>NW_023276807.1:169947841-170252175 GCF_003668045.3 Cricetulus griseus
CAGCCTCAGGCATCTTAGCTAAGAGGAAAATGTAGGAGAATATGAATATTTAAATATATTATAAGTTTCTCTGCATGAGCTGACCAAGTACCTTTGGCTCTAGCCTTTAAAAAGTCCCATATGCAAGCATCTAATACTGCCTTTTGCTGGGTTCTTACTGTGTGAATTTATGTTGTCATAGTCCAGAAACCACTGTTATAGTGTGTAATGTTGTTACTTCACAACTGAGAGACTGGGAACATGGATATTCATAACACTTAGCCAATATGGACAATGTGCCAGGTAGATTTGCGTCAACTTGACATAAGCTAGAGTCATTTTAGACGAGGGATTGACCCCATCAGATTCACCTGCAGGCAAGCCTGTGGTTCATTTTCTTGACTCATGGTTGATGATTCATGTGGGGTGGTTTAGCTCACTGTGGACAGTACCACCCCTAGGCTGGTGGTTCTGGGTGCTGTAAGAGAACAGGTGGAGCAGGCCAGTAAGCAGAACTCCACTACTTCTGCTTCAGTTTCTGCCCTGATTTCCCTGGATGATAGTCTGTAAGCTGTAAAATAAAATAAACCCTTTCCTCCATAAAGTGACCATGGTATTTTTTTTTCACAGCAGCAGAAATCCTAATTAAGACAAACAGGAAAGAAAAGGGTAGCTTAGGAACCTTCTTTTTTTTTTATTTTGAAATGAAGATACCATTTTGGTTTTGTTTTGTTTATTATTTTTTATCATTGATGGACTTGAGATGATTTTAAATTGAATTTAGATACTAAACAGTGGTGAGTATGTGGTGTTTGCATATGCACTGAGTAGGCCAATGGTTAACTCCAGTTATCTTTGTCAGTTTCTCTCCACATTATTTTTGAGACATGGTTCCTAAGTTTGGGGCTTGCCAACTTGTGTAGCCTGACTGGAAGGCTATCCTCAGGGATTCTTCTGTCCCATTCTGGGATGAAAAGTGCGGCCGCTGTGCTCAGCCCCTGGTCTTTGCTTTTGATTTGATGGTCCTTTTCATGTGTAGCCAGCCTCTGTTTTTCTCCTATCTCAATTGTTCTTAGGTAGTACCTCAGACCTTTCAGTAGGCTATTCTTGAACAAGCGGTGGGAGAGAAACCACCCATTCCACTTGCAGTTTTACTTTTAGCTAATGATGGTCAATTCCAGAATGGATCTAATGGCCGTCTGGAGTGGGACATCCAATTAAGAAGCCCATATGGCTAAGAATTTGTGGTCAGACAAGCAAAACTGTTTGAATACAGCCTCTGCTATGATCCTATAATTGGGGTCTTAGAAGCATCATAAATATGTAAAACAGGAGAGGTGTGAGACAGAAGGAAATAAGGGTGCCTTGGTCTACATGGAGGATCTACATGTTTTCTCTCTCTCTTTAATGCCATGTTTAAAAAAAAAAAAACTAACAAAGTCTTATAAGCTTGATGCTAGTTACAATGTTGCTAGGATACCTTCTGTAGTTAGCATGTATGTCCTTGAAGATAGAGACCTTATCTGTAGTAATTGTTCTACTTATTGGGTAGACATGCAGACGCTCATTAAATATGTTAGAATTGATGAAGCTAGGTCTGATGCTTGTATGAATCCCAGCACCTGGAAGGTGGAGGCTCAAGAATCAAAAATTCAAGGCTGTCTTGTATAGGTGGCATTTGAGGGTGGCCCATCTTTCATGAGAACCTGTCTCCATATGTAAAGACAAATTTAAAGTAAACAGGCTCTTAATGAAAGAATTAACCATTCCATCAGTTTCAATTTCTTCTCTAAGGTGGCCATGGTAACAATTCACAGATCAGAATGAGAGCTTATTTTAAATCTTGTCCTTCCAGTCATCTTCTGAGGACTGAAGAATGCCCGAAGTGCCACACAACGGGATATGCAGACTCCTAAGTACACAAACAAAAAAGGGGGAGATGGCACAGCATATCTGATGGGAATGGCAGAAGTCCTAAGGTCAGAACAGCTGTTTGACAAAGATCCAGCAAAGCTGAGCCACATGATGGCTGCTGGGCCACCTTTGGTTTTCATCTCCACCTGTTGCATGCTTGGGAGACTTTTAATATTAATACAACTTGGAGATATTGGATTGATGGTAAATTTCTTATGAAACTTGTATGCCTTCCCTGGGGAGTATTGCTTCTATGCTTTCCCAGGACAGTCCTGAACACACTACCCCTCCTTTTAGGGAGATATCCTTAGCTCCTTGAAGGTCTTCCCCGGGCCTTGGAGGTTGTGACACACATAAAGAAGTCCGAGACCTCTTTATGAGGCTCTGAGATATTCTTGGAAAATCTGCCCTTGTACTTCCTCAGAAACAAAATAGTCAAAACAAAGGAAATTTACAAAGGTCAGCAAGAGTCCATAGGCTAGAGTAGTTGGCAACAGATCAGATTGTAAGCCTCTTCCCACCACACACACAGGCAATTACGTGGCATATATGGCAACAAGTTAGATTAGGTGAAGTTACCTCAGCCCTACATAGAGACTTATATTGATGAGAAAAGTACAGAGTGGAAGGATGATAAAAAAAGGGAGATGCCAGGCCCTCCCCTTCTTAGAAAAGTTACCACACGCAGAGCCCTTATGGTGTCATGACCAAGAAACACTAGAATGCCAGGATTAGACATATAGACAAATTTTATAAAGGTATAAAATATGAACATTGTAATATGCTAGAATTTGAATAATAACTGCAGCAGCTTTGGCCTGAGGATTTTTCTTGGGTACTCTTGACCATTAAGAGCTTGGGACATGGCGATGCACTTGGGCTGGCTTGCAGATTTTGTTTGGCTCTAGTGTCCTTGTAACCACAAAAGCTACTAGCCTGAGAATAGGCTGTTTTATGCCTCTAGATTCCTAAAAATTGGGTTAAGAGGTTAATGAGTAAAAATGGTAATTCTGTGTTTATTAATGATGTCATAACTTGAGGGGAAATGATTAGAAATGATAATTCTGTTCTGTCATAGTTTATTAATGATGACTAAAAGATGAGCATGAGGAAGTGAAACACAAGCCCAAAACCAAAATGATATGATCTGTTTGGGAACAACATGAATGTATTCCTACTTAAGTAAATTCTGTATAAATAAAGAAGCACTCTGGCTGCTAGTCAGTCAGGCTGCAGGATTCTCCTGACTACCATAGCCTGGCTCACTTCCTACCCTCACCAACTCTTAACATCCTCTGCTAGGACTTACATGCTTCCTTTCTAACCATCTCTCCTAAAATGAAGCTAAGAAGTGTCCCATGTCAGATTCTTCCCATTGCAGCTCTTGCATCCACCCATCTTCAGACCCTGCCTTCATCCAGAGGAGGACTCCAGCCATGAGTCTGAACAGTATTTGGTGCACATAAATGATTGTTACTATACCATCCCTTATACTCTTTTGGAAGCAATAAATGCTTGGAAAAGAAAAGACCATCTGAAATTAGCAGCTTGATTACTATTGACATTAATAACAGTTACCCATGGTATCCCCCCTATAATCTAAAGCCTAGGCAAGCTAGGCAAGTGCTCTCCCACAGAGCTAACCCCATCCTGCATCTTCTTTATCCAGCCATACACACACACACACACACACACACACACACACACACACACACACACACACACACACACACACACACACACGTACGTTCTGGGATATTTTTTAGATTCTGTATCTCACTATATAAAATGACGATCGTGGAGTTCATTTCTCCTGTCCTCAATGATACCAGTCTTTTTCTTTCTTTAGCATTTATATCAAACATATAATCAGTAAATCATCAAGTTTGAAAATAGTCTCCACTGATGAAACTCACCCCATTAGATATCTTTGCCATCAAATCCAGGGAAATCTAATTTGCTCCCTGCAAGGGAGCCACATGTGGGTCGTTCAGGCCTACTCTGTCATTTCTGCACCTGTGTTTTTGTGTCTGAATATTTTATGGGCTTGTTTTTTGAGAACATTTAGCATGTTCTACTGGATGCTTGGTTTCTCAGTAGATGGAGGGAGGTGTATATAAATTTCAGTCTAGCAAGAATGAAAAGAAAGGTATCAAATTTATGTCTAGTTTGCATCACATATAGTTTTGTGTATGCACATGTAGAGGTGTGTGTGTGTATTTATATATGTAATCAATAAATTAGAGTCAGTGACACCACAGAGCTTAATGGACAGAAGAATGTTCCAGTTGTAGATGGGTGTTTAAGTATTCTTCCATTTGCTGGAAAGCTTGCATATTGATGCTTTTATTCACAAGATAATAGTTTTTCCTCTACTGGGAGATGATGGTGCACGCCTTTAATCCCAGCACTCGGGAGGCAGAGGCAAGCAAATCTCTGTAAGTTCAAGGCCAGCCTGGTCTACAGAGCAAGTTCCTAGGCAGCCAAGGTTATACAGAGAAACACAGCCTTGAAAAAACAAACAAAAATCTCTCCTCTATGCATGTGTATTGAGATCCAGTTCATCTGCTGTAACAAAACCAGGTGACTTTAACAATGTATTAACTTTAATTCTTTGTTTTGTTTGTTCTGGTGTTTTAGAGACAGAGTTTCTCAGTATCGCCCTGGCTGTTCTGAAACTCTGTTGACCACACTGGCCTTGAACTCAGAGATCCATCCACCTGCCTCTGTGTTCCAAGTGCTGGAATTAAAGATGTGTGCCACCACTGCCTGGCTTGTTACGTTTAATTCTTAGGTATAGCCTGTACCAAGCAAATCCTACTTCTTTCAGAAATCCACACTCTATCTTGTGATGTTGTCATCTACAGAACTCTGGCTGCAGCCTCTGTTCCCACCACTGCATTCATTCCAGAGAGCTAGAAGACACGAAGTAGCTTTTAAGGGAAAGTGTTCCTCTCACTCTTGTCCTGCTCTTCAAAATTTTATCACATGCATATACATAGAATGCTGCAATGGTGTCTGAGAAATGTAATCTTAAGTCTTGGTGGCCATTAGTACAGGTAAAACATTGAGGTTCCATTACTCACTTTTCTAAAATGGGTTAATGAAATATTCTATACTCCCTTCTCTCTGACTGGTTTGTCCTGTCAAGTATCTTCTTGCTGGTGCTCAAGTAGGTAGCACCATACCATGAATACCTGGGACACATTGCTTAAGCAGGTGAATGAAATGATACCCCTCTCATCCTTTAGACCGTGGTGTCCCTGAACAATCCTGACTCCACCTCCCTTCTGTTGTTCTTTCCATCCTGGGGGCCACTTGTCTCCATTTCCTGTGTGCTTTTGGGTTGCAGACCACTGCCATGTATAGTCCCTTCCTCCACCTTCCCTTCTCCCTGGCCCAGCTCTGTGGTCCCTGTAAGTGCTGTGCACTTTCTTAAACTGGGGTCCCTCCCCCAGCCTCGTCTGTCACCTCCAAACACATTCCGGTTTGCTCATTTCTCTTTCAAGTGTGATGTTAGAACAAGTACAACTTCTCAGTTTTGCAAGTAACAGATGGACAGAAAGCAGTCTGCCTCCTGTGTGTTTGATGGACAGCCTGTCTTTCAGAGATTCTTAACAGTAGCTTCCTTTTGAGTGTCACAGAGGGTAGCCAAGATAGGGGCGTGCACATATTCCTTCCCACACACTCTGACCCACTGAAAACATGGAATACTTGTCAGTAAACTTGAAGTAATAAATTTGCCAGATTGTTCTCTGAACTCTGGAGGAGCCCCACCTAAGCAATAGCGAATGGAGCTTTGATTGAAGCTGTTTTTTGTTGTTTTTCTGACATCTTACCATGTTGGGGACTGGGCTGGCCTTCATATTTATTCACACACACCTATCCCACCCCACCCATCCACCCTTTTTTCTGAGACAGACTCTCACTTTGTAGCCCTGGATAGCCAATCCTCTGCCTCCCTAGTGCTGGGATTGACAACTTCACCACTATACCCAGGCCTTTCTTTTCACATTTTCATATTCTCACTATCAGAGGCCCTTCCCTTTTCTCAACTCTTTAATTAAACTTTCTCCATAATTGTCTGTTGTCTCATACCCAAGGAAAGCCCTTTTATAGTTAAGTATGCAGATCTTAGAATTGTCCTTCACATGATCCTGAAGAAGGATGCTTTCTCCTCTAGTCCAGTCTATCTCACTAGACCAGTTTTTCTCCACCCCCTGGGTCTTCACAGCCACTTACAAGATAGATAACCATTATGAGACTAAATATATACAATTGTTTGGCCAATGGCTTAGTCTTCTTACTGGCTAGCTCTCTCTTAAATATTAACCCATTTGTATTAATCTGTGTATCACCACGTGGCCTTGGCTTACCAGTGATGCCATGCCCTGGCATCTTGCCTCCCCAGTGGCTACATGGTATCTCCTAAACCCCCCTACTACCTCTCTCTATTCCTGTTTGGATTTCCTGCCTGGCTTTACTCTGTTAAGCCATTGGCTGAAACAGCTTTATTCATCAATCAATAAGAGAAACACATAGTTGTAGCATACAAAAGGTCATCCCCCACCATGAACCACCTTTACCAAACTCTCTGTATGTTTTGTGTGCTGTTTTCCGCAGTTAATGATTCTTTAATGTATGTTGAGCAGATCCCATTTCTGTCTTCTTCATAAAATGGAGGCTGGGAGAAGGAAGCAGTCTGTCCCATTTTCTTTTTCCCAGATTGCATTCAGTACCAGGTGCTTCAATTCCAGAATTGATCCTCCCTGAGCAATCATTCTGCCCTAATGTCAGCCTTCATGACCTTGAAGTTTGGCTATCTACACAGTTGACTACGTTAAATGTTTAATAAACAAAAGCCAGAAATAGAAACAGTACTGATCTCACACACATGCGCGTGCGCACGCATGTGCGAGCACGCGCACGTACGTGTGTGTGTGTGTGTGTGTGTGTGTGTGTGTGTGTGTGTGTGTTATGCACACACACACCAGAATCATGCACAAGTTGAATAAAATCCACTGCGAAGTGTGTGTTAGTTAGCCTGGCTTCCACTATGTCTCTGGGCTTGACAAGCTCCCCTGCTTTTCCTAGCATACCCACTGTGAAGCAGAGATAATCAGTTGCATTCCAGTTCTTAGCAGTGTGGAAGATTCTGGACTACATCTCAGAGCTTTACCTTCTGGTTGTGAAAATTTATTTATAGCTGAAGAATGAATTACAAATGACCAGAAGCGGTAATGAGGAAGCAATGTCTTCTGTGGTAACTTCATTAGAAGCGATGGCTATAGAAGTGTCTCCTTAAAAAACAGTCCTAAGAATCAAGCCTCCTTTTTTGAAATTTAGGGAAGTGACATACAATTAAGTAATGCTTTTTTAAACCTAGGTATGGTGACTGGCACCCACAATTTCAGCACTTGAAGGATAAGGCAGGGAGTTTGCATTTCCAGACCACCCTCAGATATGTAGTGCATTTGAGGCCAACTTTTGTTACATGAGACTAAGCCCACACTCAGACAAAGACAAGCGGGGAACCAAGGAAACCTTAAGAAAAACAAAACAAAACAAACCATGCGTTTTGTGGGTAATGACACTTCACTTGCTGTCAAATCTAATGACCTAAGTTTGATCACCTGAACCCACACAGTAGAAGGTTATAATGAAGCCCCTTAAATTGTCCTCTACCCTTCACAAGTCACACGAATACACTTGCACAAAAACCAATAAAATAAATAATATAGTATTAAAAACATTATTTAGGAAAAAGAAATACTTTTAGTCTGGCATCGTACTTAAAATCCCAGAATTTGTTGGCTAAGGCGGGAGTTCAATTCCAACCTCTTCTGTATATTAAGTTTCAGGTTTACTGGGGCTACATGAGACCCTGTCTCCAGTAGGTAGGTATAGGTAGGTTGGTCAGTCAATAGATAGATGCTTTGGATTCAGGTTTTGTAGCACAAGCCTGTCATCGTAGCAAGATTATGCAAGATGACAGCCTCTTGGTTATCAGATGGTTTGGAAGCCAGCCCCCCGCCCCACAACTTGGTGAGACCCTGTGTTAAAACCCCTTTAAAAAAGGCTCACTGGGACTATAGCTCAGGGGTAGAATGCATGTATCTTACCCTCTCTCTTGATGTAATCTCCTGTTTAGAAGATGAAATGTTTTTCTTGCAAATTCAGTAACCAGGCAGACAGAACCTTCCTTTCAGCCATCTCCCAGCTTTAACAGTGTGAACTAAAGTGGAGACTACCTCCCCTGCAGCTTACCAGGTCTATCATTCAGATGGGGACAACATTGAAATCTAAGTGGCTGTACGTTTTGTTGGATAGATACATGCCTTGGGGGTCCTAAATTGATTAATGCATAGTTTTCTGGCAAGTCAGTCCAATGAGGAAGGAACTGAAGCTGCTAACCTGATTGGCTCTCCTGCTGGCTTATTTTAAAGTGAGCACCACTGGACAGATATCCCAAAGTAACCCTGGTATCAATGCGGTAACAGTCAGTCCACCGTTTTGAACTTTGGTAGTGTCTGTGGGGTTTACTCTGTTCTTTCACATCCTGAATTTTAACAGTTGCAGTCCCATAGACAACAAAGCCAGGTTTGGGTCAGCTCTGGTGCTGGGAAGCTTTGTTTGAAACACCTAGGAGTGAAAGCATATCAGATTTCAGTTAGCCAGCAAAAGCCTTTGAAAATGTGAGTCCACTTGCCTTCCATGGAGGTGGCTGAGGCAGCCATGCTTCATGCATTTCCTTCTCTCTTCTTGGAGGCCTGGAAACTTGGAAACATTTTTCACAGCTTCCTGCTTATTTTAGAGGCAAGAAACATGCAGGCAGAGTGATGACAGTTTTAGGTTTATAACAGGTGACGGGCAAAAGAGAACATTGTGCTCGTCGAACTGTTAGTGCCACTTCCAAGTCCCAGCTCCAGTATATTTATTAACATTTTTGAGTAGTCTTAAAATTATCTATTAAGCACAATTTCTCACCCTTTCTGACAGATTACTGGTCCTGCCAAGAAGCTCTTAGGCTGTAAATGAAAAGGAGAAACAACCCCACGTTTTAGTCCTTCCTCTCTTCCCTCCCTCCCTCCCTCCCTCCTTCTCTCCCTCTCCTCTCTAATTTTTTCCCATCCTAATTTTTGGTGAACTATCTTAGGGTAGAATCGTGCTTTCATGGGAACCAAAAACTCCTATGCCAACTTTTCTCCCTCCTTCCCTCCCTCCTTCCCTCCTCCTCCTTCCCTCCCTCCTTCCCTCCTCCTCCTTCCCTCCTCCTCCTCCCCTCCCTCCCTCCCTCCCTCCCTCCCTCCCTCCCTCCCTCCCTCCCTTTCTTTCTTTCTTTCTTTCTTTCTTTCTTTCTTTCTTTCTTTCTTTCTTTCTTTCTGGAAAGCTGCTTTCCCATTGTCCTAAGGCTTCATTTGAAGTCACCCATCTTATCTGGGTAAAGGTTTTAAATACAATCTCCCTTTGCCTTTAAATTTTTCTCTATACTTAGCCAAGTCTGAATGATTGATGTTTATCTAAGTGTTAACATTCAGTCTTTCTGTACCTTTCTACTTCTTTTCCATTTTTCTCTGTCTTTTCCTTTAATTTTTTACTTCCATAAAACTTCCCAGATGTGCCTGGATTTATCAAGTTTTCTATATGATCATCAACTTCAAAATTGAATTTTATGGAAGCGTTTGAAGCACCTCACCCTGGAAAGGAACTTTGGGTATACCTATTTGTTCCCTGCAGTTTTATGTAAATTGACATTTATTGCAAATCACGATCTATTTTAGGTGTTCTTGAGGAATCTGTAAATGCCAGCAGAGAAGCAAAATTGATTTAGCGTTCAGTAGACTGTGGTGATCATCACTATGTTTGAAGTATGTAAGGGCTCCACTTACAGCCGTTACTTTCCCAATAACCTTTCAGAGGAGCCTGCTAATTGCTGTTAGCAGTTTCAGGATTTGGGAGTTTTTGTTTGTTTGTTTGTTTTGTTGTTTTGTTTTGTTTTGTTTCATTTAGCATGAGGCCTATTCAAGTATTTGCCTTGGCTCTCCTTATGCAGAAATGAGCCCAATGTGGAAATGAGTTTTGTTTTTTTTTGTTTGTTTGTTTTTTTGTTTTTGTTTTTGTTTTTTTTTTTTGTTTTTTTGTTTTTTTGTTTTTTTTTTTCAGTTGTCCGTTACTGTAGGAATGGTAAATGAGGATATGTTCTGGGGTAGGAAGAAGAATTAGTATTGCCTATTATTTTTATCATTGGTTCCTCATAGCTTTCAGATTTTTGCTTCGGGAGAAAACATATTTTACCTGGCCCACTGCAGGTAGAAGTGTCATGCTGGTGATCAGATGTGGAAACAAGTGGTATGTCAGCTGTTGGCACAGGTGCAGCATCTGAATTCCACAGGCAGAGGTGGTCTGGCCACTGCTCATGACTAAACTGATGGTCACTCTTCACACAGTATTTTGAGTAGGTTTTGAACATATGAAACAGGAAAACCTCATAAAAATAAGATGCTGTCTTTTGATCTGAATCTGTCTTTATTTCCTCTCCTGAGGACTTACAAACTCTGTGGAGTAACTTGACACCATGGGCCTTCTAGAGAACCTCAGGCAAGCTCTTTAGCACTAAGCTTGGAGAGGATGCTTGCACAGCAAAATTGAGTAAATACACGTCTGGCTGGTAAACAGTTCCCTGTGGTGGAGCCGACAAAAGTCTGTGTTAATGAAAGCTCTGTGTGGATTGTTCTGCCAGGTCTGTTGTCATAGCTGGGCAAATAGTGAGAAATTGCCTAAGATTTTATAAAGTTATTTGAGTTTTACCTATGGAAAAGAATTAAGGTCGCACGTTTTGCAAAACACAATCCAACTCTGGTCTTGCAATGATTTGCTACTGCCTTCTATGATAGTGCCGGCAATGGATTGGGAGACGTGTTTAGCTTTAATTTCTTTGTTACAAAGGGTCCAGTGATGTGCTGAATTTTATCAAGAAAGAATAATCACCTCTGTTGACAAACCAAATAGAAACCTGTTGTGTGGAGAACTCCACCATCGGAGCCTAGATCTGTATATCTGACGCAGTTGGCTGATTCTAGTCCATAATGCATTTGGTGGATGTCCACCCATGTGAGCTGGGGAAAGTAGGAAGAATTCCTAGACCTTTCAAGATGAATGGAAAGAAGCCATGCTTGAGTTGTCTCTCAGCTTTATTATTGACTTGTTTTTGGTGGAGTAACATCCCTTAATTTCTCTGTGTACATTCATGTTACAAGTTAAAATCCCTTCTAGGAAAACTGCATTAATAGTCATTTCATAAGTACAATGTACCAATTGCAAGAGCCATGCATGAGTGAATGAAATAAACATTGGCCTTTGAAATTCTGATCTCATATCCATGGGGATATTCTAGAATAAATTCTGAGACATTGTTTTCTTAGCTTTCCTCAACTCTGGTTTCTGCCCCAGTTGTTTCTGACTTGGCATGCACCTCTATATATCGTGTGGTGATTTTTCCTTTTGGTCTGTCACTAGGATTTTATGTTTTTCTAGGAAATCTACCAAATTTTTTGTGGTCTAAATGGAGTCCTATGTGTTCAATTGGTGCTTATTATTTGGTGGTTAATTGTAGTTCAGTGAAACAAGTTCCATAATTGGGGTTGTACAAATTGATATTGTGGTCTCAACAAAATGATAGTTGCAATTTTTCTTCTTTATGAATTAAGTCAGAATCAAAAGTCCTTCCTCACAAATGTGTTAAACTCATTGGCGATGATAACCAGTGGTGACCCCACAGGCATGCTTCCTGCTAAAGGGCTTAGCCTAGTATTCGAAAGCTCTAACTCCCATCATTGGGGTCTCTAAAAGGGGCTTAGCTCATGGAGTTGAATAGTCAGTAAGAGACCTATGGTCCATGGTCTGCCCCAAAGTATGACTGTGGTCACCCCCAAAAATTTCACCTCGAGCCAGCCTCCTTCAAAACACTGTTTTCAAAGAGTTTCTGGTTTGTTTGTTTGTTTGTTTGTTTATTGATCGAGAAAGTGTGTGTGTGTCTGTCTGTGTGTTTGTGTGTGTGTGTGTGTGTGTGTGTGTGTGTGTGTGTGTGTGTGTGTGTGCGCTTGTGTAGTGCAGTGCAATGCAGTGCTGTTGGAGAGCAGATCCTGCTGGAGTATAGGAGGTTTGAAGCCACCCTCTGTGGGTGCTGAGAACTGAGGTCCTCTGGAAGAGCAGCAAGCTCTTAGCCCTGAGCTATCTTTGCAGCCCCTAGAAGAGTTCCTGATGACCATCCTGACTACAGACAGTCCACAATGGTTGAAAGAGGTGTGCCGCCTTGCACTTCATTAAGAGGGGGTGCTTTAATGTGCTGAACAGCCTGTGAAAAGGGGGCATGTTTTATATGCATTGTCTCCTTAAGTAGCAGTTAGAACATGGCCTCATAACAGAAATCCCTTGCTTGAGGTGTGTGCGTGTCCACCTTCCAATTCTGACTCCAAAGCCCCATGTCATCTGCTCTGTGGTACTGCACATCTTCAGGGCCAGAAGAAGCCAAAGCAGACATTTTCTTCATATGCTTGCTAAATAAGTGAAAAATAGAAATTAAACCCAAAGCACACAGTATTCCCCTTGACCCTAGTCACTCATGGAAGTTAAACATCAGCTGCTACTTGCCATTTTGCTTAGCTGTTCTATCAAACTCAGACCAGACATTTATTACCCACTTCCTGCTTAAAACCCACTTCCTGTTAGAACACTGCTGTTCCTCCTTGGATTTCTGGATTAGGCGATGGTGATGAGGGATGCTTGAGAGGTCTTTGATGTGCAGATGCTGTGGCCCATAGCTCCTTACTATGTAGTTCTCAGACAGAAGCAGTGAGCCTTGTTGCTGGATCATCATCAGTTAGTCATGTCTTCGCTGCAGTATAGAAACTCTACTCATTGTTTTGAATTAAAAGTGTTACTTCTCCACAAGTCTTAAAAAGAAAAACTCTATTTAAAAAAAAAAGAAAGAAAGAAAAAGAAAACAAACAAAAAACAAATCGTTACTTTTTATGTAATACTTGAAATAAACGTTCTTCCCATCCCTAAGTTGAAAATAAGCGGTCAGATCTACTTCAAGTTGACATCTCAAGGCTTTGAGGATATTGTTTGTTGATATGAACGGCCACAGACTGACATATGCATGTACTCACCTTTCCTGACAGTGCTGATGCACACATGTATACATGTCACTTTGCTTGGCAGTTATACTCTCAACTGTGCCAGGAGATGGTTTCACAGTTGAAGTGAATTGATTTAATTTTCATTATAAATTTTTCCTTCTGTTACAGTATTAGCTATAGGAAAATGTTTGTGTCCAAACAGATATTGAAAATGACTATTTTTTGTATGGTAGACATTGTGTTGGAGGTTGGCATTTGGGGGCATCCAGGCCTGAGGCTTTAAGTATACCATTGTATTGTTAATAAACCTAAAATACTAATATATAAATAGGGATGCATATACTATTCCTTAACTTGTAGAATTGTAATGTCTCTCATATGATGAGAACACACTGCAATCACAAAGTTTCTCATATGAGGGACCTCTCACTAGGCCATTGACTTGCCTCTATCATGTCCTAAAAATGTCATTATCGTCTTCTTAATGTGCTTGGGAATTTTGTGTTCTGATCTCTTTGTGTATATCTTTGAATTAAGTTTGAATGGGAGGGTGGGACTTTCACTCAAAGAGGATTGGCTATCTGTTGCTAAGTAGATGTGGTCAAGGTACTCTCACTTCAAATTAACAACCTATTAGGAACAGCAGGAATATAGGTAGTAGCCTCTAATCTAGCACTGTCTCCTTCCCTTGTTTTGTTTAGTTCATGTATGCTGAAAGATGCTTTCCCCATTCAGTACTTATTAAACAACCATGTTAGGAATTATCAGCCTGAGTAGTAATGACTTGTGGGACCTGGTAGTTATTTGTCAAGGTGTGGGCTGAGCAGAGATCATCCCATGTATCCACTCACCCTCTGCTTATAACAAATCAGACTTCCCAGATATTGTTCAGATGTCCCACAGAAAACAAAACCACATCCCAGAAGAGGATCTTTGATGCCCAATTTTCACATCAGTGTAACATTGCAATTAGAGTGTGTTATACTTCTTTAATTACGATTGGCAGGGTGAGTCTCTGGTATGTGACATCTCACAGTAGATGAACCTAGGACTTGAGTACCCTCACTCTCAAAGCTCATAGTTGCCTGAACTTGGTAGTTGTCTGGGAATGCTTACAGAATGAGGTGAATGAGGTCCCTCTCAGCTTGCACAGTTCTATGCACAATCTTGAAACTCCTTTTATCCAGTGGGACCAGAAAACACTGTGCAATATAGAAATCACATTTTGAGTGTGAACCTAGTCAGTTCACTAGGGAAAGGCTATGACAATTTTCAGTCTCCACCTTGTCAGAGTTTGATACTTTTGTTTATATTTTGTGAGTGTGAGTGTTTCTCCTGCTTGTGTGTATGTATACCATATACATGCTGTGCCTGCAGAGGCCAGAATAGAGCTCTAGAACCTCTGGAGCTAGAATTGTAGTAGGTTTGAGTCACCCAGCCTGGGTGCTGCAAACTGAATCCTGGTCCTTTGCAAGAACAGCAAGTGCTCTTTATTTTTGAGTCATTTCTCCAGCCCTTCGAAATACAGTTTTGAGAAATATTTAAATTTGACTCAGTGTGCTCTGTGTGTGTGTGTGTGTGTGTGTGTGTGTGTGTGTGTGTGTGTGTGTGTGTGTGTGTTTTAATTGCCATCACAGTTCAGCATTAATGCATCTCATTTTAGCTACTTCATCAATCTTTTTGGGAATCCAGAGGGTTGATGTCCTTGTCAGCTGGCTTCTCTTTTGTTGCCCAGGCTGTTCTACACAGCACTGCTGGTGTTTCATGAGATGTTCTTGAAGGCCTTTACTAACAGTGAATGACATGTGTTAGTATGGCCCATATGTGTTTCCTGGAGGCACTTCACTCCTTATGAAATGCCCTACCTGTTATGGACAAGACTGCGATGACCCAGGTTTGTGGTGGCCTGAAATTTACTGTCTAGCCTGAGCTGTCCTCAGAAGAGTGGTTATGATCCAGCCTCAGCTTCCTGAGTTTTAAGATTACAGACCTGCACTTACTTAAGCCCAGAACCAGGGATTCCTTAATGCAATAGAGAGTACTTTGACTCTTGCTGTAGAACTTAGGCTACAGCTGTCATTGAAAGGCCTTAAGAACAAAAGAAAAACTGGATCCTAGAGCAGCTGGAAGATTATATGAACTCACTTACACCAGAAAAAATATGCCTACAAATCATGAAAATGGTGTAAGCAAACACTTGGGATTGTTCTGCAAGTCAATATACAGACACACTTGTTATCTCTATTGGAATGCTCTGTTACCCAGTGAAGTCAACAAGGCCCCTAGTTAGTGAGTGCTTAATGTGTGCATAGGTGTTGCTTTGAGAATTGTGAATGGGAGTAGAACTGAGGACAGTCTCCATGAGGACAGGTGCAACAGTATTATTAATTACCTTCTTGTTGCTGTGATAAAATACATGACAAAAACAGCTTTAAGAACAAGGTTTCTTTTGGTTCACAGTTTGAGGCTATACAGTCATTTCATTATGGTGGTGGTGGTGGTGTGGGGAGTTGGCTGGAGCTGAAATCCAGTGATCATGTTGAGTTCACAGCCAGGAAGCAGAATGGTGAATGCAGGCTCATTTATCTTTTTCTTCAGTCTGGGTGGATCTTTAACCATCTCTGGATGCCCTTGCCAACACATCCAAGTGTGCACCCTTAGGTGATTCTATGATACAGTGAGGTAGACAAGGAAGACTAAGTATCCCAGCAGGATACATGGTTGTCCTTTTTGTCCCTTAGGGAAGAGAAATAAAACAGAAACATGGGGTTCAACTATCACTGTTGAAATGCACAGGTCTCTGTCCAGCCAGGCTTCTTGACTGACTGATTTAGTGGTTAATAAATTGATTCACTTATTTTTCTATTTGCTGGTCCAGTTTTTACTTATTTCTCTCTTTGTATCATACTGAAACTGTTGACCTTGAGAACTCAGTTGCTAAGTAGCACAAGATTCACATCTCTGCTGCTAGGTGGTCAGTTCACAGCTGGAGCTTAGTATCTTTTATCTTCCTCCTTTTGTCCCAGTGGTGATCCTGTCCTGCCTCGGAGGCATTTCAACCACAGGGTATAGTAGATTCTGTCACATACATGACCAGGGCAGTGTTCTGTAGAGGACTCCACAGTTGACACAAGAAGAGAAAGAACATACACTTTGAATTTGATCAATAAAAATGTCATTTCCTGTTGTGCCATGAGGTTTGCCATGGTACATAGAGATTACCTGATTTCCGGTTATAGTTTAAGAAAGGGGAAGCTCATTTAACCACTTGTTTTCTCTCGTGCCACTGTTAACCATGAGTTTCTTCCCACCTTCAGAAGGTGTCCTTTGGGCTCTGTGTGTTACAATGAGCATGTTGCAATCCAGATGGGACACTTCCCCACGGGTAACCAGAGCCTAGGTATGAGCCTTCATTTCTGTGGAGTTAGACATCTTGATTTTGTAAATGAGAGGCCCAAAATACCTGTGCTGGTTAATTGGTGTCGTGTTCCGCATCAGTGTGCTATTTTGGCACCACTCTCTTCTATTGCAGAAATTTGAAGACATCTGTTTACTTTCAACTCACAAAGACCTTGTCAAGCACAGAGTCTGTAGGACACGAGCCTGTTCCTCTATGAGGGTTCTCTGCAGTATCTTCTCTCTGCTAGAACATTTTTACCCAATTGTTGAAAATTAGTGCAAACATTTGAACAAATTTAGACATAGTATGATGAGAAATGACAGCTTCTAATAAAAGAAAGCGTTCTGCTTGAATCTCTTCTTGGGGGCTGTGAGCTTGGGGTTAAATAAGGAAGGCGCTCACAGGTTTTAGCAGAGGAAAAGGCCCTGATTTCTTTCAAGAATCGCCAGAGTGGACCAACCAGGGTGAAGGCGCTTTTATTAGCAATGTTAATTAGCTCAGCTAATCAAGGCTGCATTTAGGCTTTTGATCCCATGCTAATTTGCAGGCCTGCAGAAGGAGATAAACTAAGGTGGAACAAAGGTCAGTGCTGTGGTTGGCCTATGGATTGAGCTTCTGTCTCAAGTGTGGAAAATCTTTAAAAATGAAGGCTTTGGGACCTCACTGACAATAGGAAGGAAGACACTGGGTCTGCACGTGAGGAGTTGCACATTGAGAATAGATTTCAGGAGGACATTAGCAGCAGTGGTTTATGACACAACAGAAATGACTTGGGTGAATGCAGAGGGAAGGAAGGCCAGTTTTGTAGGAGGTGCTGGAGTTTTTGAGGGTGAGGAGGACCATGTATGGGTGTATTAGGCATTAGTTTGGAGCATGTAACAGAAGGGCCAGGAATGAACAAAAACTGGAATTCACTGAACAGCTGCTAGCCCTGGGCTGGTGTGGCTCTGGCTTTGGCTGCATCTGCAGACACCTGCCTGACTTTTCTTCTTTCTAGATGGGACATTTGCTGCTGATGTACCTCCAGCATCTCCAGCATCACATGACTTTCCTAGCCCCACTTAAGGGTTCCTGCAAGACTTACCCCTAAACCAGTCACTCTCTGCATGCATGATGTATGTGTCTCGTCACTAAGCCTGAATTCCTGCTTTCTTCCATTTTCGGAGGGGTTCCCAAACACAACCCTTAGTGTTCCTTTCAGAAAGACAGACTGTGGACTGAGGACATAATTTTCAGAAATGGAATCTGAACACACCAATCAAGATGAGAACTTGTGAGTCAGGCAAGCACAGCACGATTGAAAGGGAATCACCAAGCAACCTATTCATTCATTCACCCATCCTTTCAACAAAGAATAAATGAGCATCTACTATCCAGGCATTGTTCAAGGCACTGTGAGTTCAACAGTGTACAGAATGTCTGTAATTGTTTTCTCCACGGAGCCTACAACATTTTTATACTGCTGTAGGGGCTCCATTGTGGGGGAATGTTCTCCAGATATGGAGTGGTTGGTTGCTATAGCTACAGCAAAGGGCAGAGGGGTGGGCTGATTCTGGGAAATGCAATCAAGGAAACAGGAGATGAGGTCTGCTGAGAAAGAAGGGCTGGAGAGGGGTTGAGTGCCTCCGAATGGGAGGCCTGTGGTGTAGCCCTTCAGTGTTTTCATCTGGCATAGAGGGCTTCAGCCTCCACGTGTGGAAGCCTTTTTGTTAATTGGAAGTGGGAGAGTTAATGTATTTACTTCTGAGAATGTGGCCATGATAGTGTGTTATTTTAGATCTTAGCCCTCCCTGGAAGAAGCAAGGAGTTGGTGATCTAATAGCGTGTTAGCACCACTAATGTCTGTGATTATCTTTGTCACAGTGGGAATATAGCTGTCAGAGAGAAGGCATTTCTTTCACTATTACTAATATGGCTCGACCTGCTTGTACTCCAGAGGGGGAGGCATAGCAGAAAAATATAGATGCAAACACTGCCACGGGACCTTTCCATGTGGAGACTTCTAATGGGCTTGCCAGTGGTTTGAGTATTTTCCCCTAAAAGGTTTCATCTTCAGCATATGGCCTGATTGATTATAAAGCAATAAATGAAGAAAAATCAAAACCAGGTGGAGAGGTCAGATATGGGAAGGGTATTTATAACTGAAAGGAATGAATTTTAAGTGAGTCAGTGGACAAATAAAAACAATACACCTTTTACTACTGATGGTGGCAGAATCAGGATTTACTTGGGAGGTACACAAACATTCAGGAAGGGTCTGCTGGGGCCTTTCATACCCATCACCAGGCCCAGAGGTAGTACTGTTCTGGTTTCACATGCAGAAATCTCTGGCAGAAAAGAGTTAAAGGTGTGTGTGTGTGTGTGTGTGTGTGTGTGTGTGTGTGTGTGTGTGTGTGTGTGTGTGTGTCTTTGTCAGATAACTGGGCAGTGACACATAAGGGCATTAAAAAAAACTATTCTTAATATTTGGGGTGTGTTCTGCACTCTTCATTCTTGGTTGGGTTGCTTTTCCCTTTGTGTTCTGACTAGTATGGTACGTTTATTGCAACTGTCCCTTGGTACCCAGGTGGGGTTGGTTCTAGGCCCTCCTGAAGATACAAGGATATGCAAGTGTTTACAGATAATCTTTTCTAGATGACTTACGATTGTTAATACAATGCAAGTACCTTGTAGATAGTTGTTTTTATAGTTGACTAAGGAATACTGACAAGGAAAAACCTCTTCTTTTTCTGTCCAGTGCAGGTATATGAGTGCACGGCCTGTGTTTGCCAGACAGCCTGAAATGATGGTCTTTTTCTTCTATTTTGTTTTCAGACAGGATCTGTTCTTGCTCCTCTGCTTACTCCATGTTAGCTGTCCATGGGAAACTTTGGGGATACTCTGATCTCAGGCTTCAGCCTTGCCCCAGGAGCACTGTGGTTATAGATGCCCACTGCCATGCTCCTGGCTCTTCATGGGTCCTGAGAATTCAAACCCTCATACTTAGACTGCAAGCATCTCACCAGCACCGCACATTTTTACAAAATACCTTTTGTACTTTTTATATATTTTTACATGTAAATGTTTTTATATGGTTTTTACAAAATACTTTTAGTCCATGATTGGTTGTTTCTGTGAGTGGGAAACCCATGAATACTGTGTGTGTGTGTGTGTGTGTGTGTGTGTGTGTGTGTGTGTGTGTGTGTGTGTGTGTGTGTGTGTGTGTGTCTGTGTCTGTGTCTGTGTCTGTGTCTGTGTCTGTGTGTGATTCAGATGACCTGGGAGACACAGCAAGGGTGATCAGAACCCTTCCTGCAGTGAACTCTCTGAGCGGAGTGGTCTTTTGCTACTGGCAAAAGTATAGTAAGTACATTCTAACACATTCTAACTTTGTCTAGATTGCAGGCAGCTTTCTGAGCATGCTCTTGAAGGTGGCTGTCCTGTATCTTCTGCTCTCTGTCTTCTGCCTTAACTCCCACCTCTGTTCCATCTTCACCCAGCTGCCATCTTCCTACCTCTTGTTCCTCTCCAGTTTCAAATGCATATCTTTGATTGTACCTCCAAACTGCATTTCTGAGCATTTGAATGAGGGTGTTCCTGTGAGCTCCAGCCTTACTCATTGGCTTTTGGCTCTGTGCTTTTATACAATAAATGCACAACACAGCCAACGTTGAAAGGAAGAGTATAAATGGTAGTGGAATTTCTTTCTGTGCTGAAGTCCCAGTAAAACCTTAAGAATAGCAACCAGGCCTTAAGTGGTTTCTATTACTATTAAAAAATAAAATAAAATCATTGGCTATGTGTTGTGAGTGGCTATATTTGGGAAAGATTGCCTCTCCTTTCTTGTGCCTCGTTTAATTACATGAAAAAGTCTTCATTTTCCTAGGAAGTCTTGATTCTTAGCTGAACTGGCGGATTCAAGCCCCTTAATTATTTTACCATATTTATGCCTGCCACAGGAAATGTGCAAGTGGTTATTTTTAGATCTTTAGTTTTAAATTATTAATATAAGGAGTCAGAACTGGTAAGAGAGCTGAGTTGCTGCATGGTTTGCTGGATTCATGCATTCTCCTCCTGCAGACCCAAATTCCTGAGCTAAATCTAGGAGGTTGTGCTATCCTCTGTCCTATAATGCAGACATGTCCTTCCAGAGTAGATGAGCCCAGGGGGATATGCACTCTGTCACCTCTCCCTTCCAGTTCTGTTTTGCAGAATTTCCAGCAGGGATTTGGAGCTTAGATAAGAAAAATCTTTTTTTTTTTTTTTTTTTTTTTTTTGTAGTGTGCAGGAGGTCAAGGGTGTCCCCTAGCTCTGAAAGAGAGTTGCTAGATGTGATGGTATTCACTCCATGTGCTGTGCTGCCTGAGGATGTTCACACTGTCTTCATAGCTGCTTCTGATTGCCTCGGTCAAACTGGAGAAGAGTCTCCTCTCCCAATTGAGCTCTTTCTCTTGGTTACTCTACCTGGAAGTGACAAGTGCATCCTGTTGTGTGTCTGTCTCAGGTATGCTGTGGTTGGACCCCAAGGCCTTCCATGCTAGGCAGGCACTTTATTTATCATTAAGCCACTTCTCTATACAATGCTTGTGATTCATTCTGCCCTGCATTTCCTGTGATGCGTCTAAAGTACGATATCCTTTCCAACTAGACCTTGGGTATCTTGCTTCTGTTGTGTGTGTTAGTACTATTAATTTAATAGTCACTTCTTCCCCTACTCAAACAATGTGCTTAAAACCCACAGTTCCTTCATCTATCGTAGACTACCTTGTGGTAAGCTAGCCATTTAGGCTGTATATTGATTTCAGTGAAGTTTTTAAGAAACAGTCTTGGATATTGCTTGGCTGAAGGAGAGCTCCATGTTTAGGTCTGGATGATCCAGTAACAGAGTGGCTTCCCTTACCTTACTGAGGCCAGAGGATTCACCTGATTTTCTGGTGTCCCTGTTGTCTTTCTTTCTGTGTCTGCTTTGGATGATATTTACATAAGATATGTGAGTAGTGTGTATGGCTTTCTTCTTGGTGATGAAAGTCAGCTAATGACTGAGGTTGTGCAAAGTCCATAATGGGTGTGTGCTCTTGCTGGCAAGTTCCACGGGTCTGTGAGGTCCTTTTTATCTGAATGGTCTTAAGAAGTCAGTTCCAAGTAAGTCATGGCAGACTCGGTCACCTACTGTGGTTCAGACCTGAGATGTGTGATTAGCATGTGCTGAGCAGGACTGGGGCACTCTACATGTCCAGAGGCCCCAGAAGCCATTGCACATTGCAGATGGGTGTCTGGGTACCCAGACATCTGGTCTCTAGGCAGGAATCTGAAGGTTTTATTGGCAGTTTGCTTCAGTGTTAAGCACAGAAGGAGGGTCTTTGGAGGTTTGTGATTTGTGAGTGAGAAGTTACCATTTTAACCACATCCAGGCCATAGATAATTTAAAAAAAAAAAGGTTGAACCGTTGTCATTCATTAAATTTGTTGGCAATAGAGCTCCCTCTATGAACCATCTGGAGGCTGTTTCTCTTTGTACAATCTCCCAGGCACCCTGATAATAGCTAAAATTACTGTCTGTCCCCAGATCACCCGAGATGCCTGTTAATAGCTGAGATCTCCCTTTGTGTTCAAAGCTGTGTAGCCTGCTTTCTCCTTGACAGTGGGCACCCGAAAGGTGAGCTCAGTGTGTCTCCCTCAACCCCTGCCAACTCAGTGCTAGTGTTCTGTGAGTAACTGTACTGAAAGTCCATTTCCATTAGCCCTAGTCCTCTCCCTGTCTAGAGTGACCTTGCTCCTCTGTTTTCTGTGTATCTTATGCCCATCCTTTCCCCAGATTCATTGCTGTCATCCAGTAGCAATCTCTCATTGCTGAACATCCCTCCAATCTCTCCCTTGTCGTTTTTCTGGTATCTGCAGGGAAATCTGAAATGTCTTTTAGAAATGGATATACTCCTTTTAAGGCAAGCAAAACAGTAACACACACACACAAAGGCCTTTCATTGGCTTACTGGCATGCCAGGACACGTTCCCAGAGGGCCTGGCCTGCCTTCACCCAAGCCATAGGTTCCTCTAAGTCAGTTCAGGGACCCCCCCCCCCCCATCCCTGCCTTACTTTCCCAAGTGCCCTTGGTTAAATCCCAGCCCAGGTTAAAAAAAATTCCAAAAACTCACCTTCAGTCCTTCTTTCCCCTAGAAAGGGATAGTGGGTGAGGAGCTGTGATGCCCCCAGAAAGGTCCAAGCCTGGCCTCTGTCCCCGCAGCCTGTACCACTTTGAAAGAAACAGAACTGAAGGTGGAGGTTTTGCCATTCTGGCCAAAGGAAGGGTTAGAAAAGCAACAGAGGGGCTCCTGTGGTACTGTTGACTTTGTCCCTGGGAGTTTGCTCTCCTGGAAGGAACTCGGCTTCTGTGCCAATAGGGGCAGGCACATCTCTGTAGATGAGCAGCACTCTTAGGTCCATCTGGAGTTGGTGGTATTATGTATCACAGTGATTGTGTGACAGGAGACAAAGCCCACTTTTGCTGAAGGGAATGAGCCTGCAAATGCCCAGTGGGTAGATAAGGTCAGTATAAGATATGGCCTCTCTGCATGCTTCTTGCATCTGTCTCCTTGCCCGCCTTTCTGCACTCACATTGGATTCTAGGAACAATGGGCCTGATGGACAAACATCCTCAGACAAGACTTGTGACTCTTTTCCCCAAAAGTGACTCCCTGTGACAAAGGTCCTCTGACCGACCTTGAAATAATAATCACGCTAGTCAGACCAACACTGATTAGCTATGCAAGCTTTTTGTCTCCCTCAAGGTCCCTGGATTTCTTTGCCTTCTGGGATAGCTATACTAAATGAGGATTTTTTTTCTTGTTTTTTTATCATTACCTTTTGAAGTTGAGTGCCCAGACCTGATTTGTTGGGAACCCCAGAGTTAGCCCTCTGGACCAGCACTCTGGTAGCAATGTAGTTTTGTGGAGCAGGAGACCCTTCACACCACCGCTGACACCCCCATGTAATTAACATAATTTCTAGCCCAAGGCTGACTGCTGAACCTTCTCATTCAAAAGAGCAGGACACCATCGTGGCTACCTGTGCTATGAGGGCAGTGGGAAGGAAGGAAGTGGGTCCTGTGGTGGAGAATGTGGAGTGCTTTCCATGCTTCTCTGTGATGCAGAGGTGCCCTGAGAAAACCAGGGATTGACTGTAGACCCTGCTGCTCTTCAGTTTCTGCAGCTGGCCTTAGCTGTTGCCTTTCACATGGTTCTGAGCTTTAGCACAAATCCCTTTCATTCATATAGCTGTGCTGCAAGCCAGCTTCTGCACAAAGTAATCCCTGGACAGAGGGTTGAGTTGGAAACCTGGTGAGGAGACACCTACTGAAGGATTTAGGGTATCAATTTTGATTATACAGTGCTTGGGTTTATATTCTTGGCGACCTTAGCAGATGAATTCCACCTGTGCCCAACCTCCCTGCCCACCTGACCTCACCTCACAGCCTGGCTCGGTGTTGAGGTTTGAGTGTATATGGAGGCCAAGGCCATTGCTTAGAACCGTGAATGATGATACACCAGGAAGCCAAGTGCTCATAAACCAGTTCGTGTTTATTCACAGAACCTAGGCAGACAGGGGTGGTGACTCCCAGGCTGATAGGCTTAGAAAAGCTGTAAATAGTGTCTGCTCACATTACCTTGATAATCTATAGGAGATAAAGTGATAGATGAAGACAGGGTTGCCCTGTAGAACTTACAAAGTAAGCAATAGGGACCTGCAGAGATTCATGGACAGCTTCTGTTCATCTCTGAAAAATGGCAGAGTTTGGACCACAAGATTGAAGTGGGGAGGCTGGACTTAAGAGAAGCAAGGGGAGGGTTTAAGGTGAGATTTTCCAGTCAGCAACAGGGGTAAGATGCTTTCCTTTATTCTGTGTAAGACCCCAAACTCCATTCGTTACTCTACTTTGAGCTGAGTGATATAGTATTGGCCACTGGGAGTATTTAGTGGTGAAGTTTTGTGAATCCAGTGGCATTAAAAAAGAAAGATCCAGAGGTGCCACTGAACACACCTCACTGAGACTTGGGATGAAGAACTTAACAAATCAAGTGGGAAGGAGGTGTGGGAGAGAAACCAATTTGGATAGAGGGAATTGTATTCTTTGCATTCAACTAAAAAATGTTAGCATGTCCTCTGGTGCAATCGACTGATGATAAATTGTTACAGGTGTCATGTTGTCTCAGTTTAATGGCCTTACAGAATGACCTATCAGCCACTAATCTAACATCAACCCCCACGTTGGTTCTCTGATGTTAACTGTGGTTTAAGCTAGGCATCACTGCCTGGTTCCTAGGCTTGTGTGTGTTACAGAATATCCTTGAACTTTACTTTGCTTCAGTCTTTTTTCAGACTTCATTTACAAGGCCAAATCATTATTATTTGAGATCCAATAGAAGGTTGCTAGATCTTTTAAAATGGAAAATGGTAATGATCTTTTTTTTTTCTTATGTGAAGTAAATGTTACATAAATTGAATTTTAATGCTTATGTAGTCCCAGAGGATGATGAACACCATTAGCTAATGTTTAAATTGTTTTTAATTGAAAAATAATATTTATAACCTGAAATGCCATGCTATATTGCAGTAGTTAGAAGGAACTTTTGAATACTCCATAACTGTATGTGAACTGGGTATCAAGAATAGAATGGCCCAAATGTACATATATGGCTAGAACCTATGTGTATGTAAGATTGTTTCCCAAACAATTCCAATATCTGGCTAGAACCCTGATTGCTCAATTATAATGAAGTGTCAGATTTCCCCACAGTTCCCCATTATTAAAAAAATACCCTTTCCTTAAATTTACTTTGATAGAGGAGTGAGCTGGGCCATTATCATAGTGTGTTACTCTGGGGAATTAAAGATGTGTATTATATGACAGTTTCACTGAAAAACAGGATCCACAGGCACACGCATCTGCATCAGTGTATTCAGCTAGGCTTTAGACAGATATGCTTTAATGAGAGATGATTTTAATAGTGTCTGCAAGACAATAAGAAAAAGTTTCTTTCATATAACTGTAAAGTGACTGGGAAATACAGTTTCTTTCCTGACACCCCAAACAGGTGAAATGATAAAAATACTTGGTGCTTATTTAAAGAACAGAATTACATTTGTAAACATTGGAATGTCAAGTCCATTATTTCTCATGACTGTGTCCTTATATAAACCTGGAGATGAAAGACCATAGGGACAAATGAAATGTGTTTATTGAAAGACAATGTGTTCTCACTTCCTTTTTGCAGTAGACCCATGATTCTCTTCCCTTAAACTGAGCCATAAGGAAATAATTTTAATTTTTACTCCACTATTTGGAACTTGTCACTTTATGGCCTTACTGCTTCTGTGCACATACATGTGCACAGCCTCAAGATACACTACAATTATTACAAAGGAAGAAAGGCATGAAAGAGACAGAGTGGCCAATATTCCAGCTATATGCAGAATCGTCCAGAACAGAACATCTCCATCTCTGAGTCATTAGTAGTGTTGGCTCTCAACCTCACTATTATCCATGGGTCAATAAGACCTAAGAAGACTATCTTCTAATTCCTGTTCTAAATTCCAGCTACCATGTGACTTCATATATACACCAGTTGCTAAACTGAGAGGCTAAATGCAGGGAGATTGAAAGGAAATAAGGAAGAAAGGACTAGATAGGATTGTGGGTAGTGTATATGTATGCTTGTGATCCACAACAACTTGGGGAGGAGTAGTTGAGCCTAAGAATTCAAGGCCAGCCTGAGCAACTGGCTCAGTGAGGATCTGTAAAACAAACAAACATTAAATTTAGGGCTTGGGATTTGGTTTAGAGAGCTATGCATGAGGCCCTAGGCTCAATCCCCATTGTTGAAGTTGAGGGAGGATTATACTGATGCTTTGAAATACACACACGCCCTATGTCTTCTTATGGGCATGTGTTGGGAGATCTCCTTGTCAACAGAGTAGAGGACGTGTGTGGGGTGGATCGTGTGCACTCTCGTTCGTAAGCTTGTGTGTGCTTAAGTACGTGTGTGCACACGCAGGTGTGCGTGCTTTCCTTTCTAAGAGTCACTTCGGTTATCATGTCAGTTGTATTTGGACAGGCAATATGGCATCCAGGAGGGGCCTCTCCCTGCTTGGGAATTTGCCTAAGGTTTTCATCCTAGAATAGGACCACAGTGTGTATCAATGAACATGAGTTTGGTGTTCTCAAGATTTTTGTCTTGAGCATCGCTTACAGTTAACAGAAAGTTGAGTTGGAGATGTGTTAACATTTCATATTAATATTAACTTAAAGTCTCCCTCATATCAGTAAATCACTACAAATAAAAACTGGTACTGTGATGCATGTTGCCGTCTATAAATATCACCTGACAAAGAGCAAATAAAGCCGTGTATGTTTAACTGGGAACAGTTAAGAATTAATGCTAAATTAAAATATTGTCACACAGATTAGTAGAGGCATATACACACAAACAGTCAGTCTCTGATGCCTTTCTCTTTACTGTGAACACTGAATAATAATTATTTTATGAAGGTAGTGCATTGTAAATATTTATAAACAGAAATGTAAAACAGCGAGACCACAGTGAATAAATTATTTTGAAATATTTTAAAATCTCATTTTTATATGCTTTTTAGTAAAAATTATTCATGGTGATCAATATTTCTTTCTCACTTGCCATCTGCTTCGTTTCCCTGGCGGCACGGTTCTAGGTGAATGATGCAGTGTGCTGTGTAGCTCACTCCCTAGATTTACGCACCCGGATGCAGCATCTGTGTGGAGGGCAGGCATACATGGAATCAGCAGACATAGGTCTTCTGGTGTCAGTAATTGCCAGTTTTACCCCCTCCACCAGAACAATTAGGGGCTGTGATGTCTTCCCTACTCCCTGAGACTGATTGTCTTTGAGCAATTTCCCTGTCATGACACAGGGGGGATTCATCCCACATAGTTCTGGAGTGACTGCTCTGGAATTGGATCTTGGAAGCTGCTGGCAGTTTTGGCATATTTCTTTGCTTCTGAAACAGACACGTGGAAAGCTTCTCCCTGTCTCTCTTGGTGCCCAGTGGGTGGCGCTTTTCTGAGAGGATCAGGAGTACAGCTTTGCAGGAGGAAGTGATCACTGGGGGTAGACTTTGAGAGTTTAAAGCTTCATTCCACTTGATTTTGTAATTGTTACTTCACTGATGGTTTACACATCGTGTGTCAGCATCATGCAGCTCACACACATAGGTTCCACACACCCTCACTACATACCCATTTATTATATGGAATCTCATGTAGCTAAAGCTAGCTTGAACTCACTATATAGCCAGGGACGATTTTGAACTTGTGATGTTCCAGCCTTCTCTGGAGTGCTGGGATTACAGGCATGCACCACCATACCTGCTTCATAGAGTACTGGCAATGGAACCCAAAGCTCCATGAGTGCTAAGCAGGCGGTCTGCTATCTGAGCCACACTCCCAGCCCATGTTTTCTTCTAATTCCACTTGAAGTGATTCTCTGCAGCCACTTTTGCACAAGGCAGTCTCCCCTACCTGAAAGCCTCACTGGAGTCTCTGTGGTAGCAGTGAGCTGGTTTGACTGTCCCTTCCCTAACCTAAAATCAGGGTCTGTAGCCAGTGATCTGAGTGCCCCTGGCACCTTCATTTTGTCATTTGTCTTGGGGCATTAGCTGTAATGAGCTTGGAGTATTCTGTAGTGTTGTTTGACACAGTCCTCCTCAAGCAAAGCACTATTGACTCTACTATCATTTTCATTTCTGCCTGAAGTTGGGCTGGTTGAAACTATTCAAACAAGTTTTCTGAGTGGGGTATTAGAGTGATTTTTGCCTTTGATTGAGAAAGATGTGGGTCAGAGTTTGTTTTTTCTATGAAACCCTCCTTAATTCTCTTAGTTTACATTAAGCACCAAGTTTTGTGTGCTGCCATAGCTTTGGCTGTGTTCGTTTCTTCTCGTTTATGAGTGTGCCTCACATAAGTTGCCTTTAGGACCAGCTCCCCTGCTGGAGGGCCAAGTCTACACAGACTGAATTGAGTCTCTAGTCTTCTCTTCACTCCGCCGAACACAGACTATACAGTCGATAATTACTTGTTAAATTGGAGATCGTTGAATTTCTCTCATCTAAATACCCTCTGAACTCTCATTGTATCAGTTAAGGATCATTTGGTGGTAAGAACTGGAAATCGCAGTTTCTTTGAGCAAAAGCAGGGTTTAATGGAGAATATAGGAGTGCTTACAAGGCTGGACAGCATACCTTGTCAGGGAATAGGGAAAGGGTCCATTTATGGGAAACTCGTGGCATCCCCACCCCATCCTGTGCTCCCTCTAGCTGTCACTCAATACTGTTTCTATGGTCTCAGCATGTCAATCTAGTATTGTAGCATCTGTCAGGCTTTTTAATTTTTATTTATTTATGGGAGAGGGGTTGGAGGCAGAATTTCTCTATATAGCCCTGGCTGTGCTGGAACTAGCTCTGTAGACAAGCTTAGGCCTGAACTGGTATCTACCTGCCCCACTGCCTCTCCAGTGCTGGGATTAAAGGTGGGTGCCACCACTCTGGCCTGACATTATTAATAAAGCCTTTTACTCTTTTCTATGTGATGAATGGGTCAGGAGTGCTGCTGCATCTCCTCCAGTCCTGCGGATTCTGGGCCACTGTAACTGATACTGTCTCTCACATTCAAAATCCCATAGGTATGATATTGGGGTTCTTTTTTAGGTAAGTCAAGACATCTTAGAAAGGGTCACCCCATCCTCAGGCAGTTTGTCTTAAGAATGAATTACAGGGGACAGAAATGGTTCCCAGAGACATGAGGGCAGGTATCTGCAATATACTGTTGTTACTGGACTTGGGTTCACAGCCCCAACTAACCAGCTTTAGCAGGGGATTACTGGACATCTCTGTCTCTTTTCCCAGTGTGGGCATATAAACCTCCCTTTTCTGCTTTTCACTGTTTAATTGGCTTTTAGAAGACATGTGGCTGATCCTGGATTGTTCAGGTATAGGCCGTGAAACCAAGTCCAATAACAGTCACGGGAACCATAGATGAGTAAAAGGCACGTTTTGGGCCATCTGTATGAAATTGACCTCAGATGGAGGGGAAACAGTGGGAAGATCCTAGCTGCTGCTGGGACCCTTTTATTCCAGGAATAGTTTTTAATCTCCCCACTTCAGGAGGCATTGGTTGTTTTTGTTTGAGTTTTTATTTTGTTTTGTTTTTACCACTATTTGGTAAAACAGTGAATGTGAGCATTTCGACTCTCTTTTGACTTCTGCAGAAACTCTTGACTCTCTGATCCGTGATCAAGCAGGGATTTTTAGGAGTCGTTTTAATACTATGTCCTTTTAGCAGAATAATCATAGTATTTTCCTCCATAGTGTTTATGACCTAGAGAGGTCTTAAGATTCTTGGTTCCATTAACAGTGCCAGCTATGGATTCTGCCCTGAGGATTGAGTCTTAGATCTAATCAGAAATTAGTTGGTTATTTCCATAATTTTTTGCCACTGTCAGACCATATATCTTGCCAGGCTAGTCATTAATTGGAGCTTTCAGGGTAACAGTCTATATTGGTTAACCCCTTATGGTAGTGTGCAAATAGCACCTTCCAGTTCTGTGAAAACTAGCCAGGAAAAACTCCAGTTTTTATGATTCAAGTGTGTGGTGTCTTCAGTAATAGGGTCTTACCACCAAGTTCTGGAGGGTAATCAAGAACATTGACAACAGCCTGCAATGTTTAGTTTAACTGTGGGACACTATTGGTCAACAACTCAGAGAGCATGTGTTGCCTAATTGGGGTGCTGTCCCCTGTTACAGGGTAACTCCATTGAAGTGCTTTTTATGTGTATATATATTTAGGAGGCCTCTACAGTAGTAGCTTTCCAGGTGGCTTTTTCAAAAGCCTTTTAGTCATAATTGACCCTCTCCACATTTTCTCTACCCTGCCCTCCTAGTCCACCACATTTAATCTTACTGTTCCATTATTGCCCTTTGTCCTTTTATATCGTTGTATTCTCCTCTCCAGATATTCTCTCCTCCCCCATGTCTCCAAACTAGCTTGCTAACTTCTTTGAGCATTCCAAATGATGTACACATATCTAAAGAGTCAGTGCTGTCATGGCTATATTACAGGAGGTAGAGGCAGAGGCAGGCAGATCTCTGTGAGTTCGAGACCAGCCTGGTCTACAAGAGGTAGTTCCAGGACAGCCTCCAAAGCCACAGAGAAACCCTGTCTCAAGCCCCCCCCCCCAAATGTTTTTGTTTCAATTTTATGTGTATGAGTGTTTTCCTGCATGCATGTATGTTCACCATGTACACACATGGTGCATGTGAAGACCGAAAGAGGGTGTTGGATCCCTTTGAACTGGTGTTACAAAGGGTTGTAAGCCACCGTGTGGGTGTTGGGAAGTGATCCTGGAACCTCAGCAACAAGTACTTTTACAGCACTTGGGTCTGTTTTTGAAGGTAGGTTAAATGCAAGGATTTAGATAACATTTTAATTTGAGACACCCCCCCCCCAAAAAAAAAGGAGAGGCACATTTTGCTAGACTTTATCTTTGGCAAGCTTATCTGTAACACTAACTGAAATGTTAATTTTAAGCCCACTCTTTGAATTTTGGATCTGTTGCTTCCAAATATTCATTCTGGAAACCGGCTGAAGAAGAACCTGATTCCTAGATTTAGTGTAGATGTCCTCAAAATGGCTGAAAATATTTTATTAAATGATCAGCACTTTCTGAATTGCTTTTGCTAGGCAAGTTTACAGTGTAAAATTAACTTAATCTTCGGATTAACCTGTGTGCTTCAGTACTTTTACCTTGATCCGTTTAAAATCCCTATTCAGTTTGGTGGTTGGTGAGGTGAGCTGGCCCCGGTATGGATAACTACTAGGAGATAATACGTTGTAGCCTAAATAATGTTATGACCCTGGAGGTGGGAAGCCATACCTTTAATTCCAGTGCTTGCTAGGCGGCAGTTGGCAGGATTCTCTGAGTTAGGGCCAGCCAAATCTTTGCAAGGACTAGAGAGAGAACTCTAGATTCTGTGCTTTTGACCAGGGATTCCATTTGTAGACAGTGGGAACTCCATATGTCTTCCACTTGCTGTCTCCGGGTGTCATGTTTGTTCTGGACATGTAACCCAGGCTCTTCTTGAACAATTGGAGCTGAAGCCTGTGTCTCACCTCATGTCCAGGTGATAAACTTCCTGCTTGTATAGTCAGCTGTTCTGCCATGAATGTGGCTTCTCATAGTGTGCATGATACAGTCATTTAGCATTTGAGGTGGTTTTTCTGCATCATTTGATCAAGTCATAAACCTAAGTTATGAAGTCTGCTTTCCAGACTGCGTCTAAGTAAAACAAACCAGCAGGTTCTGTCTCAGGCATAAGAATGTAATGTGTTTTGCTTCCTTGGCAGCTGACTCTAGTCAGAGTCTCTTCCCCCTAGTTGCTGCACTAAATGTCCAGATATGTTAACGTGTGGTTATTTTGATGTGCAAGTTAGTCAGTTTGGGCTTCTCCACTTTTGCATCAGAATACAAGATGATTTCCCACTTAGTGCTTGGGAAGTAAGAGATTACCAAGGCTTTGTTGGTAAGGAGTTTGCTGTGAGATCATGAGGACCCGAGCTCGAGTCCCTAGCAACACAGCTTGGGGATGATGGGATTCAGAGATGGGTCTGCTTTCCAGTTAGCCACAACAGTGATCTTCATGTTCAGAAAGAGACCTGCATCAGAAAAATAAGATGGAAAGCCATGGATATGAACCCACATATACAAGTGTAAAGGCACTCATGCAACCATCTGCACACACACACACACACACACACACACACACACACACACACACACACACACACGGACACACGGAGATCAGAGCATACAAACTTTGTGAACCCACATATACAAGTGCAAAGGCACTCATGCAACCATCTATACACACACACACATACACACACACACACACACACACACACACACACACACACACACACACACACACACACACACGGAGATCAGAGCATACAAACTTTCCAATATTGGTTCCCTTCCACCATGTGGTTCCAGACTTGGTAGCAGGTACCTTTACCCACTGAGCTCTCTGTCTGGCTCAATCTATTTCTTACTTCCTGAAGCTGTTTACTGTGTGCCCTTGTTCTTAAAGTGCAGTCCATAGCCTGGCTTTGGTACACTTTGATCCATGGTACAAATATAGAGGATCACATGAGTTTGAAGCCAGCACATGCTACTCTGTGAGCTACTGTTAGCCCCTGATTATCTAAAATAAAACAAAGATTCAAAAAGAAAAGAAAAAGATCTCCATTTCCACACCTCATCCCCTCCTACCCCAGTGTACTTCAGTGGGACTCACTGGCATGGGAAAAGCCCATCCACCTGGGGTCAGGGATTGGGAAAAGTTTGAAATGAATTCTGCTTTGATGTTATCCACAGACCTCACCTTGCCCTGCTGCCTTACACATATTCCTCTGGCTGAGATAACCTAGCCTTCCTAGTGCCTAGAGGCATATCTGTCTGGTACTTTAGGGCTGGGTTGTTGATGTATTTATTGGTTTGTGTTCTGCCTCAGTGGTTCTGACACCTTAAGCTCCTGTAAGCCCTTTAAGCTCTTCTGAGCCTTAGTAGAAATATTTGTTGATAGGGACATGTCTCTAAGAGTGTGTTTAACATTGTGGAAGATTTTTGACGACTGTGCTGACTCTCAAGACAGGCGCAGAATATTATACTGTACAAAACTAATACGCTATATAAAGAACAGAACTTTTCTGAAGCACACTAGAAAGCTGAGGTTTAGCATCCAGTGTCTCCAATTTCTTTGTTTCTGAAGTTGCTTGGTTTGAGTGAACATCTTTTACTTCTCTGAGTTCTCTTTTCTAATCTGTGAAATGGGTATAACACAACAGGGATCTATAGATGATGTTCACATAGGAACTTTTTATTTACCTGGTTTGCATATCCACAATTATGTTTTTTCAGTCATTTCTAAAGAACAATCACATACTTTAGGTGGCATAGTTAAAAAGAGAGTTTTACTTTTGAAAAGTCAGTAAGTCCCACCTGGAGAGATGGCTCAGCTGTTAAAAGCACTCGTTGGTCTTCATTAGGACTGAGTTCAATTCACAGCACCCACATGACAGCTAAAAAAAAAAAAAAAAAAAAAACTGTCTGTAACCATAGTCTCATGGGAATAATGCCCTATTCTGGTGTAGACAGACATGCATTCAGACAAAATATCCATTTATGTAAAATGCATAAACAAATAAATCTTTTTAAAAAGTCATGTACTTACTCATGTTACATATACGAGTATATGTATAAAAGTCATGTACTAGGTCATGTATTACATGTATAAAAAGTCATGTAGTTATATGTTACATATATACATGTAGATACATAAAAGTCATGTATTTTGAGTCACATTTGAATCATTGTAGAAAGTTTGATTTCACATTCATTGGATCTAAAGCAGTTTTTCTCATACTTTTTCTGTTTCAAATCCTATTTTTTGTTCCTATTGCCTGAGAAATTCGTTACACAAACCCAGTGGTATAGACTCATAAAATGGATTGTAACGATAAATATTTCTGCCAAGCTGCCCAAGCCCCGCCACCACATGGGCACCCGAAATAATATACAGAGTCTTATATTAATTACAATGCTGCTGGCCAATGACTAGGATTTCTTATCTGCTATCTCTGTCTTAAGTATCAACCATAATTATTAATCTATATAATTATAAAGACTTATCTGATCGAGGATGCTGGTGGCATGCATCCTTTCTTGTGGGGCTCACATGGCAGCTTCCAGAGAAGAGAGGAGGAGGAAGAGAGCGATTTCCTGCTTGTCCCTGCTTATATTATGAGTCTGCCTGCTATGTCATTTCCTGCCTGGATCACAAGACTTTTCTTTACTGCATTTCCCAGAATCCTCCTCGACTCCTAGTTCTGCCTAACTTGCTTCTCTATTGGCCAACAGTACTTTATTTATTAACCAGTAAGACAAACATATACACAGAAGGACCTCCCCCATCAATGGATTTTAAAAATCAAACATTTACATTATAGAGAAATATATTTTATAGCAATTTTGGAGATACATATAATTTTAACATCTATTAATGTTGATATTGAATCTGCATACTTTAAGATATATGTGCTCGTTTATTTTCACATAAAGAATTGAATCTTGGGTGAAATATTTGGCACAATAAGATGTAGACTCCCTTAAACACTTTCTCAGAATTAGTAATATATTGGTTTTTATAGTTGTTAATGCTAAAAATTCCTTTTCACAAAAATGCACAGAACAAAACGGTGGAAATATGTTTAGGAACCTTTCACAAATCATTGGAATTTGTGAAATTTGTTCCTATCCCAAGACAAAATTCATTGAATACTTTAAAAAATGAAAATCAGGCAAAGAACTAAAAATACAATCCAGAATATACTGATTTGATACTCATGAGGAATGATGGTATGAAAATATTAGTAGTCTTTGTTTTTTATACATTAACTCTCACATTTCTACAAGAGTAGAAAATGTTGCATTTTTCAGTAAAAACCACTGTAATTTGTAACACGATAGTCCCAAATCTGAGCTGAGGTGTATTGGGCAGCAGGGTTTGGTGTGTCTTTTATGCTCAGTAAAGTACATCTGTTAGGTTTTGAGAAACCTAGACTGCAGTGATGTCACAGGATACAACACTGATGAAGGTGGCCATAAACAACACCTCTGATTTATTATGCCTTCAGGCTGAAATTAATTTGTGATCACCTTCACATTTAGTTACAGGATTGTATAGTCTAACATCAGAGCATGCTATTGATCCTTGCTGTTTGGATGTTATGTGCAATTTGGAGAGAGAAAGGGCTGATAATGATTAAGTCTATGAATGATCAAATGCCAATGAAATGCTGTGTTATCTAAATAACATTCCGCATGGAACCACAATACTTGTGGATTTTTTGCTTTTATGGCTTATACCAACCACAGAAGTATGAATACAGGCACGTGAACGTAGCTTTGGAAGCCCAGACTAGGGTGGTCGTTGTGTCAGCTTTTCAGTAATATGCAACTAAGTTGAGGGGACTGAGAAAACAGTTTTATTTTGTTGTCACTAGTATAGCTTGGAGGTGTCCCCAAAGGTATTGGCTTGTCTTAGGGAAGATAAACGTATTCCCCAAAAGAGGAAGTATTGGATGAGGTAAGAAATGTCTTAGGAACAGCAACCCTTTATTCCATGCTGGGGAGGTTTCTCGGATGGCTCCCTTTTTCCTGTCAACCCTAGCATACATCGTGGGAGTAGGCATTCATTTTCTGTGTGGTTGAGAATAAACATTGGGGCTTTAAACCCTCTATCAAACTCTGTAGAGTTTCATCCTTCTAACCTGCTCCTCCCTAGAAAGGAAGTAGTCCAGCCCTTCTGCATTTCTCCAGACACCCATGACACAATGCTCCAAAAGTCTTCTCTTGTCTCTACTCCTTGCCCAGGCTCCTATCTCTCTGTCACAGCACCTTGTTTTAGAATGGTTTTCTATGTCTTTGGGTTTTTTTTTTGTTGTTTGTTTGTTTTGTTTATTTGTTTGTTTGTGCTTTTTCCTAGCTTTTTGATAAGTCCCTGGATCATCCCATTCACTTTGCTGTCATTTGACCCCATATGGCATCTCACTGACCTAGAATTTTAGAAGCAATGCAGTGTAAGCCTCTCTCAATTATTTAGTCTCTTTCCTCTTATTTTAGGAAGGCCAATAAAAATCACATATCTGTGTAGTTAGTACAGAAGATTGAACGATGATAATGTTAAGTTTTGGGGTGATTAGAGGGCATAAGGGCTAGCCAAGTCTGTTCTTTTGAGTACCAGCAAAAGTAGTTTTATGCATGCTCAGTCATTCATAGATATGTTTTGTGGTCCTACACTGTGTTCAGCATCAGGAAGAAATGATGATCACATCATAATAGCATAACACTTAACATATAGTGTGCTCTTGCATGGTGATAATAAAGCACTGAACTTGACCCAGGACATGAGTTAATAATGTATTACTTTTGCATAGTTGTGTCCAAAATGCATACAAGAAAGGTCTTAAGTATTGTGAGGTTTTATTTTGGCTTCCAGTCTCTGGGAGTTCATTTTGCTGCAGGCAGACTGTAAGGTGCGGTGGAGCACAGTTCTTCACATCATGATGTCCAGAAAGTAAAAAAGGAAAGTGACCCTCCTCTACCACCAAGCCCACCTCTCACTACCTCCCAGTGCTGCCATCAGCTTCTGAATCTGTCAAGGAAGTAATCGAGTCGGTAGGCCAGAGCCCTAAGCAGCCTCTGAAAATTCATCACACACACCTGGGGATGTGTTCTTCTCATCTAAGCCTTTCATCACATATGGGCATTTATTAGCCTCATGGTACAAGGAAAGGAAATAACGCCCAGGTAGTTTAGTTAAGTAGCCCAAAGTGTGGGTTCTTTGTTCCCACTTCCGTTTTCATGGCCTTTGGATCTTTGCCAGGCTGTGCATGGCATGCCTCAGTGTTGAACTGACCTAGGTGAACCTGGTCCACAGAGGTGGTTGTCAGTACTCTTAAAGTACTCTCCTTCTCCAAGGCCAGAGTAGGTCCCGATTCTAGCTCCATCAGTACTATCACACAGTCTAGATTAATGGATTTTGAAGCAAGGAGTAAGGGTACTTCACCTTTATGTTAGCAAACACTCCCATACTGTCTCCAGTTACCAATGATTTTTGCTTATCAAGTTTAACTGCCTGCTTTAGATGTGCTCTTCCACTTTTGATGTCACGACTGTGTGGGAGCCAGCAGAGCATTGCGAGTTAATTACTTGTGTGCACAGCAGGCGGCTCTGGAAACAGGCAACCACCGGCAGCTCATGGATGAGAAGTTTACTTGAGACATCTGAAACTGGGCCTTTAATGAGCCATCTTGAAGAGTGAGAATGAGGAGTGTGAAGAAGGGCCAGGCTGCACTCTGTCTAAGGGTGCATTGGTTCTCATGTCACATCAGTGCACTGTGAACCAGACCTTTGTCTTAAGCTGGGGTGCACTGCTGTGAGGTTGTCTTCTGGGGCACCAGTAGAATTGTATGACAGAGATTTAGTATTTATATAATGCTACTTTAACTAGGAAAACACATTAAGAGGATTACACCAAATGAAATATCATTTATTCATTCATTAGATGACTCAGCAGCTAAGAATGCTTGCTGAATAACCATGAAGATATGGAATCCAAGACCCTCCCCCCCATGCCTTAGGTGGCATTTGTAATTCTAGCCCCAGAACTTGTGGGATGAGATGGAAGGTTGAGAAGGATCAACCAGATGCTACGATAAACAGCTCCAGTAGTGGATGAAATAGCAAAAGACATCCCGCCTCAAAAACTGTCTGAAAGGAATATTTGGTAGAATAGTAATTATTCTTTTTAAATCTTTATTTTATGTATATGAGAGTTTTGTCTGTATGTATGTGCACCTTGTGCATGCCTGGTTCCTACATAGACTAGAAGAAAGTGTCTGATCTCCTGAGACATGGGTGCTGGGAATTGAACCTGGGTTCCACAGGAAGAGAGCAGCCAGTGCTATTAACTTGCTGAGCCATGTGATTATACTTACAGTTCATTTACTTCATGTGTGTGGTACCTTTGTGCATCCATTTTCTTTCCCATGTTCAGGGAATACAAGTCTCTTTTTGGTACAGAATGAGTGAGGTATAGTGTCAACAATGCAGGCTACCTGCCTGACTTGATGAACGGGTTCCTTGGGGCAGTGATGGCCCCAGCAAAATTGGTAGTAGCTCTATGCCCCAGAATTTCTTCTTGGGGCTGGAGAGATAGCTCAGTGGTTAAGAGTACTGGCTACTTTTACAGAGGACCCCGATTGGTTCCCAGCATCCACAGGTAGGCCATCTGTAATTTCGGTTACAGAGCACACCAGTCTCTCTCTCTCTCTCTCTCTCTCTCTCTCTCTCTCTCTCTCTCTCTCTCTCTCTCTCACGCACACGCACACGCACATGCGCGCGCGCGCACACACACACACACACACACACACACAGAGTCACTCACTGCCCTGCCATACATGTAGACAAAAACTCATAATGCAAAATAAATAAATCTTCAAAAATTTTATTTTGGGGGGGGGCTGGAGAGATGGTTCATCAGTTAAAAGCACTGACTGCTCTTCCAGAGGCTCTGAGTTCAATTCCCAGCAACCACATGGTGGCTCATCACCATCATTAATAAAATCTGGTGTCCTCTTCTGGTGTGCAGGCATATATGTAAGCAGAACACTGTATACATAATAAATAAGTAAATCTTTAAAAGAACTTATTTTTATGTGTTCATCATGGACAGAAAGCTTTGTCCCTCCACCGTGTTTTCAGGTAGCTTGCGTTCAGATTCAGTACACATCTGCCATGAGAAAAGAAGCTGGAACCCTTTCCACCTGTACTTCATTCAATAAAGACTTTGCTCAGGCAAGTTGGCAGAGAAAGACTGGAAACCCTGATCCCCCTGGATTTCATATAACATGCTCAAGAAAAGCCCAAGATATATCAGTGTAGGAGTTGTAAATAACCTAAAGGATTCTAGAGCTTTCTCTCAGTTGATTATCTCATTTCTATTCCCTGTTGTACTTTCCATTTCCTGATAAATTGTTTAAATGCATGTCTCTCCTTTAATTCTTTGCTATGTTACATAAGAACCTAGGTAGTACTTGGGAAGGTAGCCTGGAACTCAAAGCCACACTGATAATGAATGTATGGAGCCTGGGGATGGGGGTGGGGGACTGTGAATGGAACCTTGCATTACGAATGTATAATAGAAGTAGGAAAGACTTGCTGTTTTGTGAATAAATTAATTTTTCATGGGGAGTTTTAATTAGCTACACAGCCAAACCTTGCCTCAAAAAAAAAAAAAATTAAAAGGAGTTATGCTGATTCTTAAGGCTTGATGAAGATTTCATATTGATGACAAACTTGGTCATGTTGAAAAGCAAGAATACTAGCTTTTTTATTTATTTTTGGTAATGTTTCATGTAACCCAGGTTGGCCTCTAGCTCACTGTGTACACATAGGATGACCTTGAACCTCTCATCCTTTTGCAGCTACATCAGAAGGGCAGTCCTTTGCTACCATGCTGGTTTATGATGCACTGGGGATAGAATTTAGAACCTCTTGTATTGTAGGCAAAATGTTAGCTGCTTGCCAAGCTCCTGCCATTTTTGTTCTTTGTCATGTGTCTTTGGAAATTCCCATATATGTCCAGTAACTTATTTATCAAATGCTTTCTTTATCACAGATGGGTATACAATGTTGAAGAGCCTGAAGTGTGCATTGCCCTTGGAGAACTACATTCTGATATTTTTCAGAGAAATTCTAGTTAACCCTGTTGTGGTGCCATTACCTATGTTGAGAATATGAGCCAACTTTCATGGTATGCCCATGTGTATATCTGGATGGCAGAAGCCTTGGGGAGTATGTCATAGTCACGTCAAGATGGCAGAAGTCTTGAGAATATGTTGTAGTCAAGTCAGAATGGCCTTGGGAGTATGTCTTGGTCACATAAGGATGGCAAAAGCCTTGGGGAATATGGCGTGGTCAGGTCAGGATGGTAGAAGCCTTGGGGAGTGTGTCATGGTCATGTCAGAATAGCAAAAACCTTGGGGAGAATGTTGTGGTCATATCAGTGCTTAGATGGAGATTGGTGGACCCTGACAGAGGAAAACTTCCTTGGGAATTCTGCCTAACACACCATTGTACTGAAGGAGAGATCAGTTGTCAGCTATGGCCTTTTGAGCATTTTTAATCAAAGAACTTGACAAAGGATATGAATTAATTAAATTTGTGAATGACATGTTGCCAGGAGGCATGGGTCAGAAATTGGAGGGAAAAAATTCAAGATCTCTCTGGGTCCCAAGAGGTCAGATTGGAGAGTGAAAATAAAATATAATGGCTAAGGAGAAAGCAACAAGAGTTTGTTCCAGTGGCATAAAAGCTTGGACTTCACTTTCGATTTCAGCCCTGGTGCTTTGCAGTCAGGGAATGCGGCTCACTGTATGTGTGTAGCAATTAGAACATTTGTATCTTATAGGATATCAGGTGGTACTGAAGTGTACAGCAACTTCTCAAAAGTATGGGGCATTTATAGTTGTATCATTTTTAGGATAAAATACATCTGGCTTGATAAGAATCAAACTTAGCAGCTCATGGGAAAGACTGGACGTGATTTGGTGAGGCATCTGCTAGTCCTGTTCCTTTTTTGAAATTATTGCCAAGAATCTTTCCAGCCTGTTTTCCCTCTTAACCAGACCTTTAGCCCTTGGTGCTATAGGGGTGTGTGTGTGTGTGTGTGTGTGTGTGTGTGTGTGTGTGTGTGTGATTCTGCACTTTCTGTATGTTTTAAAGATCACACTTTACCTGGAGATCGCACATCTGCCATGAAAGTACCAGGCACGTGTGACAGGACCTTCAGGGGAAGTTGCCAGGATGCATTCTTTGCTTTGGCTTTGGTTAATTACAGACACATATTCTCAAAATATATTGATTCCTGAAGACATGCGTTTTCCTAGATGAAACTAGTGTCTTTTTATACAGTTAATCATTTCACAGACTTCCCTTTCATCAAACCCATTCCTGGATTTGATGTGTATTTCTTGTTCTTCATATGCTATGATGTCATCATGTAGTAACAACTCTAAGACTAGCTCCCCCCCCCCACACACACACACAGAGTGGTGTGAGATGCTCTTGCCTCTGCCTTAAATGTCTGTGCACCAGCAAGACTTCCCACACCAGCAACAACTTAACTGAGAGGTTACTGTTCACTTTCTGTCTTTCTCGGACACTTGTCTGTGACCTCGATTTTCTCAGAGTAAAAATTTACAGCAAGGCACCACAGACCTTCTTTCCTCTCCTTTTGTCTAAATGAGATCTTTAAATCCTACCCCAGGTTTATGTTTTCCTTATAGTGAATGAAGCTGTAGGAAGAGATAGAAGAAATGGGGAAGGGAGAGGTGTCCTTACATGTGCTAGCCAGCACGGACTGCTTAGTTTTATCTTTATAATTTGACAGTTTTGTCTACTGATGAATGTAGGATGCACTGAATCATTGAACTGGGAGTCTTAAACCAGCCTTTGGATTATCTTTTACAGTGTTAGTTACAAATAATGGACAGTCTCCTCAGCCTTAAATACAAAGGCACTTGAAGTGGAAGTGTCTAAAGATAAAATTTACACCCCATGTGTGGTTTGTTCAGCGTCCCGACCTCTTACTTCTTTTCCCTCCCTCTTGATCCCGCTTTTCCTGTTATCTTCTGTTTGCAGGGCAGGTCCCTCCCTTCCTACTTGAGTCATACTTGGGGAAGAGCCAGATTTCTCCCACAGGGTCAGCCACACAAAGGCTGTGCCTCCCCCATATGAATAGTATTGACCTAAATCAGTCCCTCTGACTAGGGAGTCCCATAGTATAATCAGTATAGGCCTTGGCCCAAACTCTTCCTGACTCATAGTGGTGAAGAAGGTTAGGCCTCTGTGAGTTCCCCATTTCTAGTTGGGTGTTGTCTTAGGCAGGGTCGCTGTTGCTGCAGTGAAACACCATGACCAAAATTACTGTTCTACATCATGGTCCACCAAGTCAGGACAGGAACTCAAAAGGCAGGAACCCAGAGGCAGGAGTTGATGCAGAGGACATGGAAGGTACTGATTACTGGACTGCTCAGCCTGCTTTGTTATAGAACCCTAGGGATGGTCCCACTCACAATGGACTAGGCCTTCCCCATCAATCACTAATTATTAAGAAAATGCCTTACAGGTTTGCCTACAGCCAGATCTTATGGAGGCATTTTCTTAATTGAGCTTCCCTCTCTCAGAAGACTTTAGCTTGTGTCAATTTGATTTAAAACTCTTCAGCACAGATGTCATTTCTGAAGCTGGGTCAGAGCCATGCTAATGCGACCTGAGCATTTAGATATGGGTTCTTGAGGAAAATGTTGTCATCTGTCAGGTTTCCTGTGCTCTCACTATATGCCTGTCTTAATGTGTGATGGAGAGAGAGAGAGAGAGAGAGAGAGAGAGAGAGAGAGAGAGAGAGAGAGAGAGAGAGAGAGAGAGATCGTTCCTCATCACATTCCTGTGGCTAATTTTAGGAATGTGTGTGATGTGGCTAAAGAATCTGAACAAAAATAAGACAGACAGACAGATGCAAGCCTATAATCCCAACAGTAGCTGGTCCATGAGATCAAAGCTAGCCTGGTCTACATGGTAATGTCTAGGCCACCTTGACTGACCCTTTCTCCTAAAAACAAAGCAAGGCAAATGTGTCTGTTTAATTGTTTTGAGTATTGCCAGAAGTGCTCTTATAGAATTTAGAACCTTTGGGGATTTTGAACTTTGTGTGGTATAAGAGAAATGAACCTTGACCAAACATGATTAATCTTCAACTCTACTTTCCCAAGCTAGATTGTGAGTGGAAAGAGCATACCTGTAATTCAGCTATTACCTCCTTCCCTGGCTGCACCCTTTTCAGACATTGCTAATGGATCTGGGCTTCATGGATCAGCACACAACAGTAATCATACTGTCTGGGAATTATTTGGTTCTAGCACACAAGTCACACCCTTTTTGTTAACCTCCATGTAATACAAATCTGATCACTCAATTTTTTGTGTACTGCTCTTTTCACTCCTTCTGTGATAGCTTCTTTTGAGTCTATAACAAAAAGTAAAAATTTAAAAAGGATGGGTATTTTGCCAAGTAGTGATCATTGGCTGCTAGAAATGTTTCTCAGTTGAATAAAATGGGAAACCTCAGGTCTAGAACCAGTTTCTCTGCATTTTACAAGCATGTATGATGTTTGGCAAAAAAAAAAAAGAGATGGCTTAATTAACAGTTTACATGTATACAATAACCAATCCTATGCTGTGTCTGTAAGTGACCAAAATAAAGGTCACCCTACTTGAAAGCAAACCAAGAAGATATCGAGATATGAAATGATCCCAGTTAGAGGTAGACATTTGTGTGGAATATTTGACTGTAGAATAGACTCAAGCTGCGTCTTTAGAATTTTTATCTGCGATACCTCTGAACATGTGTAGTTACAACCTTAACCTTTGAATGACCTTTGGCACTCTCTCCTGCTCCTGGCATACACACCCTGCTTTCTTCCCTCTGCTGCTTCTGTTTGTATGCCATGCTGTCCACTGCTGAGCAGTCCTATGCCACCATCACCTCTGTGGCTCAAGTATCCTGGATGGCAGTAATTGTCACTTTACCTATTTCATAAAAGCGGAGAGACTATACAGGCGCTGGATAGATGGCTCAATGGCTAAGTTGCTCTTTCAGATGTCCTAGGTTCTGTTCCCAGCAACCCTATGGTGTCTCACAGCTATCTTTATCTCTAGTTCCAAGGGATCTAACACCCTCTCTGGTGTCAATAGTCACTACTATATGTACATGGAACACAGACCTACATACAGGCAAAATACCCATACACATAAAATAGACATTTAAAAATGTTTATTAGAGAGAGAGAGAGAGAGAGAGAGAGAGAGAGAGAGAGAGAGAGAGAAAGAGAGAGCACTCGGTCTTAAAGCAAGTACCACGAGAAACTGGACAGGTAATAGTTGGTAGTAAGAAATGCAATTTTGGCAGTAGGAAAGTCAATTAGACTTCTGGTTCTGTTGTCTGGTATTATTAATGATGGTACAGCTAGTTATTGATGGTGCTCATCATTGATGGGAAATAGAAACATAATATTAAAATTTACAAACAAAAATGTAGAGGCTAATTTTATCATCTTTAAAGTCACTATACATTTCTGAACTGAATTTGGAAGTGGAGTATTTCTCCTAACACAGATGAACAACTACGTAATTATATGTTAATTAAGAAAAGCAGCAAAGAGCAGTCTGAGTGCTTTTTAGTACTTTTTTGCACGTATAACAATAAATGCATAAATAGTAATTAAGTTACCAGTTCTGGTGTGAGCAAACACATCATAAACTGAATCTCACAAAATGTTTTTAATTAAAAAATGGGTAATTTAAAGATGTGTATTAGATCGGGAGAAAAAGCATTAATCATACTTGTTTAAAAAAATGAACACATGTATTTTGGATTTTTGCTGTTGGTTAAAAGTTGACAACAACATGCAGAGTAATAAGCCTGGATTCAGGTAATGTTTTTAATAAAAGTTCCTTGAGGGGGGCATTAATAAACATTTGACTGGAAACAGCACATAACATGTATATTAGTTTAACTTTTAATTAGATTTAGACAGAATTCATTATTTTTAATGGCTTTTCATTAGTGAATGGAAACCATTATTTGAATCTGTTGTGGAAAAATAATTTCAAAATGCATATTTATTTTCTGAAAAAGACCATGTATGTATTAAGTAAACAGTGGCTTGGAATAGGAATTGTGTGACTGTGTGTGCTATAAGCCTTCTGCCTGTGTCTTAGACCCACTATTAAGAGAGGGTGATATTGAAGTAGCCTGCTTTGTTTAAAGCATGGAAATGTACATTTGTCTTACCTAGTGTTGTTTCTGATTATGGATCATGCTGACCATGGACAAAAATTAAGAGAATGTATACAACCCCCTCTGTGTGTGTATGTGTTTTATTTGCATTCTGTTTGAATAATGAAATAACTACTATTGATTTAAAATTGATACCTGTGGACCAGCTCTTTAAAGATATGTATGATTAAAAAAGAAACCCTGAATGTCAAACAGACTCTGAGACACCTGCCTGGATTTGCTGGACTTGCAGCTATTTCTTTGTAGGGAATTCTGTCTGCTTTCAGCAGACAGTTGGAATGAATCTCAGTTGTGTGATTTATTTTGCATATTGATGGAATCCATCTTCCCGATGCTAGTGTCCTGAATTGTAGTGTCTCACAATGAGGAAGATATGGTGGCTTGTCAATGGCACACTGAGGAGGAGGAAGATGTTATTTTAAGGCACAGATCGTCTATAAATTAAGCTAATAAGTTTTTCTTAACTACAGTTTTTAAAGGTGAGTTTCTCCTACTTTGTATGTCATAAGACTTTCTTTATATGACTTTAAATAATGAAACATCACCCTCAAGCTTGCTGAAGGCCCCCATGCTTCTCCTTTAACCCAGCCTTTCTTTCCTATGTAAATTCTGTTCATGCATAAGTGATGTGCCAGCCATTATCACCTGCTAGGGCATGGACAGTCCCAAATGTACTCAGTAACACTAAAAATGGGATGTGTTTAACAATGCTTACTCTTTTGTCTGACTTTTGTGCAAATTAAAAAATATTTCCTCTTTGTATTGGCAGATATCCACAAAAGAATGACTTTTGGTGGGGCATGAAGGTGCACACCTGTAATTGAAGTACATGGGTAATTGAAGCCAGAGGGTAGTGACTAATCAGACTCCGTCTCAGAATGCACAGGATTCTAAAACACAAACAGCAACATGTAGTACTGACATTAAGACCTCTTTCTTCAGCTGGGCGGTGGTGGCGCACGCCTTTAATCCCAGCACTTCGGAGGCAGATGCAGGCGGATCTCTGTGAGTTCGAGACCAGCCTGATCTACAAGAGCTAGTTCCAGGACAGCCTCCAAAGCCACAGGGAAACCCTGTCTCAAAAAACAAACAAAAACAAACAAACAAACAAAAAAAATGGGTTTATTTTTTCATGTGTGTACATTTTGTTTTATTTCTTGACCTTGATTTTTAGGCATGATAGTCAAGTAAGTCAAGTATTAAAGTGGAATCTCTGTAATCTTGTGTTTTGCCCAAAGCATTCCTTCTGATTAGATGAGATGGTAATGACGTGTTTGAAAGCCTGCTACAGAAGGGATGGGCCTCCTTACAGAAGCCAGTCAGGATGCCATGTTACATAACCATGACATGTAACAGGTGATCTTCACTTGGTGATGTTTGCCAGCCTTTTCCACTGTGGAGTTACTTTTAAAATCTCTTCCTCCCTCTCCTCCTTTGCCTTTTTAGGGGCAGGTGGTGGAGAGAGAGCTGTCATATAACTCAAGCTGGCCTGGGATTCAAATTCTCGGGTTTCTTCAAATGCCTTCAAACCTCTCCCTTGCCTTCAGAGTGCTTAGGTTACTGACATGTACCACACGCTCACTTTCAGGCAGTGATGGAGAAACAGCCCTTGTTTGATGCTTGTTAAGCCCTATACCAGCTGAGCCACATCGCCAACCTTATTTTCATCTTCAAGCATGTGACCAAACCAGCTGTAGCTTGCCTGCAGCAGATAGATGACTTGGCCTAGTAAACGTGTGCTTGAAGAAGTGATGTCACTCAATTGTCACTTCCTCTGCAAGTCCTAGGAGGTGAAGATCTCCTCAGTAGCTGCATGCTATCTGCCTCCTTTGGTTAGTCTCTGTGATGTTTCCCTTGCTCTACAGCATATTTCTGGAGAGTTTTCTCCATGTTTTGCAGCCCAACAGCAAAACCAATAGCCGTAGCACCCACCCCTTAGCAAGCTTTCATAGTCCGCTGTTGCTCTTGAACTTGGCATGGGATATCTCACAGAGTTAGCCTAACTACCCTTTGATATGAGGCAGTTAAGCCCCAGCAGCTTATGTTGGTCAAGCTTATGTTGAACCCCAACGAAACTGGGGTTTCTCGTTATTGAGATCACTGGAGGTCAGCTTCCTCAAAACAGTGAGCTTTGCAACAGTAACTGACCATGCTTCCTAATGGGTATCAAAAGCACAGTTACACCCTTACTTTAAACACCCAGTCACCATGCTTGGCTCGTTCAGTTAATCATCTGCTCACAGCACATTTTACCTTGTCACAGTTCAGACTAATTCAATGTATTAAAGAAGCTAAGGAGTATTTACCTGTGAAATTGGCATCCTGACCCTGGAGACCCAGGAAGTAAGGAAGATTTATTAAACAGTTTGTAGGTAGATGTGCAAAATTAAAGTGAAATCATGGCCAAGAACGTGCGGAGTGTCATTAGAAGATACTTTATCAGTCCTTTGTCCCTTTTTTTCCCATTTATTTTCATCTCAAAGTATGCTTCAGGACTTCCTGTACTTAGGAGCCCATGCCAGGTGGTAATGACGGGGAGGTAGAGGAGAGGACGTACAAGAGAGACACAAAGAAGGATTGTCCTTCTAGGTGGAGGGTATTGTTCTTCTGTTGCTATGATAAAGCACCACAGCCATCAGAAACATGGAATGAAAGGATTTATTTCAGCTTATAGATTGTAGTCTGTCATCCAGGAAGACAGGGTAGGAACTGAAGGTAGGAATCCGGAGGCTATGGAGGGGTCCTGCTCACTAGCTTGCTCCTCGTGGCTTGTTTAGTCTTCTTTCTGTCTTTCTTTCTTTCTTTCTTTCTTTCTTTCTTTCTTTCTTTCTTTCTTTCTTTCTTTCTTTCTTTCTTTCTTTTTTCCCCCCGAGACAGGGTTTCTCTGTGTAGCTTTGGAGCCTATCCTGGCACTCGCTTTGGAGACCAGGCTGGCCTCGAACTCACAGAGATCCGCCTACCTCTATCTCCCGAGAGCTGGGATTAAAGGCGTGAGCCACCAACTCCCAGCTTAGTCTTCTTTCTTACAACACCCAGGACCATCTGCCCAGGGATGGCACCACCCACAAGGGTCTGGGCCTTTACTCATCAATCATTAATCAAGAAAATGCTCTACAGACTTGCCTACAAAGCAAATCTTATTTATGAAGACGTTTTCTCAATTGAGAATTTCTTTTCCCACATTACTCTAGCTTGTGTCAAGTTGGCATAGAATCTTTAATAATGTGGGCTACACAGCAGGTGTCTGAGCTAGTTCCAGTCCCACCTAAGGAGTGCATATCCCTGTTCTGTCAAGCTGCTCAGTGAAGGAAACAGAAGTGGGGAGATGCTGTGCCACAAGAAAATGAGTCCAAGGTTGCCTAACATCACCTGCCTAAGAGATAATGTGTCTTTTTATACTTTCAGTTGAGGCAGGGGCTTGCGTAGTCCCAGGGATATTTTTAGATATGGGGCATCTGGAAGAATAGTAGCCTTGGTTAGTATGGGACATGATAGTGGCCATATGTCCTGCCTGTGACTCTTGTCCTGTGGGACTTTGCTGTCTGGAAGGGCCCATTGTTTGGAGGTGGGGAGTTGACACAGGTACCCTGCCTGTGTCACATTGCCTGACACATTGGTATAAAGTTGAACCATAGAAGAACCTTGTCTTATAGATAAGATTGAGAGTGGTATAAAGTTGAACCATAGAAGAACCTTGTCTTACAGATAAGATTGAGAGCTGGAAAGACACATAGGAGTAATAGTAGTCAGCAATAGTGACAATGAGACACAAAGAAAAACAAGAAGACTGTAGGAAAAGGCCATTCTTGTGAAGACCACTCTTTTCAGCCAGTGGCTTCAGATGGACTCATAGCATTCATTAAAAAGAAAATATTTTCATCCTAGGCTAATTGAGGATTAGCTGTTAGATTCTCTTGGTATTTAAAGGTTGGCAGGTGTCTCTACTCTGGTCTAATTTTCGTTAGAGTTTTAACAAACAAGTTACTTTGGGCAGGGAAGAGCCAGCCTGTGCCCCTTACCCTTTCCCAGCTTCGTCCATTGGAGAATATGAGCTGTTAGGAAGTTGTACTCTCAGAGGAGTCAACTGTTTGGAATGGATTGAGCTACTGAAATGCAAATATCCTGCCCATTCTAAGAGTCTTTAAAAGAGAAACAGCCTGAAAATGAGTTTCCCTTATTTTAGCTGGGTAGTGTCACACCTTGAGAGGAAGCCATCTTCTGATGGGTTGTTTTGTTCTCTTTCTCAGAAAGGTGGGTGTCAGAAAACTAGTCAGTATTAAATGTCATTATCTTTAACATTGAAGCATTTATTCAAAATTCTAAAAACCAAAAATACTCAACATGATGAAACTGCACTACTGGTAATGATTAATGATATGGGCTTTTATAAAGTGTCTTAGCAGCAGAGAGATATATACAGTACGGAATGGCAACAGTGCTTCAGAGTGGAAATAGGTAATCGATATTGCAAGCTTGGAAAAAGTGTTCTATTTCCTCCACTAATGACATGGGGGGAGGGAGTCACAAAGCAAGGGTGTCTGGAGCATGAAGTACTCCAAAGAAGAATTAATTTGAAATCTGAAGTGGAAGATCAGTTTCAATTAAAATTGCACTTGACTGTATATTGGATGGAAGTATGGAAGCAAGCAAGCAGTCAACTTGATCCCTTAGATTGTAATGAACGAATCCCACCAGTGTGAGCACTAATTATTTTTTATAATCTCCTAAATTATATTTCACCCATCTAATGAGGATGGCAAACACTCCACTGACCTTAGTATTTTTTATTATCGTCATAATAATTGGTATTAGTGTAATAGTGGTGGTATAGTAGGATAATTGTTAAGTATCCATGTTTACAGTGATGGCTTGCCTTCATTATTTCCTGGATGTTGTATATATTTAGCATTATTTTCCTGTGGCATTGGTTATTACTTTATTCCAATAAGAGGTCTCTAGAAGGCGTTTGTTTTATTTGTAGATGCCCATACACAGTGTCCCATGTTTGAAATATCCTGACCGTTTTGTAACTAACCAGAGTTCACATTTTGGTTACCATTCAGTATATTTAAAGTTGCTTCACTTGTTTTTTCAATGTGTTATTTTTGTGGCATCTGAAAGAAATTGTGACAGTGAAAAGAGGCTAATTGGCGTCATTTGCTATGTCCCCTTCCCCTAAACTTCTCAGATATGTAGAGGATTAAAATAAAGTTTGGCTAAAATGTTTGCAGAAATACACTGCTTCTCTTTGTGACTCATGTTAGCCTTGGGGAACTCAAACAAGAGGTGCAGTGTTCTGTGAAAAAGCCCTTGACATTGCCCTGCTTCACTGCACTCTCACCCTGAAGAAAATGGCAATGTTGATTTTTTCTAGAAAGTATTAAACACTTGCAAATGACTCAGAAGTGCCCCAAGCTTATTACACCTTTTCCAATGTGTGAATAAGTTCTTTCTGATAGTCCTTTTTTTTTTTTTTTTTTTTCCTCGTACTGTTAGGGATGGGTGTTTGGGAAAATGACCCAGCCTTATAGCCAAGCTAAAGTATTTTCCAGAGAGTAAGAATATGAATCATTTTAAGGACCTGTTTCAATTGCTCTTGCAGCTATAATTTGTCCAAAAAAAAAAAACCCAACAACAACAGAGAAGTTGTCTGTGGTTGTCCCTTTTTTCCTGGTGCCGTTGTTTGTGTCTGCTTTGAGCTGCAATAGGCATAAGGGACTATGGTATGATTGCCCAGGGGTAGGGGTGACATGTGTGGGGCTCCTGTTGAGTAGCAGGGAGAGCTCAATAGTCTTCCTGTATCTTCCTTCACATCAGGTAGTTCTGTGAGGCACAAAAATGCCTAATTTACTTTCCTTTTTCACTGTGATATTTAAGCAGTTGAAAGCTAAAACTGCAAAGGTGTGTGTGGGTGACCATGTATATGTGTATGTATATTTGTAGGTGTGTGTGTGTGTGTTGTGTGTTTGTATATGTGTGCATGTCCATGAATGTTGTGGAATAGAATATTTGTTTAACTATTAAAGATGTGCTGCATTTGTTTAAGTATGTAAAGATGTCTTGCTATTTTATCTTGCCTGCCTAAGGCAACTGAAATTGGTCTAATAAATAATTATTGGTCAATAATTTATTGGTCTAATAAATATTATTGACCAATAATTTATTGGTCTAATAAAAAGCTGAATGGCCAATAGCTAGGCAGAGGAGGGATTGGTGGGGCTGGTGGCCAAAAAGAAAAGGGGAGTCTGCCACAGGCCAGACAGACAGACACAGAGGAGGCAGAAAAGGAGGATGGACAGTATGTAGATGAGACTAACTAGTCTCAGGGCAGCTCATAGATCAATAGAAATGGATTGATTTAAGTTAAAAAAAAAAACTAGCTAGAAACAAGCCTAAGCTAAGGCCAAGCATTCATGCATTCATAATTAGTAAGTCTCCATGTCATGATTTTGGTGTTGGTGGTCCAAGAATGCCAACTGCGTCAACTGCAAATGAGTGAGTGAGTGAGTGAGTGTGTGTGTGTGTGTGTGTGTGTGTGTGTGAGAGAGAGAGAGAGAGAGAGAGAGAGAGAGAGAGAGAGAGAGGAGTCCATATTAGTGTGTGTGTGTGTGTACTTGTGCACAGGGTAGCAGTGCACATTATAGTGTTTCTCATCTTAACATTTTGACACAGATTTGTTTGTTTGTTTGTTTGTTTAACCTTGAGCTCACTCTTTAGCCAGCCTAACTGGACAATGAACCCACCTGTCTTCTAATGTAAGGTTGCAAACATGGACCACCACACCTGGATTTTGGGGCTCTGAACTCAGGTCCTCCTGCTTGCTCACAGGCACTTTTCCCACTGTGCTCCTCCTCAGCCCACTTAGCCTCATGTCTCATTTGTTTAAAGGCAAACTGTTGGGCCACGAGAACTGAAGTGTTGCTTTTCTCAACAGGTGCCTATGGTCCTGAGCACTGGGTCACATCTAGTGTCAGCTGCGGGGGCAGCCATCAGTCTCCCATCGACATTTTAGACCACCATGCACGTGTTGGTGAAGAATACCAGGAGCTTCAGCTTGATGGATTTGACAATGAGTCCTCCAACAAAACCTGGATGAAAAACACAGGGAAAACAGGTAGACTTGTATTTATTTATTTGTCTTTATTTCCCACCAACAAAAAACTATTTTGGGGTGCCTTTGGTGTATGATTTTATTATAGCTTGCTTCTTAGATAGTATCCACTGCTGTAGGGAACCTAAAGCAATCTTAGGTTTTACAAGCAACCAGTGAGTGACTCCAGGCAAATGTCTAACTATTCTGTGCCTCAGTTTTTACAAATATGTATAGTAGGTACTATAAAATAATACCAGTCTCATAGGGTTGCAATTGTCCAGTGAATTAATGTGTTAGGTCCTAGAATGGACTTGAAGAAAATACTCATTGAGTCTAAGCACCTGATGTTGCAGGTTTTAACTGCTGGGTGTCTCATTTAAATTTAAGTTTTAATTAAAAATTAAGTAAAAGCTGGGCACAGTGACATTCACCTTTGACCCCAGCACTTGGCAGGTGGCGCCAGGCAAATCTGAGTTTGATATCAGTTTGAGGTTGACAGAGTGAGTTCCAGAACAGCCAGGTATACATGGTAAGATCCTGCCTCAGAAAACAAAAACAAAAATAAAAACAAAAAACAAAAAACATCCAGTGAGATGAAACTGAGCTCCACTGTTGTGGACACATCTCCAAAACTCAGCAGCCACACAGAGTCGGTGGTGCCATACTGAGTGCCACAGATAGGGAAAATCCTATGAGAATGCCCCGTGCCAAGTGAACCAATGGAAATATGTCATACCTTCCTTGACAGCATGCTTTGTTCGGAATTGTTAAAATATCAGAGTGGATGAACTGCCTCAGCCATCTATGTATTAGTCCTACTGTTTGAACCTTCTCCCTTCTTCCTGCACATCACTTGTCATCTGGGGGGTTAGTGAATGGAGTGGCATCTTTTCAACAAGTTTCCAGGTTAATTACTCCAGGGTTTCTGGATTGTTCACAGAAGTCACAAAGAATGCTATGCTGTGCCCTCATCTCTCATCTCACTGGAAACGCTGGAGTGTGTTTATGTCACTGCTTACTGTAGCCAAGGATTAAGTTCTTATCTAAAGAGATTTTTATCATCTTATTACTTAATTGCTTATAGCTTGAGTCCATTAAAATAAATGTCCTTCTTCTTCCTTCTACTCCCCCATCTCAGTGAATCCTTTGCAACCTGTCAAGTCACTCTTACTAATATACAGGACTCTCATGGCCTGAGGCTCTGTGTTAGGCTAAAATGAAATTATATCTGCTGGGTTCATGTGTGTCAGTGGACTTCAGACTTGTATTTTCTTTAAACTTCCTTGGTTACATAGAAGCTTTAGGGATCCATTTTCTTTTCGCAGATCAGCATCTGGCTGAAACAGCTTTTGGCTTTGGCCTGGCCTGACTTGTTCACACACCTGATTACCATACACTCCTTACAGTGATTCTTGGCATTGGCCTCTTTCCCATAAGGCCTTGTGTAAGATCACCTTCTGCTCCTTTAATGTTACTTTTCTGTTACTATGACAAGACTATAAACAAGCCAGCTTACAAAGCTCAGAGTTTATTTGGGCTTTGGTTCCAGAAGGAGTCCTTCATGGCATCAGACAGGCATGGAGCAGGGATCTGAGCGGCCGTGTCCCCATCTGCAAGCATGAAACAGAAAGCAAAGTAGAAGTTAGGGGAAGCTGTGAATTCTCACATCCTGCCCTCAGTGACATGCTTCCTCCAATGAGGCTGTACCACCTCCAGTGACAGTACCACCAACTAAACTAGAATTCAACTCCCTGAGCCTGTGGGGAACATTTCTGTTCAAACCACCATGGGGCCATAGAGCAGACAATCCTTTCCTGTACCTTGATTTACCCATGATTGTAAATGCTCAAGGTAAATCAGTGATGTGCCAATGTTACTTATTGATATCTGTGCACTGGTGTGTGTGTGTGTGTGTGTGTGTGTGTGTGTGTGTGTGTGTGTGTGTGTGTGTGTGTGTGTGTGATGTTGGTGAGGGCTATCCGCCGCAGCATGGGTGTAGAGTAGAGCTCAATGGGCAATTTTTTGGTGTTGCTTCTCTACTCTAAACTTTCACCATCTGAGTCATGTCACATCCCCAGCATTGTTGTTTCCAGATGCCTTTCCATCTCCTCTCTCCATGATCAGCATAGGTCATGAGTTTACTGTTACAGTCCACTCCCAAGCAATGGTCAGGTTTTATATACCAAATGTTGGTGTCCCTTGGAAAACCATGAAGCCATCCAAATACACTGGGCAAGAGCTTAGTCATGCTTGGTGTAACCAGAGCTTAAAGTCAGTGCCACTTCAGTGCCTCATTCTAGAAGGCAGCCAGAGGCAGCACACTGGGTGCCCTGCTACAGTTTTCTACTTGACTTGCAATGCTTGACAGCCTTCTGCAGAGATAGCATGTTTCAGTGACAGCTTTCAGCTTGGCATCTCCAGCAAAAGGTTTCAGACATGTGCAGGGTTCATTCAGTGTAACTTGATTCATGACCTTGGCCTTCTCAAAGCTGGTTATCAATCTCTGTCATTCTGCCGACTTCTTAGAGTGATGTGCTACCTGTTGCTCAGAGTGTGTATTCCTGATTTTGGAGAACAGCCAGTAGCATGTGGTTACATCTGTCTGCTGTGCAGAAGTGATATGCTAGGAGAAGCAGGCATTAATCCCTGGTACTTGTTAGACTCCCAGTATTACTGTGGAATTCACAGGAGACTAGATGGTGGCACGTGAATTCACTAAGATGATAGCAGGGTGGGGCCGGGGTGTGATCTAAGTGACAGCCACTTCATGCCATTTGATAGAAGAGCATATAGTGATTTTCTTGAGCTCTTAAAATCTCAGCATATATTGTTATAGAAACTTTGGCACTGAAATCAACTTGTATTTTTTAAAATGATAAACCCTAGATACTTTTTCACTTCTCTTGACATTAAAATTAAATGCACAGATTTACTAGTATGTGGGAGAAATATCCACCCACTGAGGGTACTGTTTTGGATCCTATCAATTCATATAGTTCATATGAATTCAGTACATGTCAATTCAGAATCCTTTAGAGCTGCTTAGCATGAGATACTAATTTCCATTAAATCATATTGAGACATAACCTGGAGCATTCAAGTTATTTGGGGATATTTTTTGCATACATATTATGAATTCTGAAACATTATTCTGGGGTTATATTCTTAAAATTAGACATGAATCTATAATCATCCAAAAAATTAAGTTTGTTTTTAAAAGTCTATGCTATGTAAGCCATGAGGTCTATCCTTGTTGTAGCCATATCCATCTTTCATATCTAGTTAATGAAAAGTCTTCTCTTTCTTAAGTCACTATTTGTTCCCCATTTCTTTTCCCACAATGCCAGCTCTTTCTGCATTCCTAGGCAGGCTTCCCATGTAGTTATATTCCTATAAAACTATAGCCTATAAAACATTATTTTTAAGCATACTTTTTTTCTGTAGAAGTATTTTTGCAAACCTCATATTTCTAGAAAGTAAATCCAAGAAGTATTCCCCACCCGTAGAGATTTGAGGTCACTTATCTGTAAAATGGAATGTCTCTTGATATTGAAATATGAATATAGAAAGCTAATATTTAAAGCTTCCTATTATGTGGAGGCAGTGGCTTCCTGTAAAACAGTCTTGGTCTTTGGATCTGTCTTTACTCTTGGGACTGTCATCCAGTGTAATCATAGGATGACTTGGTTGCACTTTACCCACTTTGACAAGTTGTCTAAAATACCCTGTTTTCACAGAGAGTGTCTCTCTGTTTCTTCTGCAGGATCCATGGCTGCCTGGTTTATAGTTCTCCTGCGCTGTCCTCCTGTGATTGTTAACTATAGAGGACTTTTGTATTGTTCTGAACCACTAGTTTCTCAGGACTGCTTCTGGGATACATAGTAAATGTATGCTATAGAACTTTTGCCCTTTTCCCACTGTATTTTGACTTACTGTATTTTTCTCTGTGCCTGTATTTCTTGTCATGTGTGAAAATACCATTGTACTAATTGCGGTCATCTTCAAGAAATGGTTGTGAGGGGCTTGAGAGATGTCTCAACAGTTAAAAGCACCAACTGCTCTTGCAGAGGACCCAGGTTTGCTGCCTTGCTAGCTCAAACCATCTGTACTGCAGGAGATCCATCACCCTCTTCTGACTGATGCAGGCACCGGCCATAAACAGTGTACATGCACGCAGGCAAATAGTCTTACACATAAAATCAAACTAAATCTTCTTAAAACTCATTTTGTGTTAATAAAAATATTGATGGCAGCGAACACTTATACACATATAGTTCACATCAACTAATGACAAGAGGCAGACACGATTCTGCTTCTTAGGTTTTCCTAAACTTGGGACTTTAATAGTAGATCTACATTGTTAGACTTGTAGACTTAAGAACACATTAATTGCTCACTGGTATACAGAGGAAACTAGAAGCCTCTCCCTGCCCAACTGCATGACTTATGATAATGCAGAGGAGGTTGCAGCTCCCTTCAAGGCTCCCAGAACTTCAGATCAAATGAGTATCTGATATTGAGATGCATAGTTGTTCACTGCAGATCACATCTTAGACATTGGCTCTATGCAATCCTGAAGTCACTGTTCTTGTCTTGGCTTGAGGGAGACCTTGACCTTAGAGCGCAAAGAAAGGTCTTCACTGGCTGCTGCTTTGGACCTGGACTTCTAGGTCATCAAAAACATTGAATTTGAAGCCCCATTACATCCCCCCTCTTCCCTTATTCTGTTTGATTTCTTCACAATCCATGTTAACATTTGATCCACATGAACAGAAAGTCCACTCACGTGGATGTTCCTTCCTTCCCTTTCCACTTGTCCCATTGTCTTTATCAATTCAGCTGCTGTTACAACATACCATGCAGCAAGTAATTCACACATTTCTCACAGATACTAGACGTCCCAAATTCAGGCATTTGTGATTCCACTCTCAGCCCAGACATTTTTCTGGTTTCTGGAGGGTCTTCTCTCACTTTGTCCTCCCGTGGGTGGACAGGGCAAGGGTCTCTCTCTCTGCTTACTTCTGAGGGCACTCGTCCCATTCATGAAAACTCCAGCATCATGGTCTCAGCACCTTCCTAAGGCTTTGCCATTTAATAAAGAACACTGGGAATGGGGTTTTTATGTCCCACTTTTAGGTCCTCACAGACATCCCATTTGTAAATCTTGTTTTCCAGTGTTGAGCTATTCGCTTGCAAACTCACTCATGTCTTTATGCCTTATCAATATTTAGCTGTTATTTGTTGTGTTATTTTCATTTATTCTTGCAATATTCTGTATTTAGTCTTTTTCTTAAATATGATAATTTTATTTTGATTAAATAAGATTTTTTTTCTCCAAGAAAACTTGGTATCCAGATCACAAATGTAAAACCCAGAGGAGGTTTGGAACATAATCTGTTAAAATGAAGTCTATAATCCATGAAAATAAATCAAAGATTCCTATGTTATTAAGTCCTAGTTTAATATTCCCTTTTGAAACAAAGAGTGAAATGAATAATAAAGTAACAGGGATTTTCTTTTCAAAGAAAAAGAAAGAATTGATATAATTTGTAAAAGAAAGTATCTTTTCAGTGTTTATTGAAGTGTACTGAAAGTGACAGTTCAGTCCTTCAGTTCCCCTTCCAGGCCTGACTTGGGACACTCTTAGCTTTGGAGTTAAATTCTATCATGTGTGTTTTGCTTATTGTTGAACCCATAGCCTTAAGCATGCTAGCAAGTGCTCTACCACTTAGCCATATTGAAGCCTGAATCATGCTCTTTGTGAACATTTAGAGTCGCACATACTCGGCCACTGCTTTTCAATTTTGATTCCTGAAATGATTGACAGTAGTCAAGAGCGATTATGTACGTGCAGGGTTCCTTTAACTGTAAATGGGTCTTTTGTAAAGTGGTGCCCTTCAGCCTTGCCAGTTTGGAGGAAACCGAGGCACAGAGAATTTGGTAACTTGCTTGAGGTCATGCCACTCTGTCATAAGCCTTTTTGTGAAACTACCTTTTCATCTCTGTTTCAAAATAATGCTGCCATCCATCATTGGCCCTTAGAAAAGTTATTGCAAGATAACCGGGAAGCTTTCTCTTCTATTTCATAAACTGTAAACAAAACATAAGCTATTTTTGGAGCAGTATGTATGCATGGGCATGCTGTGTGTCTGGTAAGAAATTCCATAAAATGAAAACAGATTAATGTTTTGGATTATACAGTTGACTAATTATACCTTTAATTATTCATGTAAAACAAGTAGAATGACCCCTGACAGAGACATGAATGATTTAGGTAGAATCAAATATTCATGAGACAATGCTGAGTCTTTGGGTGTGTCCTAAAAGATGCCCTCAAAATCTTTGCTTCTAGTTCCTCTGAAGGAAAGTGTCTGTGGAGTTCAGAGTAGGCGGCACTGTTAGACACCTGCCTGTGTGCTTGGGCACTGGCAAGAAAGATAGACTGAGGTGTTGTAGAACACTTCAGGAGGTATTTCATGATAGCTTTATACCCACCCATTATTACTGTGCTCAACTTTGTCAGGATGTTCTGTGTAGTGCGTGTCAGGTGAAGAAAGAAGTCACTCCAAGATGAAATTTTGGGCCTGTGTGGCAGCAGAAAGGTCCAGCCTCTCTGATGGATTGAACCCCGAACAGCTGTACAAAGGCATATTTATAGATTGGTACACAAAGTTGTTTGGGGGTAAAGTAGTTCTTCATACCAAGGTTCCTGATCTAATCTATACATCTCACAAAAGGAAAGAATCACATGCCCTCATGACTTTAGTTCTTTATTGTGTATCATTTGCAGTACACAGTAACCCAAGACCCTCAGGTGTGCCAGGGGTGTCTTGTGACCAAAGTCATGTGCAAACTGTAGCGCCCCTCCAGGAAACCAATTCTACAAATCACTGTTCTCCACAAAGGTTCTTTACTGTTTACCACAATGATTCTTCAAGGGCAGAGTACTTCTAGAAAACAGCTGTTCTTTCTAATGCCTACCCCTGGTACAGCAACTCTGCAACAACTTCATAATAATTTTAATAATATTTTTCCACCTAGTGACATGACATCTGCCCCTTTTAATATTTTTAAGTGAATAAAACAACAGGGGGCTAGAGAAATGTTTCACTTGGTCAAGTATTTGCCTCACATGTATGGGGACCTGATTTTGACTCCCCAGTACCTGTATAAAAGCCAGGTGAGATGGTGCATTCTTGTGGTCTCACTGCTGAGAGACAGAGATAAGAGGGTTCACGGTGCACTGGCCTTCTAGCCTAGGCAGCCAATCAGTGAGCTCCTTGTTCAGTGCGATGATCTACCTCATAAAATAAAAAGAGCTGTTGAGGATGACACCCAACTTGGACCTCTGGCTTCTGGACTCATGTACATGTATACCCATATACACATATGCTTACAGGAAAACACACACACACTCAAAAGGAGAGTAATACTTTGTGATGCATAAAAATTATCTTAAGTTCAAATTTCAGTGTTGTTAAGTAACTTCTTTGTATAATGTGGTCCTGTTTGTTCATTTCCATGTGGTGTCTGTCTTCTGTTCTACCAAGTTTCCACCAGGGGCTCAGTGCTCTGCAAAGCTTAAAATATTTACTAATGGCCATTAAAGGGAAAAGTGTGCCGACCTCTATTCTAAAGCATACCCCAAACAGAGCAACACTGGAACAGTGCCATAGCTTGTTTAATTGGCACAAGAAATGCTTGCTTTTACTTCATTTTGTTCTTTAATGCATTGTCCCACTAATTGAACATTTACTGTGTATTTTTCAAAAGTTGGTGAACAAGTGCCTTTTGAAAGCAATAATAGGGGGATTTATGTGATCAGGGCTCCTTCTCTTGCTTTTAATGCTTCCTTTCCATGGCAAAGCACTGAAACTAATTGCCCTGTTTCAGAAATGGGTCATTAGTTTAGTCCCTATCTTTTATGTGGACCTAATTTTCATGCAGGATTCCTCTGTGCGGCTCTGACTGGGATCTCTTTCAGAAGAAGAGACAATGAGAACCTGACTGCTTTCCATGGCTTACACAGGCTTGCCTTTTGGTCCTAAGCCAGTCAGTGTATCGGTTGGCAACTTCCATGTATTTAGCAGCCAATAAGAATTTGTTTAAATGAATGAATGAATCAGCTTTAGGGGGATGGGAGGAGAGAGTGGGAATGTAGCAGTTATAAAACTGAAACTGTTTTGTATGCTTTTAAATAATCCCATTTTCCTTGAAAACACTAAATAATAGAATCCAAATGATTCTTGAGTTCTTGTTCCTGGGGTGCGAGGAAAAGAACTACATTTTTAATACTTGGGGTTTTCATGGTTGAGGCATTTTTGTCATGTGTTATCATGATCTGAACATAATTTTCTTATATTTGGAGTTAAAGAAAAGCAGTACAGGAAATATGATTATGGGCCAATGTTTGAATGAAGTACTAATGGCCAGGTTGTGCACTTCACTGTTGGGATGGTAAGCAACTATGAAGACTCCATCTACAGCTCTTGTTGTCTGCCCATTGAACAACAAGCCTTACTGTATGACCAGCCTCCAAAAATCTTTTCTGAACTCTCTTGCCTGGGCTTTGTTTATTTTGTTCATTCTGTTTTTTTGGTCAAAGAAACATGCCTGTCACATGTGGTGTATTGTATGTTTCTAATCTAATTATAAACCTTGAATCCTAGGACAGCCTCGAGGTCAGTGTTTTGGAAGGATCTTGCTTTCTAGAAACATATCCATTTTCTCCTATCTGTTTAATGGCTAAGAGATTCTATAGTCACTCCCTGGCATGAGTCACCATTTAGAACTATGGTGTTAACTCTTTGCCTAGGGAGGTGTAAATAAGTTCCTGTACTCTTCTTCAAAGACATCAATGACAAAGCAGAGTATAAGCCCACCAGAGTCTACACTGGGGGATTGATTCATTTTAGGTCATTTACACAGCATTGGAGGTGGGCTACATACAGGAATCTGGGTGACCCCCAAAAGTATGGATGATGACTTCTCCATAGCTGTGCATAGGTATAGTTCCCACTTGAGCTAACCTTCCATTCACTATGCTCCAGCACCACTTGAAGCTAGGGAGTGTCATTAGGGCAGAATGTCATTTAGTTATCTGGCTCAGAAGGGATAGGCTGGGATCACAGGTGAAGATCCAGTGATCTTCCCCTTGTGAGGGAACGCCCATGGCCAGCAAACCCAGTTTCTGTTTTATGCCCAAAGGGTAGCACTATACAAGAACCCATTAGTGGTCCAGTTGTTCTCCATAGCAACAGTGCATCCATTCCCTCAAACAGGTGGTTTTGAATTGTCTTATAGGTGTGTGAGACGGTAACTCATACCATGGTAAGCATGAAGCAATAGGAAAAAAAAAAAAAAAAAAAGCAAAAAAGGAAACTTAAGTTTGGGTTTGAAACTGACTTTCTTTTTCTTCTCTGTCTTCCGTTTGACAGTTGCCATCCTTCTAAAAGATGATTATTTTGTGAGTGGTGCTGGGCTGCCTGGCAGGTTCAAAGCTGAGAAGGTGGAGTTTCACTGGGGCCACAGCAATGGCTCAGCTGGCTCAGAGCACAGTGTCAACGGCCGGAGGTTTCCTGTGGAGGTGAGAGAATTGGGGACCCCAGGGTCCCCACTGTTGTTTACTGTGTCCTTACTTTGGTCATTCTTCAGGTTAAATGGACATTGTCTCTTTCCTTTCTCAGAAACCCTATATCTAGAGCATGGCAAAGGGCTTCCCACAAGGCTCGACTTTGCTCAAGTAAAAACCATAAGGAGTCGATGGCACACTAACTTTAGCCTGCTCAGTGATGTCCATCATTTGTTCCCTTCCACAGTTTCTCTTCTCTATCCATTTCTCAAGCCTTCTTTTCTGAAGGTTACATTTCATGTGAAGCTTAGAAGACTTTGTTGTCACTCCATAGAAAATGACAAGGCTGGTGACATGGAAAGGAGTTTGAGAACCCTCTCTGAGCTGTGAACTTCTTTGAAGGGTTTGTTTTGTTTTGTTTTTGTTTTGGTCCCTGCCAGATGCTGAGACAGAGATGTGATCATGGTTGGTATGAGCCTCTGTCACCTTTGTTAGGACTGATGGTAACACTGCTCAATCCTCAAACATTTTGAGCCCATCCTTTCACAGAGCCAGACTGGTGACCAGAAAGAAGGCTACGGGACAGATATAGAGAGTTGGAAAAGAACTCCTGTCATAACCAGTCTTTCGTCAGCGTCACCTGGCACATCATGAGTATTGTGAGGGGTTTTTTTTGTTTTTTGCTTTCTTCATGTGTTCGAATTTTGTTGTGTTGGGATAACATGTGTTGATCTGCTTGTTCCCAGTATGCTAAGCCTGATGGGTTTGTGGCAGATCTCACCGGATGTGGTGGTAGTCTTTGGTTATACAAAGAGGGAGTCACTGTGGAATGCTGGAATGTTTTAGTCATAGGGACCTGGTGGCAGAGTATTGTTTTCAGCTCTTAATGTTCCTCAATTTGTGTCATGTTTTGATAGTCTGGTAAATATTTGAGACTCTCTTTGTAATGAAAATACATGTATTTCAGATTTCTGTGATTTATAAAGTGCTTGATATATTGCATACCTCCTCCAGCCTGTTCATGAAGCCTCTAGGAATCCTTCAGACTTCTGTGAGAGCTTGTGTAAGTTGGGAGAGGCATTGCCATCTTTGTGGAGGAGCTTTTGAGGATAAATGGGACAATGCATCCAACCTCAGCTTTTCCTACTGCAGTTTCACAACATAGGCCACTTCAGATCCCAGAATGTGTGAAGCTTTAACCCCAATGGTGTGCCAACAGTCTGCTGGCTGCTCTTGAAGTCTATTCCTTTCCAACATTACCTCTGTGTGGGAATTCTGCAGAGCCCACCGAAAGCCTCGCTCCTACCAGACAACCCCCACTTCAGTCACAAGTTCCTGCCTGTGAGAGCTGTATGTTGTTAATTTTCTAGAGTAGCTCATATAGTTTGGGGAAACAGTTACATCGCCCCAATTTGTTGCAAATGATATTTTAAAGCTTCTAGACAACCTGTTAGAGAAAAAGAAACAGAGTAGTTCTGGGATGTCCTGGGCATGGGAGCTTCAGATGTCACTATGAATGAGTTGTTACTCAGCTGTTCTGAGCCCCTTTCCCATTTTCCAGAGATCCCCTATGCCCCTGCCTATGAAGAATCTTTTTCAGATTTCATTAAAGTATGAACAATACTATAGAAGCATGTATAAAAACGTCTAAGCTAGTGCTAATAGCTTGAGCAGGACAACCTAGCAAGAACTGTTTCTTCAAATTCTTCTTGGGCTGGCTGTACCATTTTTCTTACTGGATAGAGAGCAGACCCTCCTGGTGCTAAGGTTAGTTATCTTATTAGACAAGGAAACACAATGGTTTCTTCACAGGCACAATGTAAAGACAATGTCGGAATAGAGTGGTGCGTTTAGACTGGCCTTGTAGAAGGATTCTCATCTGTTTTCTCTAAAGAGGCATTCTTTAGTTTGTTGGAAGATCAGAAGCCAAGAACTGTGGATGAAAGAATTAATATACATACATGGATGCATGCACACAATCATGCATACACTCACATGTCTCATAATGTCACCTACACTGACACAGATCTCTCTCTTACATATTCCCCTGGGGACACCAGTGACAGCTACTCCAAGAAAATGCTTCATATTTTCTCTCATTTGTTTAATTTGCAGCTCCAACATCTTCCCTGTGAACCCTTGTCTGTGGGACCTCCTCTCCTGATTGCATTAATTATATGATTCTGAGTAGGGTTGTGACTGACTTAATGGGCCTCTTGTCCTGTGAAAGTCCTTTCTTAAAAGTATTAGCTTCTTATTATACATGGCAAACTTGCTTCCTAGAATCAAACTTACATGGTGTTTGTGAGTGTGAGGTTTCCCTTCTAGTTGTCCCCCACCTCCTCCACCCCTCCACTTCCCATGGGCACTGGGAGTTGAAGGGGTGGTTTGTGTCCTGCCAGCTTCACTCTGAAGTCTCTTTGTCTGTGAATTGGGTTGCCATTCATTTGGCTGGTGTTGTTCTGAACAAAAGAATTTAATCTGGCTTGGAAAAGCCTGTCTATGGGGCAGGAAGGGGAGCTCGTGCCTCATCTACAGTCACACCCTCTAGTGCCAGTGTGGTCCATCCTGCTCACACTTGGCTCTAGATGAGTGTGCAGCATAGATGTACCTTTTCTTTTGAGGCCTTATGAGTTTTGAAACCTGTTTGATTTTCTTATTGCTTAAAGAGTGCCACCAGTTGCTGAAGTTAATAAGCAGTGGTACCTCTAACGCCTAGATCAACTGTGGTCAACTCCTTGGGTTCTTTGCATTTGAGTGACATCGGATATTAAGCCTGCCTGAATTGCCTGAATTGAACGGGTTCTTCATGCCCAGCTGGTTCATAACTCACTTTTATAAATTATGATAACATGTTGATGCTCTTAGTGGTATATTTGGAGATACTTAAGTTGCAAGGATTAAAAGCAATTGGATCCAATTTCACTGTAAAATATGCGCAGGAAAGTTGCTCACTTCTTTCTCAAATGCGTCTGTAAAATTTTATGATGGTGTGCATTGCTAAAGCTCATTATTGACACTAGCTCTTCCCGGTGCTTCTGTGCTGCTGGAGCATCACAGAGTCAGCTTACTTCTTTTCACATTGAATGAGGACATGACTGCTCCATGGTATGGGTTGAGGAGGAAGTCTATTGTAGACATGAGGGAGAAAACAGCCCAAAGCTTCTGGAAGGGTCCAGTCTGCCCATGGCCCTGAGGGGAGAGGACAAGGAGTGAGAGGAAGTGAAAGGGATGGAAAAGAGGACAGGAGAGGGGAGCCAGGAGTAAAAGAGACCATGAAGGCATGTGGATCAAGAACACAGCCAAAATATCTGAGTTATGTAGGGGTGGGAAGCAGAACCCCAGCCCCTGGGAGAGAGAGGGTTAGGGTGGAGGAGGGTGGAGAAGTCCTGGGAGGAGTCACAGGTACTGAGTTAGGCTGTGAGAGCAGGGAGGCAACAAATAGTGCTGGGAGGGCTGGCCAGTGTCCCCTTTGATATGTTAACAGTCACCTCAGCCATTTGTGCAGGCTTTCTTTGAGTCCTAACACATACCTACACTATATTCCAAGAAAAGGTTCCTTGTAGTGTGGAAAATTTAATCTGCATTTGGTTTATCATTTTTTGTATGTGCCATATATAAGGTGTCTCAATGTTACTGAAATTATTAAGGTCAGAGCCTGGGCCCTGGTAGCCCAAAAAGATAGGCAGTTTGTCCTCAAAGGGTCAATTAAACAAGTTTTATTTAATGTAGCCATTTGGAAAGGAGATCAAAGAGGCCCACTGACTGGCCAAGTCTATTGTCAGGGTTCTGACATAAGGTCTGTGCTCAAGCTGCTCCTGGCTACGCTGCCCAGGTTCAGGTGTGGCCTACCCCATCACCACTTCAGTGTCTTGCTAGACAGCTTTGGACATGCCTTTCAGGGAGGTGTTGTTGCGATGGCTCAGTTAGTATTATGCTTGGGAGCCTGAGTTTGGTTCCTACTAGCCACATGAAAAGCCAGGTATTTTGGCATGCATTTGTAATTCCAGTGCTGGGGATCTTGTCCAGCTAGCTTAGCGTAATTGGTAAGTTCCAGGCCACTGAGAGACCCTGTATAATAAACAAGGTGGTTAGTTCCTGAGCAATGACATCTTTGGTTGTCTGGCCTCCACAAGTGGGACAGAGAGAGAGAGAGAGAGAGAGAGAGAGAGAGAGAGAGAAGAGAGAGAGAGAGAGAGAGAGAGAGGGAGAGAGAGAGAGAGAGAGAGAGAGAGAGAGAGAGAGAGAGAGAGAGAGACTTTTTGGGAAATAGACTCCCTTGACAGCTCTGGGTTGCCGCCTTTTCCTTCTTCCAGTGTGTAGTTCCTGAGGAAATTTCAGTATTTGGGTGGGGAGGCATTGTTTTAATCTGATAACCTAATGGAGCAGCACAAGTGTTTCTTCAAAGTACATTTGTTGCCATTATACTTACCAAGAGGCTTTGTTGAAGATTACACTGAGATTGGTAGAATGGGGCCATCCCCACTCCCTGTGACACCTGCCAGAGAAATCAGTCATCATCTCTGGACAGTTTGGCCATCACCACTGTTGGCAGTATGCTACTGGTTTCTAGTTTATTGAGGACAGGATGCTGGTAATGTGCCAGTGTTTGTGACAGCGCTCTGTACAAGAAGCCATCTAGCCCACAGATGTCACTAGTGTCACATGTGTGAGTCACCAGAGCAAAAAAAAAAAAAAAAAAAAAAAAAAAGTGTGCATTAGTGGAATTGAGCCACCCTTCATCTCAGTGGCATCACTGTAAACACACCTGAAAACTGTGACTGTGTTGGTTAAAAAAGCCATGTACCTTGCTGCTTGAGATGCAACACAGATGCAGCAATTTCACCAACTCCTTCAGGCTTCCACCCTGCAGGCTGAATTTCAAGCATTTGTCCCCTCTAAACCTGGTCAAGCTCTCTGAAGGTAAACTGCAACAAAGCCAACCTTGTAGATTTTACTCCTTCCCAGGAATTCCTTGAGGTTATCCATGGCTTTTTAGGCATCTGCAGTTTAGGCCTGTCTCCATTTTCCTGGCTGAAATCCTGGATTTGGTCTAATAGTAGCTGTACTTAAACATCCACTCTAACAGTTAACTATATAGTTGTTGTACAATCCAAAGTCAGTGCTCTTCAACAGCCAATTATTTTTTCCCTTTTCCCCTTCCTTCTCCTTATTCCCCCCCACCCCCCACCCCCCAGTTAAACTTAGAAAAGCAAATGGGAGGAGTGGCTGCAATGTCCTGTTGGGGACAGAGCCACCCCTCTGGTGCTCTCTGTAGCCCTTCAGGAGCTTCCCTGCTAACTGAAGGTTTCTTAGGGTTTTCTGTCTTACATATGCTAATGACACACAAGTAAAGCAGGAACCACAGTCCTTGCCTCCCAGTTGTTTGTGTTCTACAGTTGATGCTAAAAGTGAACAATTGCAGAGCTGGCCTTGTCTTTTCTGTTGTAATAGATGGACTCTGGAAGCAGAGGGCCATGGGTCTTAGTAGAGATGATCATGCTTAAAAGATAAAGGGATGAATCTGAGCCTGCTGTTGAATCAGACCTGTGCAAAGGATCTGAGATTGGTGACATTCTGTAAGGCAGTGAGTGTTTTAGTAGGCAAAGGGGACTTTGCTTATGAGTAGAGTAGTTGTCACAGAATTCAGAGTACTCCAGTGAATGAGACAGTAGTGTTAGAATGGCTTGTTCTTCCTCAGCTCCTAGACTTCCTGTTGTCAGTGCCACCACAGTTCTCTTAACAATGTCACATTCTACTCTGTTCCCTGTTCTGTACTCTTCCTTGGCCTGTGCTTGGTCCTAATGTACAAATAGGAATTGCATCACACCACTTTCCCACTAATAATTGAAGTTGGAGTGCATTCAAAAGAAAACCTCTCTCAGAGGAGAGCTCCATTAAAGTGGAGGTTCATTGCATGCTTGTTGTCTAAGGTAATTAAAATCGTATTTATTACAATAAGAGATTGCAGGAGTTGTTGATTCAGACTTACTGGTGCTTTATGAGTTGAAGTCTTCAATAAGCTTAAATGATCCAAATTGATTGTCTGTGGCCTTTCCAGCTAGACTCACAGCTGGTTCGTTTCAGTTCTAGTTAGAGCATCTTGGCAAGAATGGAGATGCGAAGACGTCCTTCTCAATATGTCCCATGTACACACATTACCGTATGGTACAGAGTGGGAATTCCTTATCTCAGACTCTGGAGGCCAGATGTTTTAGATTCTCCAATCTTTTTTAGAAAGGAGAGAGAGAGAGAGAGAGAGAGAGAGAGAGAGAGAGAGAGAGAGAGAGAGAGAGAGAGAGAGAGTGAGAGAGAGCTCACGCTCACATCACAGAAGCTGCCCCTGCCCCTGAACAGAATGTCCATACTAAATGGAAATATGCATTCTCTAAATAGCTTTGTGTCTCCTCACATCAGGTTTCATCACCAAGTAAGTTTCTGCAAAACATAAATAGCAACAAGATTCCTTTTGGTCTCCGAGAGATATCTAAGTCCATTTTGTGGTTCTTGTGCCTGTGTGCTGCCTCTGAGTTTTATTGCAGGGTCTTGGGTCACTGGAGCCCTGACCCAGCATGCTGATCATTTTCTGCTGGAAGGCTCCATGTATTTTGGTGCTCTTCTGATCCTTTTCTGCCACAATACTTTAAACATTCTTGGTCAAGATGAGGGACTGTCTAGAGAGCAAGAAGTGGCCAGTCTGTGCTGACTTCATTTGGCCTCCACTTCCCCCATATTCTGTTTGAGCTTGTTATCTGTCATTCCCCAGCTGTGCTCCAGGAAATACCTGTCTGCTCACAGCCTGCCTGCCCACACAGAGGCAAATCAGCATCTTGCTTCTGCCTGGGAGTACTTCTGTCACTCTCTGGCTATATAATGTGTTGCCATGACCTCTAGGTTCTGGCTCATGAGATTCATGTCTGCTTTCCTTCTGCTAAGCTGGAGCACTACTGACCCATGGCATCACCTGCTGCATGCATGACCACTTCTTCACAGCTCATATATGGGTCAAAGCATCTGGACACCTTGGCCACTTTGATCTCTGACCTTCACAGCTTGATAGGTATGGTCTGAATGTTAGGTCTGCTCTTTTCTGCATTCTGCTGAGAATAAATTTAGGCACAAGGTATGCCTTCTTAAAGATTTGTGTCATATGCAAGTATATTAAGGGATTTGAAGCATCTTCCACTTTAAAAGTAAAACTTTTCATATATGTATGTGTGTATAAAATGACACAATTGAGCCCATCACTTTATATAACTTAACACTAAAAATTACAAGGAGAAATCTGTTCAGCTTTATTTAACTTAGTATCTTTTAAAAATTTGTCTGGTGTGTGTGTGTGTGTGTGTGTGTGTGTGTGTGTGTGTGTGTGTGTGTGTGTGTGTGTGTTTGGAGTACATGTAGAAATTAGAAGGCAACTTGCAAGGCTTGGTTTTCTCCTTCAGCCATCTAGTTTTGAGCTCAGGTTGTCAGACTTGGGCAAGGCAAGTGCTGTACTCATGGAGCCATCTCCCTGGCCCCTGACATAGTAACCTTTTATGAGGATTAAGCTTCTATGAAGATTACCCTTCTCCTTTATTTGTGTGGCAGTACTACCTCCTTTTGGAAATGCTTTTAGATGTTTCCCCTCTTCTGGTTGACTTCTTCAAATGGGATCCTGTTCAAATTTGTGATTTGACATTTCTATTATCTTGAAAATTATACTGGCTTATTCTGAACTCCTGGCTTATTCAAAACTAATTGTTTGAGGTCTTTATGATTTGATTGGTTACCAGAGAGAGAATGTCCCTTAGAGGAGACTGAAAAATGTTCTCACTTTTTCTTTTCACTGTTTTGTACACATCAAGATAGATGAGTCCTTTGGCATGCTTGCCACATATGGCCTGCCTCTGTATGGGATGTTGGGGGTCCTGCAGAGCTGGCTATCTGTTAGTTATTTGTTCTGAAGAGACTTCTGTCAATTGTCTAAGCATTTCCCTGAAACTTAGATGCTGACTTTGTTGCAATAGACTTCATTTTAAAGTCTTCTGTTCCATTGAGCTGCACATTCCTTTGTATGTCTTATGTAAGAGTATGCTCAGCAGATAAATTAATGTCAGGTTGTTACAAAGCCAGATAGCAGGTTTTGTGAGCAAAAACATCCTTGTCCCTGTAGCAGTGAAGGGCCATCTGGAGGTGTGGGCTTGTTTGAAGACTGTGGGGTTGTGTGTCAACTGTGGCATGATGGTAGCTGGCTTATTCTGAGACTTACAACCAAGTAGATGATACACCTTGAAAAATAGACCTGCTTCAATTGGAGTCATACTCTAAGAAGAAGAATGGTGATCCAGGACCTTCAGACAACCATAGAGAAGATTGGGAATGGGATTGGGTGATGGGTGTGTAGAAACATGTGGTAGACATAATGTAATGAACACTATGTGTGCTAAGACATTTCCAGATGTTTCTTGATTTGATTTCATATCGAGCTGTAGGAAGGTGTGGTTCCACATCCATCTTAATCCCAGAATGCCTGAACTCATACAATGGTGAGAGGTCTGCCTTACAGAGACCTCTGTTAATGCTGTACATCATTGGTTCTCAACCTTCCTAATGCTGGATCCTTTAATAAAATTCCTCATGTTGTGGTGAACCCCAACCATAAAATTATTTCACAACTATAATATTCCTACTGTTATTAATTATAATATAAATATCATATCTTTAGTATATCTGTTATGCGACCCCTATGTGATCCACAGGCTGCTCTAGTGCCTAGGCTCTGGAGTCTATAAAGTGTAGGCCATGCTTGTTTGTATTTGGTTTTTTATTTCATTGGGTTTTTTGTTTTGTTTTGTTTTGTTTTGCTCTTTGGCATGGCTTTGGGCAGTTTTTAAAAACATCCAAGAAGTAATGTTAGAATCTGAATCACTGCTTATTGTGTAATAGGAAAGAGAAGAATAGAGGGGTGACAACTGCTCCCACTGGCTGAGCTGGACAGGTGGTGTAGACAGCACAGGGATATCTGTGGAGAGTTCTGTGGTTAGCAAGACTGACCACTTTAGCCTAACTGTTGACCACCTTAGGTTGAATGTCACATGAACTATGCATTGCTATTCTGAATTTTTAGAACCTACATTAAAAGGGATTACAAAAGCAGATGGTTTGATTTAAATTGAACAGTTTGTTTTATACAGATTATTTTATTATTATTATTAATCATAAAAGCTATCAGTTTCATTGATTTTAATTAAATGTTATATTTTATTGAATTATATTAATATTATTCCAACATAAAACCAACTATAGACAGTTATGACTGAGATCTCTTACATTCTGTTTTTAATCCTAAATCTTTGAAACTCAGTTTAACTTTTAACACTTATTATGGGGGTGGGACATCTTGCCACAACATGTGTATAGAGGACAACTTGAGAGAGTCAGTTTGCTCCTATCACAGCCTCAGATTTGGGTCATGTAGCTTGGCATCAAGGTTCCCTACCCACTAAACCATCCCACCGTTCTTTCCTATTACAACAGTATATTTCTGTTTGGCCACACCAGAATATTTCTGTATTCCAAATGTCCTCTAGCCAATGCCAATTATGGCTCCTAAGTGGAAACATGTAGAGTTTCCAGTTCTAGGCCACAGTAATGGAATTAGGTAATGAGTTAGCCAGAAATCAGTGGAAGTCATTCAAGAGGAGTTTTCTATAGTATTTTGTCATTTTTGCTCTTCTAACAATAGCCAAAAGGTCCTAGTATGTGAAGTAGCAGATGCTGTAGGATGAACAACTGGAAAGGTCTAATTCACAACACAACTATAGTAGGATGTTTCCTAAATGAGCACCCTGTGGCTGCTGTAACCACAGGGGCACATTCAGGTGTCTCTGTGGCATATTGGAAAACTGAATTTGTTTTACTGTAGTAACCATTTAGCTTTGCCTCAAATCTTATGTACACACTTTAACTCTACACAGTGAATCATATTAAAATACCAATAGATACTTAAAATTCTTCAGTTTCATTTTGAGATATAGCATCTTTATTTCAGACTTCAATTGCACCATCACAGAATTGATCTCTTCATAAGCTTTCTGGTTTTTCTTTTCTTTTTCCCTTTCATAATGTTTATTCCCAGAGCTTGAGCCTTGTTCTCTTCAGAATCCTTTTCCAACACGAAGAAGTCAAATAGAGCTAGCGGGGAGACCTTTGTGCTCTGATGTGGAGACCTCTGGCAGCCAGATAACATGTATTGTGAGTTCAAGTCCAGAGGATTTACTGGCATGCGGATCACTCCCCCCTACACCCACTTTTATTGTGCCCTGTCAAAACTTGAGCAGAAAGGCTTCAAACCATCTTAAATCTAAGCCTTTAGCTACTGCTTTAGTGCCACCGCCACTGGGAAGGGGCAGTCAGAAAGATTTATAGGGAATAGAAGGAAGTCAAGTTTGAAAGAAAGTCTATTTCCTCTCACTCCTTTAAGTCCCTGGCACAGAAATTCACAGCACTCCTGAATGAAACAGGAAGGACATTCTTCAGGCTTCCCAACCTGGATTCTATGCCTGGCACTGTGTTCAGTGCAGACTGTGTTGTGGAAGCATTTACAGGGATATATGGTTACCAGCTTGGCAAATTCAGCAAAACTCAGTTTTATGTAAAAAAGAAATTTCCTCTCTTAAATTTTTGATGATATCTTAAAAAGTAGGACTTTTAAACTCAGGTTAACATGTGGAAGATGAATTCTAAATCCCAGCTCTTGCATCAGGATATCCCTCTGACTGTCTCCATTAAAGCCTACTGGCACTGCTGGAGAACTGCCAGTGCTTCAGGGACACTTCCTAGTTATCTGTCAGGATTTAGCATTCCAAGATCAAGGGAGCTTGAAATAAAGTTTCCAGTCCTCAGCCACCCCTGTACTTGTTTCTGCCACTTTATTTGCCTCTGTCACTATGTTTCTTTGTCACTTTTTGTCCCATATATCAGCAGGATAAGCATGGACTCCCATACAGTACTGTGTGAAATACACCATGTATATATTCCCTGGATCCTTGTCTTAAACAAGCAAGAGCTTTAGTCTCTGTAAAATGTATCCCTCTGTTAATAGCTTGATAAGCAGCAAATGTGTATGACATCTAAAACAGTCCAGCACAGAAACTTGCTTGATTTCCCTTTAACCATTTAACTGAGGACCTCCCAAATTCTGTTGCCCCTAGGACCCTGAGTATTTTCATGTCCTATGGGGTAAGGATGAAAACCATCTGGGCAAATGCTTCCTGGCCTTCAAAGGGGAGCTCCCCTGTCTCTGTGTGGAAGGCTTGAGTGGATACATTACCACTCTTTACTGTTTCTAAACTGAGGATTGCATTGGTTCATTTGGAGGCTTCACCCATCTGTCTGGAGTCCTGGTCTTGAGAATTTTACTTCGCTAGATGCTGAAGTCCTAACTAAGGCAGGTGTGTGCCTGGAATAATTGTGGCACAGCTTCAAGTCTGGCACACCTGGAAGAGAGGAAGGAGGGCCAGTGACAGGAGAAACAGACACCATCCCAAGGGAACCACTGATCTTGTAGCACAGGTGAGATGCGAAACTGTTGATATGTTGTTCTCATCAAGAGCAGCAGTGTTCCTGGATGCCAGTTTAGACAGAGTTCCTGGCTGCAATGGGAAGGAGCTCGGAGCTCCATGAGAAGATGAGGTTTTACTTCTAGGCGAGACTGCTTGGAGCAGAGGTAGGGTATTGAGAACAGCAGTTCTGACTATATTGAAAACAAACACACCTGCCTGGGGGAGACAGTATCAGTGCTCACTTAGGTGATAAAGTTTGTGTTCCTTGATTTTTTTATTCTTAAATAGGAACAATTTGAGGAGAAAATCATGAACAACTATCCAGTATAGCTGTTAGGTATTTTAAGGGGGAAAAGCCTTTTAAATGTCTGATGATAAAGTATTCACCTTCTAGTTTCATTGCATAGTAAATGTTATATGGTGGAGAACAGCAGAGAACAGAGGTGACTATTAAACCTAATATTAATAACAGAAGGCCCCTTTTCAGGGTGGATTTGAGTTGAGAGACGTGGAAGATGTGGTGCTGGCCCTGGCTTATCTGAAGCATGTCCTCAGGGTAGGCAGCCCCCAACTTAAGATGAGTGGACTTAAACTTTTTAGTCTAAGGAGGGTGTGAAAATGATAGGCATTCAGTATAAGCAGCGACAAGTCTAAGTCTGGTCCTCAGGCAGCGCCTGATGTTCAGTCCACAAATAGCCCAGCTCTGCACTTGGGAAGTGGAGTAGAGAAGCAGAGTGTTCGACATCTTAGATGTAGCAAATAACATACATGGTCCATCTACAGAGCTTTATTAGAACAAAACCCATTACCAACTAAGGCAGCATGAATTCACATCATTATTGCTTTGGCTTCCTCTTCACACTGGCTCATCTTCAGTCCATCTTTTCCCCTTTTTTTAAGATTTATTTTTATTCTTTTCCTTTGTATGCGTATATGTGCATATTTACAGTTAGATATGGATGCTGGAGATCAATGATTTTGGGTGTTTTTTTGTTTTGTTTTGTTTTGTTTTGTTTTGGAAACAAAACAAACAGTCTTAGTATGTAGCCTGGAATTCACTACATAGACCAAATTCATAGAGATCCTCCTGCCTCTGTCTTGCAAGTGCTGGATTAAAGGTGTGCATCAACACTCCTAGCAAACATGTTTGTGTTTTGAGACAAGGTCTTCTGCTGGGAGGTGGCTTGCCAATTGTCCTGGGTTGTCTGGCTGTCTTTGCTCTGGTGTACTAGGATTCATGGTGAGCTACCTCTCCTAGCTTTTTACTTAGGTTCTAGACCCAGGCTCTAATGCTCCCAAAGAGGCATTTTACTGAGTGACCTGTCTTCCCTGTCCCCAAAGGATTTGTTTGAAGCCCTTGAACTATGTCACATTTCTCTTTGGCTTTAGAACCTTCTATTAGTTTCCAGCTACATCTTAAATAAATCCAAAAACCTTCCCTTGCCTTCTGAGATCTTGCTTGATCAGACTCCTGTTCCCTTCTCCCCTTTTGAGTGTCTCTTCCCTCTGCTTTTGTTTATATATTTTTCTGACTCCAAAGTGCTATCTGCTTGCTGTGTTGCTCATTCCTGACCACCCCCTTCAATACACACACACACACACACACACACACACACACACACACACACACACACAGAGAGAGAGAGAGAGAGAGAGAGAGAGAGAGAGAGAGAGAGCATCAAATGCCCTCTCCTCTCTCAGCTCTGTCACTTTCTTTGCTATTCGATACTTTCATTTTCTTTGCAATACCCATCACTTTCTGAAATTACTTATTGATTTGTTTACTTGTTTATTAACCCCCTGCCATCTGCACAGGCTGTATGTATGCTTTGGGACACAAGGGGTCTGCCTGTTTTTGCCGCTGAAGCTGAATCTTGGCACCAGCTAAGGAACACAATCCCATAGTAGGACAAGCAATAATCCATGCTAAGAAAATGACATTTCCTTAATGCAGTCTCTTCTTGTAGGCACACTGTTTTGCAAAGCAAAAAAAAAAAAAAAAAAACAAACAAAAAAAAAAACGAATTCCTGAGAATGGGAACTTTTAATTTATTCATTTAAAAGATGTTTAAAGAAGCAAATCTTCCCTCCAACATGACTCTTAATATGAAGAATGAGAAAGCTCCAAATAAGTGAGTTATTCCCATGTAAACACATTCATCTGCTTGCCTCCTGCTTCGAGGCTGGGGGTTGGTCCTGCAGCCCAGGAAATGCTCTTTTTGAGACCTGTTCTTCCAAAGGATGGCTCTTCTATTAACAGCCATCACATCTATGCATCAAGACAGATTGTTCCAATTAGTCAGTGAAGTTCAGATTTGTGAGAGCTGTTAATATGTACATGAGCAATTACTGTTGTAGAATTAAAGTGTGCGCCTGTGGGAATGTTAGATTGAGATTAGCAGGTTCTTTCAGGAGCAGGCAGAAGCCATGAAAATAGCACACTGCTTTCATTGGAAGGTTAGGAGGCTACAGTTTCCTCGGCCTAGCTTGGCCCATGTGCTCCCAGGCCACACCTTCCTATAGATTCACTTGCATCCAGGCCCCACACAAAGCCCTTGGACATATCAAATCACCAAACCCACAATCCATTTAAGCTCTCAGCGTGTGAAAGCTAAGAGAAATGAGGTTAATAGTACTCAGGATTTACGGCAAGAGGAAGCAGGCATTGTTTGTCTGGTAAACTAAGCGTGATCTGGCTGTGGAGTCACTTGTGCATTTGGTTCTCAAGGGTAGGACAACTGGAATTTGAGGCGCTATGTCAACTTGAGATAAGCTGAAGTCATCTGAGAGGAAGGAACCTTGATTTAGAGATTGCCTCATAAGATCGGGCTATTTGCAAGCCTGGAGGGCATTTTCTTAATTAGTGATGGATATGATGCTCAGTTGAGAAACTGTCTCTGGTAGAGTGGTCTATAGATATGTCGGGAGGAGGGGTGCATTTTCTTGATTGTTAATTGATACAGGAAAGCCCAGCCCACAGTGGGCAGTACCATCCCTAGGTAGATAGTTCTGTGCTGTGGAGAGATGGTATAGCTAAACCTGAACCTGGAATTATGCCACTAGGCAGCATTCTTCCATGGTTTCTGCCTCAGGTTCCTGCCTTGGCATCCTTCAAAGGTGGACTGTATCCTGTAAGATAAAATAAACCCCTTTCCCCATGAACTGTTTATGATCAGATTGTTACTGTCAAAACAGCACAAAGCATACAAAACCTACAGGCTTAGTGGAAAGAGGGGCTGCAGACACAGACCCTACCGAAGAATCTGGTTACAGCTTCTCACATAGTTCCCAGGCCATGGCATGTCCTAGTCCTGAGCTTAGTCCCTCTGGAGATGTGAATCAGTGTCACATGGTGCAAGAGCAGACCATGTAGGACTGCAGTAGACCACAGTGATGATAGTTAATAGCAATTGATTATACTCTTAAATTTCATTGAGTGTTTTTGGTGGCTGTTTTGTTGGGTTTTGTTTGTTGCTGTTGTTTGTTGGCATTTTGTTTGGGGGTGATGGTGTTATGCCTGACTAGCTAATGCTTAGGCAACTGCTCTACCACAGCCACACTCAAAGTCTCTGCAGAATACACTTTTAAATGTTCCCACCATGGGAATTGATCTGTGAAGTGACAGGTATATTAATTAGCCTGTAGTCATTCCACAGTGATGTCCATGTCTCAGAAAGCCATGGTATATCCCACAAACATAAGTTTTGTAAATTGAAACAGCATGTAGACCTGACACCTTAGCACTATAATATCAAACATTTGGGAGGTGAGGCAGGAGAATTCCAGGTTTCACTTTCAGGCAGGGCTATACAGCAATTTCCAGGACATCCAAAACTACAGACTATGAACCTGTCTCAAACAAATAAATAAATAATAAATGCTAAAAGTACCTAGCATAATAACAACTGAGTTTTTACTGCATATACTCAGAGGAGTCTATATATGTTGTTATTTAATCATTATTTATTTAAGAAATTCTTCTACAGATGTAGCAATTAATTAACATCCACTACCTCCATTTTTCAGTTGAAACAAATGCTGAGCTTCGAGAGGTTGTTCTGATAGAAATCTCTAAAGAGCCTAAAGTAGATCTGATCCAAAGTAGTCAAGGAAACTAATAGTCTGCCTTCAGGGTCCTTTTGCATTGATCACACAGTGACTGACTGGTGTTGAGACTTATTTGCATTGCTTTGTAGTGGTGGGAGAGAGACTAAACACTATCAAAGTGAGTATGTTCATAGCCAGCCTTATGACTTCCAAAGACTTTGAATATTTTCCTAGTCCATCTAAATCACTTATTTTCTTATTTATTTCACTGCATTCTATAGGTTGTTTTTCACAAGTAAAGCATTTTATTTTAAAATGGGGGGGGATCTAACAGAACAAATGTAATTTAATGTCATTTCTAAGACCTTATTTTGTAGACAGATAAGTAGAAAAGTAGCATGTGAAGGCATACATTCCTAAATCCTTTATGGTCTTTTTATTACCAAAATTACACCTAACATGAGTTTTCTTGAAAACATACAGAAATGTCAGCATGCCACACAAAATTTTCTAAGCTTGCCTTCACTAGTAGATGGAGTCTTTTACTAGGGGAGGGAGCTGTCTGCATCCAGGCAGTGTGGTTAATGCCAGAGGCTAAGGCCATGGAGCCAACAGGCTGCCGTTGAGATCCCATCAATGCTGTCTCACAATGCTGGAATTCCAGACTACTCCTTAACATCTTTCCCTTCTGTGAACTGACACCCAGTGCTAATGGCTCATCTGATGAGAGTTTTATGGGAATTATTACAGTGCTTTGTAGAGTGTCACATAACAGGCCGTGTGTAAATGTTGTCTCTGCTTCTGTGATGTAGACGCCACAGAATTTATTTTGGCTTTCCATCATTGGTTGTCATTTTGGCTGTTTCCTGGGTCCCTGTTAACAGCATCCAGCTAAGAAGATAGTGTATCTGGATTTAACTCTGGTGACCTAAGGCCAGACATACATATGTGTGAAGGTGAAAGAGACGAGAAGGTGTTCACCGATGATGCTTTGGTGGCATTTAGAGATACAAGTCAATCTCAGTCAGAATGTCTTCCTTTGCAAATGAAGCTAGAAGCTTCTGTTGGAAAAGCCAAGAGTGCATCATTGTGTGGATGGCACACTGACTACATTGCATTGTGTTGGCCAGCCTGGTTTATATAGCGAGTTCCAGACCAGCCAGGGCTTACACAATGAGAGCCTGTCTCAAAACAAAGCAAACACTTGCCAGTGAAGGCTTCTGTGGGTGTCTTTGTATGTGTGTGTGTGACCAGCATCCTGCGCTCAGGGACCATTTGTGTCTCCTTAATTTCTTTAACCTCTGTGCCAATTATAGTGGCCTAGTTTCTTACAGGACCTATTTTAGTATTGTGGATTTTTGTTTGTTTTTTTTCTTTTCATTGACTAAAGAATGGAGCCACTGCTTTTCCTCTTATCTAATTGAACACCTTAGGGATCTTCCATCACAGATTTGGAACTAGATGATAATAGGCAAGTATCTTTCCACGAGAGCACCTGATGAATGGCCATTTCCTCCTGTCATAACTGAAGAGTAGAATCAGTTCTGTGCCGTTGACAAGGGAAAAGGTAGAAAGTTCAGCAGGGTTAACCCAACAGGCTTTGTTGTATGTAAGTAGATTATAGCATGAATGTTAATAGTGCAATCAGAACTGGTAGCAACTGGGATTTGAATAGGAACTTCCATTTATTTGATACATCTAATGTTCTTGCATGGGTACGGACCCTGGTTTTGGAGATAGGTGCAAAGATTGGCTTCAGGATCGATAGAGTCTAGGTGGATTAGTAAATTGATTTGCTAAGAGCTGCAGTGATATGCCTCTGGGGTCTGAAACTCACCTAAGAGCAGCTTGAGATAACAAACCTAGTGCTACTTGTATTGCAGAGTCCTTTTGTATATATACTATAAGTGGCTTTTTTTTGTGGAGCTGTCATTTTTCCAGAAAACAAAGCTACTATTTCCCCCTAACAAAATATAAAATTAATTTCTTGGCGATACGGTATTTATCTCAGTCCTTTTTTCTTTTCCCATTGGCTATTCATTTTTTTAAAATGTCATCAACTTTTCTGTCTCTTTATTGAGATAATATAATAAATAAATTCAAAAAATGAATTTGTTATTTAATAAAGTTCTAATTAGTTAAATTTAAACTAGAAAAGCCACAGCTTAACTGTACCACCACATGTTATCATTAAATTGCCTGCTCTAAATATCGAACAAGACAGAACAAAGCAAGAGCAGTGCATAATATTCTGTCAGTCACCTGCAGTAGCATTGCCTCAGACCCACCTCAGACACTGTAAATACATCGGTAAGCGTGCAGTGCAGAAATGAAAGAATGCTGATGAGATGCCCAGGAAACCACAGCGCGGGACTGAGCAGAAGCAGACGTCTACAGACATTTCCATAACTGCCCTTCTAGGTACGAAGGTGTGTACCTGAAAAATCAGCCTGTGTCTTGGTTCTCTTTTATTCTTTTGTTCTGTTTTCCAGTTATCCTATCCCCGTTTAATACCAATTTCCCTCTGCTGTTTTTTCCTCACTTTTCTCCATTTCTTACCCTTCAGTATAATTGTTTGTTTGTTTGTTTTGTTCTGTTATTTTTAAGAAATGAGATTTTTGAACCTCTAAGTATTAGCACCTGTAGGTTAGGATTGCTCACACAGTGGATTGTTTGAATTGGTGCATATGACAAACATTTCAGAGTAGAATTCATAGCACCGAGGTGAGGGTCTCCAACAGGATTTTGTTTTACAGGTTTGGCCTTGAGATTTTCTTGTTCAGCAGATGATGGGAAGTTATCTCTTTTTTTCTGCAGTAATCTATCTTGAAAAGCAGGTTCTACTATTGTGGTTTTACCTAGCCTCAGGCATTTCTTATTTGTTAGTATCAGTTCTTTTCACAGTCTGAAGGCCGTGGTCTGACCCCAGTTAGAAGGGAGATGTCTGTGCAGTAGGCTAGGTGCTGGACCAGAAGGTCTTTATGGGCAGGGAAGAAGGAGTTAGACACTGTAAGGTGGAGTGGGATGAGACACTTAAGATTCTAGTGTGTGAAGTCTTAGCTGTCACAACCCACCTCTGTGCTGAAAAAATCAACTTATTTTTAAAAAATTATAGGTCTGAGTGCATTATATATAGCAGTACACCCTTCTCTCTCTCCCTCTTTTCCTCCACCCACTTCATGCTCTCCCTGGAAACTGAAGCCTTGTACACACTAGGCAGACACCAGCACTGACATGCCATGATGGTGTTGTTAAGTTGCCTTCCGAGGGCACAGTGTTCTTTGCTGTTTGAGAGTATAGTTTTACAGTGTAGGCAGTCTAGGCAGGTGTTGAGACAGGGTTTCTCTGTAGCCCGGCTGTCCTGGACCTCACTGTGTCAAGGACACTCTGTGCCAGGCTGTCCTTGAACTCAGAGGTCTACCTGCCTCTGCTTCCTGAGTGCTGGTCCAGGTTAAAGGTGTGAGCCACCACTGCCTGGCTTCACAAATACTTTTGATAGGACCTGCATTTGTTATTTAAGTTGAATTTGAGAATCCCAAAAGTGTCTAAGGTTTTCTTTGTTTACAAGTATAAAACATTGTGCTGGAGTTGGAGAGATGGCTCAGAGGTTAAGACCACTGGCTGCTCTTCCAGAGGACCGCAGTTCAATTCCCAGCAACCACATGGTGGCTCACAGTCATCTGTAATGAGATCTGGTGCCCTCTTCTGGTGTGCAAGCATGCATGCAAATAACTGTATACATACAAATAAATAAAATCTAAAAAAAGAAGAATTATAGCATGAAATCAAGTCATACATTTAAAAAAAATTGTGTCTTTGAATTCTTCTCATGTGATGTCAGTTATTAATGTTTTCCCACAATAACTTATCTGTCCTTAAAACCTCCCAGGTTTCATAAAATTGTCTTTTGTATTAGTGTAAAAATTATAATGATTTTATACCATAATAAGTAGTTGATTAGAGAGTATCACCAGGGTGGGCTGTGCATATTGGAATTCTCAATGATGACATTACTAATGTTTACCAGACTTAGGGGAGAAAATTGCCACGTGACTGCTTCACTTTCTGACTCATACAAGGGGAGACCATTTTTGTATTCTTTCTCATATTTTACTGATACATTTCTAATCACAAGTTTTGAAGAGGTTAATAGAAATCATGGTGCCTTATTGTCATGATGCTTAAATGATTTCTTTTTCAATAAAGGGTATGTTATTAAAGAGAAAAATGATTTTGCAACCCATGCATTAGAGTTTGCCAGCGCCATCTGTCTTGAGCCCGGGCAATCAATGGGGTAAGTGGAGCCAGTTTATATCTCACGGATTTACTAGCACTCCTGCATAAACAGCCACAATGGAATTGATTTCCTAGACTGAAGCGGCTTTTATCACACACAAGGCTTTGATGATGACTGTATTAAGTGCTGTCCTTGCTTAGTCTTGGGTTTGTTGTTGTTGTTGTTTTTTACAAACAAGTTTCAAAAAATTCTCAAGTATTGAAAATATAATGCTTTAGCATTTGCAAATTTTTCACTTAACTTATTTTGTGTGTGTTTGTGTGTGTGTGTGTGTGTGTGTGTGTGTGTGTGTGTGTGTCGCATGTGAGGACATGTATGTGTGGGTGACTGCTTGTTCCCACGCACAGGTGTGTGAAGGCCTGAGGAGGACCCAGATGTCCTGGTCTCTTGCTGAAACCGGAGCATGCTGTTAAGTGGTGCTGGGGTTACAGGTGTGCATGGAGGCAAGCATTGCTTTCTCTGTGGGTACTGTGAATCCTACTGGGGTCCTCATGCCTGTGCAGCTCCCCCACCCCCAGCCCTTAACATTTTAATATTAACTATGTGTCTTGAGTTACCATGGTGGGTAGAGCCATGGTCATTGGACACTCTACCATTGTCACAACTACTGAGTCAAAGCATTATTCACCCCCAGTAGTTACTCAGAAGCACTACAGTAAGTACTCAGGAAAAGGACCTCTTAGTTATGTGTCTACCCCTTTTCTTCATTGTCTTCCACTCTATGACAATTGAATGGGGCAAATTAGAAATGACGGTTAGCATATTAATTAAATTTTTTCCAGCTGATTTTTAAAATTGTTAATTCAAGAAAAAAAAAAAGACCTAGCACTGGACTCCCCCAACTCTGGGAAACCTTTAGGGAAATGGTGTTCCCCACAATGCCCTAACAGCTCCCCACCTTTCACTGCTCTGGTTGTGAGGAACAGAAGACCACCAGTGGCTTTCCTTCTACCTCAGAGCCTTTTCTGCCACATTCTCCTGCCCAGTGCAGTGGGCCTGTGCTCAGGTCCATCACCAGCCCTGCCCCATGCAGCCTCCAGGACCTCAGATCTCCGGGGGTCTTAGGTGAGGCAAGAGTCTGCATAAAAACAGCTTGCTGCTTTCGTGAGAAAGCCTGCATGTCGTGCTAACTTGAATTCCTCCAAATTTTTCCAAGTGTCGACTTGTGTTTTAATCCAAGCAGTTGACAAAAATTTACCTGTAGGCTAGCTTAATCAGATTTTACCCTAGACAGTTGCCTAGCAAAAGAAATAAATGTCCTTCATGAACACAGCTTTCCAAATCCATCAAAAAATGTGCCCCAGAGCCAACACGAGGGGGAAACAAAAGAATTGGCTAAATGATCAACCAGGAAATGTGTGTGCTCATCTATAAGACAAGGCCAGGGCTTGGGAACGAAGGCACTTTTTTGTGTGTTTCAGTGAGTAATTCTCCTTGTTATAATAAAAAATCACATCACTTGTTGGGAATCTGAAGTGTGTCGGTTGCTCTGGGCAAGTGTTTCTTCTCGTGATTATTTACTCCACAGATCTTTGCAAATGTGCTTTGAGTGAATCAGCTCAGCCTGCATTTAAAGCTTGAAAAATATCCTTTAGGGTTCGTAGGTATCACGGCATCCATTAATTACTGTGATGATGAGACAACAGTTTACTGGAAGTTGGAATCTCCATGTTCTTTGTTCTAAAGAGGAGAAAGCTGTGCTCTGTAGAGAGGCAGACGTTTAGAAATATTCCTATAATGGGCAGTTGTCTCAGTAGCTAAAGTGCTTGCTGTGAAAACATGAGGGCCTCATTTTTGGATCTGCCATACCCAAGGCTGGGCATGGCCGTGCATACCTGTAATCCTGTTGAGGGGTGAAGACAGGAAGATTCCTGAGGAGTGATGGCCGGTCAGCCTAACTAAATTGGTGAGTTACACCTAGTGAAAGACTCAAAAGATTAAGTTGTAGAACAATGGGGGAACTGCACATCCACATATGTATGCCAGTGTGCCCATGTGCATGTATAACAAAAAAAAAAAATGCCTTTTTAATATTGTATAAAAAAACAGGCACTTTTTGTCATTTAAGAAAAGCTTTTCCAAAATGATCTTTTGTGGTGACATCCACATTACATGGGAAAATATTCTTGTGTTCCTGGTAACTGTACACTAATTACTGCCCATACATTTTTAATAGTTTAATCTGTCATATTCTAGAAGAGGAAAAATTTTGATTTCAAACAAAACTGAAATGCATGACCAAACACATTATGCAATGTGTGGTTTCATTAAATCCTGTCATTAATTCAGCCAGAAGGAAATCACTTAGATCAAACTAGGAACAGGAGTTTGCCATGGTATTTCATGTCCTTCCCATCCCTCATCAAGCCTCACCACCATGTCCGGGCATGTTGTATATCAAAAGAGATTTTACAAGGCAAAGTATAGCCATCTTTCATGACCAAAAAGACAAGAAAGTTAGCTTAAATATGACAACTATGTTACAGAGACAGAAATGTCGTATGGAACATGGGTATAAACATGGATAGATGAAAGTAGCAGCACAGAAATGTCCTTGGAACATGGGTACAAATGAGGTTTGAAGCAAACAGCAGCCTTATGTTATGGTGTCAGACTCCATTGGTGTCTTCATGATCTCTTCCTCTTTGTTTTCTGTTGTTAGTAGGTTATGTGTCTGATCCATCCTGCATGTACATGTCCGGGGATGATGCTCACATGGAGCTCTCTATATTTAATATCAAAGACCCTGGTCTGCCCTAAGTGCCGTAGTACCTGGTCCATAGAGTACAGAACAAAGATGGCAGTTACAGGCTTACAGCTCAGAGGAGAAAAGACAGGGAAGGCTCCCAACACATCCCCTCACTCATCCAAGGAGAATTCTTCATTGTGGCTTCTAAAGAGCCACCACCACACTAGGTCAGCATCAGTTTCATAGGTTACAAAGCTGCTTTTTAACCCCTGGACAGAGTGTTAGATGGAGCAAGCCCAAAGAGTCCCTTCAGGAACACCATTCATGTCATTCTCACAAAGTTTGTCTCACTTTTCACAGGTTTCAAGTTTGCCTACAAGAACAGAAAAGTGTATGTATTTGTAAAGCACGCTTATTATTAAAAGGTAACCAGGGTGTCATCCTAAATTGCACATTCCTAGCATGCCCTTAAAAATGGCTAGAGCACTAGGTGTTATTTATGAATGGGTCAGACTAGCAGCATGTCCTTTGAAGAGATGCTTGGGCTATTTATTTATTAATTTGTCTCTCCCCGTTGGAAAGCTTACCATCTGGATGCTGTCCACATTTTAAAAACACATAAATTAAAATCCAAGTCAAATTGACTTTTCTGTGGGTGACCTTCAAGCCTCCTTTGATCACAGCCAACCATTTCCATTCTGACTATGTTGGAATATGGGAGCAAAAAGGGAAACATGCACAAATAGTGACACACTGCTCTTCTTCATTCAGTGGTCTCAGGCTTTCTTTTATGAGACCTTGCATTTACTTCAAACTTTGTATCATAAGTGATAATAAAATGTGAATTATGAATCTATGCAAGATTAGCATTCCTAAAATAATGTTGTGCATTTCCTATTGTCTGGCCATCTTCCACCTGTCACCAGGCATTGTCCAACATAATTTTCCAACTTGCATTTTCTGGCTGTGGTTGAATGACTTCATAAATTGCTTTCATGATCATCCCCATGTTCTATTAAAGGAGATGGGTTTGATGAACAAATATATTGTTTACAATTTGCCACTATCATTCACATATCCTGAGTTACTCAAGTTTTAAATTGCATGAGGCTTTTAGTGAAGCTCTATATATCCAAGCATAAGCAGATATGTTTATGCAGATGCATTCTATATAGGCATACAGTTTTTCAATGATGAAAACATTTTCCTGTGTCTTTTTTTTTTTACTGTCTGCATTTTTAAAATGGAAGTTTTAATGACAGACTCCCAGAGGAAATAAAATTTGCATAAATTTTTGGGTACCTGAGGGAAACTTTCTGTTGCTGGTATTTATCTGGTGTCTAAGGTCAGCCTGTCAAATTTCTCATAAAGTTATTGTTTCCACAATCAACATAATTGAAATATTGCTCTAAGTAAGTTTTAGACATAAGGAGGGAGACAATATATACATAAGACTAATTAGTGTTTTTAATACATGATACAACATTTCTAAAAATTAGAAGTTGCAGCCTGGGGATTTATGGTAGAATTTGTGGTTAAATAGGTATTAGTCAGCTTGTGCATACTCCTTAATTACGGGTAAAGGGAATCGGGCTTTTACTGGAAGTGTCACCATTGATCAATCAGTTGACCAGCAAGGGACCGTTGAGGAGGAGGGGCCCTTGGAAGAGTCTCATAAATCATGGCATGCGGATGAGGAGGACTTGTAATGAGCAACAAGCAATATGAAATGAAGAATTGGGTTGCAGACAAGTCTGAGGATATGATGTGAGGCTCAATTAAGGAATTAAGTTATGGAAAAACCTGCGCAAGAAAAGGAATTGCCCTTGAATTCACTGGGAATGGCTGCTGCTTCACCTCTGGAATGGTCACAACTCAAGATGACCCAGTTGCTGCTACAGCAGCTAGTCAACAAATAGGGATCAAGGACTAGTATATCCCACACCATGTTTCCTCTAGTGACTTTAACAGGCCAAACTGGAAGATGAGAGAACAACCCTACCTAGCATGGAAACTTGGGGGAAAACTTCTGAGGAGGAACTCTGAGTTCCCTCAAGCATGGCAGAAGAGTGTAGTAGAAAAGCCTAAGGAGAGATTCTCAGGCAACACTGAGTCACAGCTGAGGGAGAGCCTCAGTCATGTAAAGTACCAACCAGATGGCTAAAGGGCAGAGTGAAGTCAGATTGGCTTCACCAGAGAGATGGCCAGAAAGATAGAAAAGGCTCACTCTACAGATAAGCTTAGATTTTTACCCTGAGGGGAATGAGAATCCTTTCAAATATCCTGCAGTGGGAATTGACATACTTAGATCTACGTCTTCAGAATATAAGTGAAGTAGCAGTTTGGACCATGAAAGATACTGCCGCCTGCCGCCCAGAGTGACCTGGAGGCTTAGGAAGCAGCACAGCTAAGTGACGATGTTTGTTTATCTAGATCTCACTGAGGCTAGGCCAGGGAGAACATTGGCATTGGCAATGAGCAAGTCTTGATGTTTAATGTGGAGGGAAAATGCAGAGGGAGGTTATTGAAGCTTTGGGGTAATGCAACTGGGTTAAGGGTAGTGCTGTGTTGAGAAGGCCCTAGGCAAAAATAAGAATTCTGTCTCCCCCGTCTTCCCTCCCCACTCTTTCCCTTCTCTCCGAGGTCTCACTATGTAGCTCTGGCTGTCCAGGAACTCACTATATAGACTAGCCTGTCCTGGAACTCACAGAGATCTGTCCATCTCTACCTCTCAGTTGCTAGGATTAAAAGCTGTGCAACACTGCACCAGGCTGTTTTATGCTTTTGGGGAAGTCCGAGACAACAGTGGTTCTGATGCACTTGCCATTCATAAGCTACATCAGAAATGGAAATAAAGTAAAAACACCTGAGGCCTGGTGGGAGTGGGTTTCACTGTGAACTGCCCCACTGGACTTGAACTGAAGGAGACACTCAGGGTCTGCCAAGAACACTGAAATGGAATATCCTGTGCTCATAGAGGCCAAGGCACACATTGGTGAACACAGGAGTAATGCACCCTCCAGGCTGCCAGGGGGCACTATGACTGAAGTGGAGAGCGGCGTCTTAGAAAGCTTGCTAGCAACCTCAGCCTCATCAGTTGCTTCCAGTTAAATATGTACGTATTGGAGTAAACATACTCAACATACCACTTGGTGAGCAAACCTGATTACATGATGTAGAATTACAGGCAACTCCAGGAAGTGCCCGGTACTGAACTGGTAACCTCAGCTGAGCCATTGTGGCCAGGAAAGAAAGAAACAACTGGGTTTTAGTGAGAAACATTCCAGTTCTACAAAAGTATTGGAGGAAGGAGGAAGCCACAAATCTGATTTAGTGAAGATGTTGTACCTGACAGCAAGATTTACTCCTAGGTTATAAATTTTTCTGTGATCCAGACTAAACTGCAGTGAAACTTAAATTTCACCTATATCTCATTCAACGCCTAACGTGATTTAAATGACAAGATTTCAGAAGTGACACGGAGCCTTGGATCTAAATATATTTTTTTTTTATGGTTGGAAATTTTAATTTCAGATCAGTGAAAAATCATGACGCCTCCTCATGTGTAAGAGACTTCAAGAGTAGAGTTTTCAGCTGGTACAGATGGTTTTGTCAGGCAAAACTATTAATGCTAAGGGGAATCAGATGGCAAAATTTGCACAGGCTTTGTCTATAAAATCGCTCCCTCATGATAATATTGGAATGGTTGAATGACTGGCCTAGTTCTGAGATAGAGACATGATGAGTTCATCTTGTTTTAATCTCACAAAGGTTGTTCAGTTTGCCTGACATGCTGTCATGGATGCACCATGAGCCTGCAGTACGTGCGTGTCCTGGGGGCTGCCTGCTCTCCCAGTGAGCTGCATCTGGAGATATTCTTTCCTGAGTCCTGTGTGCTCCATCACCACTGATCTTCTTACTTTAGCAGGCTTTGCCACCCTCTTCCTCTGGACTTCTCCCAGCTTAACCTTCCTTTTGAGAAACTGCCCTATTCTATGTGACGATGAAAAAAAGCCTTTCATCACCTTTCCCCACTGCACTTGACAAGTCTGTCTGTCAATCTCGTGTGTGTGTGTGTGTGTGTGTGTGTGTGTGTGTGTGTGTGTGTGTGTGTGTGTGTGTGTGTCCATCCGTCTGCCTGTCCATCTGTCTGCATGAGTTTAGGTGTTCTAGAGACATCATATCCCTTGAAATCAGAGTTACAGGTGGTTCTGGGTCACCGTATATGGACGATGGGATTCAAACCCTGGTCCTTTGCCAGAACAGTGTGTGCTCTTATCTCCTGAGGCATCTTTCCAGCCCCTTGGGACTCTTCTGGAGTGTCCAGAAACCCAGTTGATGGTTTTCATGAGGACATGACAATATAAGTTAATGTTCTATTTAGAGAACACTTAAATGCATGTGCCACAAATATCATTGTTACTCCTTTAAAAAAAAATACAACGTGATATGGATTCTAGGCATACATACTATGGCATTTGTGGAGGTCAGAGGATGAGTTAGTGTAGTTTTCTCCTTCCACCTTTCCTTGGGTTCTGGGGATTAAATTCCTTTGGGCAGGTATGTGTGTGGCAAGTGACTTTACTGGCTGAGACATCTTACAGTTTCCATTTTCTTTTTACATTTTTTATTATTTGTGTGTATGGGTGTTTTGTCTTCATGTTTATATGTGTATCACATACATGTCTTGTGCCTATGGAGGCAAGAAAAAGGTCTCCCCTGGAACTAGAGTTAAACGTGGTTGTGAGCCATCATGTGGGGGCTGGGAATTAAACTCAGGGCCTCTGGAAGAGCAACCAGTGCTCTTCACCACTGAGCCATGTCTCCAGACCAATCCAAGTGTTTTGAATTTTCACAGGAGACCTAAATTAGCAGTTTTCTCTATACTTGTTATACGAGGAAGTTGATGCACAAAGAGATTTTTTTTTTTTAATTTTATCATATATAGTAATGTAACCCAAGCCCTCTGGGATGTGTTGTGCTTTCCTGCCTCTGCATCTCCAGTGCTGGGATTAAAGGTGTACATCACCATGCCGCTCCCTGGGATGGTCTTTAAAGGGAGCATCTGTTACCCTGTTTGATTCTGCTGGTAGCCTGTATTTCAGACCCTTCTCTTTTTTGTTCGTCCTGGCTTATCAGTTACTCTTCCTTCAAGGTGTATGTCCATTAAAATTCTCAGCAGCTGTTCTGTTGGATGACAAGAACATATGAGTGATGGCAAGAAAGGAATGCAGGGGCCTAAGTCAGCATCCACACACTCTGAAAAAGTTTCAACATATTGACAGTAGCAGAAGAAAACCATGCATGATTAAAAAATAAATAAAATCTAAGCCGTGGTTTTGATGGGTTTTCCATGTGAATCCCTGCAGTAGACTTGGCTGCCCCTGCAACCAGCCACACGAGGGCCAGTTCGATAAATGTAATGGGAGCAATCTCACTCTATTACTTTTAAATTAACTAGGTTCATGCGGCTGTCCTCGTCCATGGCTCTTCCTTGGGGAACAGGACTGCACCACATCGATTCAGATGGTGGTTGAGAATATTAAGTGTTGGGAGGCAGGGCAGGTGCCCATACTGGGGTCTCATCCTAGGCAGACGCTATGCCTTTGAGGAAGTTAGCCCCTTCACCTACCCCCATATATTTAAAGTCAATCTGGGAGCCCTGTGAATGTCAAGACTTTTCTGGGGGCTCCAGAAAGGTCCAGGCTTTAGACTCCATTTGGTGGCCCTTTTATGTAAACAAGAGCCTCACGGAGAAGTTGACACACATCTGTGATGATTTGGCAACAGTGGTGTACCAGAAACCTTAAAATCACCTGCAGAGCAGGGACCTCCTTATATCACAGCCACTTAGGAAGGCTGTGCTTCACCCATCCTGCCCCAAGAAATGGATATGACAGGCAGGGGTTGAGAAGGTGTGCAGATTCTTCAGGTACATTTCGGAGAGTGTGTACCAGTAGTGCATTAAAGTGTCCATGGGCAAAGTGATTAATCGAGTTGCCTTATTATTCTCATTTCTTTGTTTTCAGTCCTGTCTTCACTATCCACTGTTTAAAAAATACAGCTCATACTGTTCTGTCCAGTCCCTAGCTCTAGTTCTCTGAAGTCCTTTATTACTGCAAAGTGACATATGGGAAACCTTGCCACTGACATTCATAGACTTATAATCCAACTCCTTCAATTGCTTTATTAATGCTTTGGCTTTCAGCGTAAAAGCCAGCACATTGGAAACCACAGAAAATTTCTGATTATGACAGTGACATTTATCATTCTCTAATGGAGAAGCTGTAGCCTCTAGCTGGAAAGTTGGCGGGTACATCCACTGCGATATTCTTCATCTTGGATGCTGTCCTAGCGGATGTTTGGTCCTTGGATGCTGTTTTCTCGGACTCTGAATCATACTTAAACCTAAGACAGATATAGGCCTAGGTCCAGCAATGGGAGAGACATTGTTAGTCTAACCTGTAGATTTTATGAGTGAGGAATTAATGTTGTGTTACTTCAGAGATATATTCACCCTTCCCAGTGCTTTCTGTATGTCACCCACTGCTGTATGCACAGAAAAATACTTTCACCACCACAGAGTGTACATTTTATCTAGCAAGGGGTAGGTGGGTTAATCACTTAGTGGATAATTATATAGTTGAGAAAGTTAAGAGTGCTTTAGAAAAAAAAATAACAGTGTTCATTGAGGGAAATTATGTGTCCTCTGCATTTTGTTATAGAGGTATAGTTTACCAAGATCATTACTAAATATTTAAGCTAAGCTTCCATTTAGTGATTTACCAAGTTTTAGAATCTCCAAAAGGAATTCCATGTTAGTTCAAGAAAAACAGCAATGCCAGGTCTTTAATCTCAGAACTTGAGAGTCAAGGCAGGTGGATCTCTATAAATTCAAGGCCAGCCTGGTCTACACAATGAATTCTAGGACAGCTAGAGCTACATGGTGAGACCCCATCTTGAAAAAAAAAATTAAAAAAGGAAGGAAGGAAGGAAGGAAGGAAGGAAGGAAGGAAGGAAGAGTGAGAGAGTGTGTAGTTCTTGCCATTTGCTCTTGTTCCTTCCCTGGCAATAGGTCTTAAGTGTGTATATTCTTTGTATATAGTTTTGTATCAAGTCTAAATCTTTCCTTTAGACTAAAATGGGAATTGTATTGAGGTAGCCACCCCACCGGAATCTGTTGCAATAACCATGACCATTTAGGCATGGTCACAGGTGCGAGCTTGACAGGAGGAAGGCTAGGTCTGGGATCCCAGGCCCCAGCTTGCTCTCACTTGGTTCAGGTCAGGTCACAGAGAGCAGCCTGGGTGTGTATCCTCGAAGCTGGAACTTGCAGGTCATCAGTTTCTTATGTAAGTGACTTCTCCCTGAATAAAATTAGCCTATATTTAACCAAGTCCCGTGTATCTTAATCTGTGCATCTACAAGATGCAGGGCGGGAGGGAGGGAGGGAGGGAGGGAGAGAGAGAGAGAGAGAGAGAGAGAGAGAGAGAGAGAGAGAGAGAGAGAGAGAGAGAGAGAGAAGAAATATACAAATTATCCAGACAGTGGTGGTGCACATCTTTAGTCCCATCACTCTAAAGACAGAGGCATGTGGATCTCTGAGTTTGAGGCCAACTTGGTCTGCATAATAAGTTCCAGAACAGCCAGGGAAAACCAAAAGAAAAATATTTAAGTAATCCTAAAAATGCTTCTTCACCTTCTTTTTATCTTCTGGGTTTTCTTTCCTCGTGTCTGAGCCCTGTCATTATTTGGGGACACTGGCCAGCACCTCCATCAGTCCTTATAAGGGTTGGAAGAAATCAGAGTTTGCTAATGTTCACCATAGGCCACTCCTGCCTTGCTTTCCTGGGTTGTACTCTCCTGAATCCTTTTTAATAGTTCATTTATGCATTCAACTTCTTGGGGGTGGGGGTGGGGAGATAAAACTGTCCCTAGAGCAGTTTTACTGAGATTTTGTTCTAAAAAGAAACAGTATAAATAAACAGCAAGAAAAGCAGTTGCTAAAGCTGTGTGCTCCGGAACAAGCCAGAAGACAAATGCTGGGTAATTTGTACCCTGCTCTGATTAAATGGCCTCCAGGGCACACTCCATTGCGCTTTGTTGTGGCTGGGGATGACACACGCCTGTGCATAGCTCTGTACTCAGATAACTCAGGCAGGATTGTCAGTGCCTCTTCTGCACCCTCAGCCCTGCCATCTACAGTGTCCTTAAGCAGAGCCAGGGCGAGGTGTTATTTAATGACACTGATCTTTGTGCATGTTTTATCTCCCTGTATCCTTATCGGCTAAGTGCTCATTTTTATCCACAGTATACAGATATGGAAAGTTGGCCCTGGTGTGATTAAATTAGTGATACCAGGAATATGCACCACCCAGCTAGGAAAAGGATAGAGCTGGTGTGGGTGGACCAGCACAGGAGCTGCATGTCCATATACCCAGGCTTACACAGAAGTTATTTCTGTTGACTTACTGACATACTGTAGGATCTATTGGAGCTCACCTTAATGCTGTGCTTACACACACACACACCATTTGATTTCTGGGAGCTGAACCAAGGACATTGTGCATGCTGGGCAGCCTCTCCGCTCTAAAGCTACACTCCTAGCTCAGCATTGTACCTCCAGATGGAATTCTCCCGCTCTCACTAAGAAAGCTACCTTCCCCAATGTCCTGTGTAGCAGATCCCCGGGCCCTGTGTACTCGAGGCCAGACAGTGGGGTGTCTCTAGATGTTCCTAGTGTCACAGGCATGGAAGAATAGAATCACCGCCTTTTAAGGGCTTGTATTCTATACTCTCAAATTATTTGTATCTGCTATTGATGTTAAAATTGTGAACGATTCACCATTGTTCTGCCAGTATGCCCAGACTGCCACAGCAGAGTAACTGTGTGGTTTAGCAACAGAAATTTATTTCTCTGTGGCTCTGGAAGTTGGAAAGTATCCAAAGTCAGTGTGTCAGTATCCCTGTGAGGCATCTTCTCCAGTATGTGCAGACATGGAGAAAGCTGGCTTTCCTATCTCTTCATATAAGGTGAAAAATCTCATTGTGAGGGTTCCACATGCATGACTTCATCCAACAGAAAGGCCTCTATCTCACTATCTTGCAGTTTGGGCTTCAGTGTCTGAATGAGGGAAGGGACATAAACGTTCATTCCATAATGCTGGACTTGGGTAAGTTCAAGGATAAAGGAACATAATCAAATGTGTCTCTTTACTCCTGGTCCAGTTCAGGACAGTCTGAAACCCATTTCCTGAACTGTTCATTATCTGCTTCATGGGATGAATTTGTAGACTAAAATAATCTCTCTCAAGATGTCTCTTAACAAGAAAGAGAATTTTATTCCTTCTTTTGTTTCCTCTAAAACCTCTCCACATGAACCCTAAGTGGGTGACATCCATGTACCTTCAAGGTTAGAAAGATAACTAAATCTGTAGTGGGCACAGCCAACTCACTGCAGTTTAGCCAACTAACAATCGTGACTAGATATGCCCTCCCTCTCTCTTTCTCTTCTTTTTGTGCCATTGGGAATTAAACTCAGGGCCCCATGCATAATAAATAAGGACTCTACACCTATGCCTTTATGTGTATAGCTCAGATCTTAAAGCATTTCTAATGCCTCTAAGAAGTACTTGGAAACCTGCTCCTATCTCTGCTATAAATTAAGTGCTCACAAGCAATAGGGGCACGAAGAAAAGAATCTCTTTCACAAAGTGGTGGAAAGAAGATGAGATGCACTCATTACAAAAGCTTTGGAATGTTTTCCATACCAATATGTGCATTTCTACCTTTGCCTTTTAGTGACAATGCATGTCGTCTACATAAATTTGAATCTTGGAGTTCAGTTTTTGATAGATCTAAAGAGAATCTGTGTATAGAATTATTACTTGTTATTTTGAGGCATTAAATTCATAGTTGGTTGGTTTAAGCAAATGTGGCTGTGTATAGAACCCAACAGTGCTGTAGGATAGCTGAGCATGGTAGTTTCTGTCTGCATTGCCACCACCCAGGAATCAAAAGCAAGAGGATTATAAATTTGAAGCCAGCCTGGGCCATACCCTGTGTGTCAGATAGGACGTGATGGGAGTATCAGCAACATAGGGGTGGCTACAGCTAATTCGTTCTACACAGGCCTCATAGGACAGTGTCTGAGGGTAGTACAGCTCCAGCCACTTGGTATTTGTTTTTTAATAGGTACAGCTGGTCTCCCCTCCTCCCACCCAGCATTTTAGTATGTTTAATGCACTCATCATTAAGTATGTTTAATAAAAACTATCTTCTCAGCTTGGAAGTGACTGTCTTAAGACGTTCACTGGCTGTCCTGACATTAAAAAGATTTACTAAGAAAGTGTTGGTTTCTGGTGGTTCTCAATGCTAAGTGTTTTGGGTAGGTAGTTCCTTTAGCAGCCAACAGCCAGCTCGAAGTCTTTAATATTTAAAAAGTTGTTTTTATAGCTGCTTAGCTCATCTGTGCATAAAACATAGCATGAGGATTGCCTCTCCATTTCAAAGGACTCTTCCTAATGAACATAAGAGGAAAGCGTTTTCATTTTCTCAACATATTTATATTTCACACACCAAAGTAGATTCTGAGCTTCACAAATTGGAGACAATTTTCCCCCCCAAACATCAGCTTTAATGCCTTTCAAGACACTGGGTAACAAGTCTTCCCTAGAAGGAATGTGTTTATCCAGGATTTAACACCTGTGGGGAATGCTCCAGCACTGGGGATGAAGATGTATAATGCCGAGTCCTATGAACCCTGTGAGACCTTTCTGAAAAACCTGTCTTCAAAGGCCTGAATGTGGTTCTCATGAGCAGAATTTTTAGTGGAACAGAGCAGTGAAATAAAGGAGTTGATTGGGAAGATGCCGGGATTGTGCTTTGAAACTGAAGTGTCCCAGATAGGCACAAGTTTTGTGTGTTTGGATGTTTTGCCTGCGTGTAGGGCATCAGATTGCCTGAGAGTGGAGTTACAGGCAGTTGTCAGCATCCATGTGGGTGAAGGTAATTGAACTCATGTCCAGAAAGCAGCCAGTGCTCTTAACCTCTGAGCTCCCTTTGCAACCCTCTAGTATGTGACTCTTAATAATACGCTTAACCCAGCACTTAGGAGGCAGACGCAGAGGGATCTCGGAGTCTGAGGCCAGCCTGGTCTGCAAAGAGAGTTCCAAGACAGTTAGGGCTACACACAGAGAAACCTTGTCTTTCACCACCCCACCCCACCCCCCCAAAAAAAGAGAAATGAAAAACAAACAAACCCTGATTGTGTCCTATGCCTATGTCAAAGTTTTAACAATTTGCCAACGTGCATGGTGACTCGCCTAGGCCTGCGCTGGGGTGAGCATCCTGCAAGATGCAGGTGTGGAAGTGGGCACAGGTGAAGGTGGACTGCACAGACTTGGAGGACTTCCTCTACCTGTTCTTCCCAGTGACTCCAAGTCTAGACTCTGAACCGTGTCTCCTTGTGCTCTGCTGTAAATTTGGGTGGTAATAACTGACTCTTAAGTGACAAGGTCTAAGTGCACTGATGGATGTGGGGAAGTTCCGGCTCAGCTCTGAGTACCTTTAGTGGTCACTCAGTACTTCTTGCTGTCATTGTAACTTCTGTGTAACTGAGAGACAGTTGTGCCTTTGCAGCCAGCCCTTCTTCAGAAAACAGTTGATCTGGGAACTTAACAGCCTCACTGGATGCTAACCCTGTTAAATCTTGAAGACAGGTTCATGTCCATGCCTTGGCAAACTGTCCATGTTCAGTCAGGACTGGTGGCCTGGTTGTTAAAACTTTGAAATCATGCTAAGAGAACATTAGGTCAGCTGATCACAAAAGTGTCATGGCCCGGTGCCCATCCTTAGTGCTCATAAATGAGAACAAACAGAATGTGAAGGTGGTGCTTCCCGGTTCTCTGAGCTGGGCACTTGGAGGACAGGCTTTGCTCCTAATAGGCAGCACTTTCTACCCAGCCACAGTACCTTCCCATCTCTTCAGAGTGCATCTCCCTTACCACCACATCTCAGCGCTTATCTGCAGAGAAAGGACAGAGTCTCAGCTTCGCCTCTCCCCGGCTATAAGGCATTCAGCAACACATTTAACCTCTTTGTTGTGTTTCTCTGTCTTTCCCACTGAGTTACCATTGATGATTCCCTCATGTGATTACTGTTGTATGATTAAATGAGCTATTCCACTTAAAGAGTTCATGGTCTGGCATAGTAAATACAACCGAATCCTTAGCTGTGGCTATTAATATGAAATAAAATAATCAATGACATATGCAGTGCAGTATGTTGCCATCCTTATTAATATTCTTCTGATCTCAGATGTCATTGCTCTGCCCAAATGCCAGCTCTTCCATTAAGCGGTCCCTCTTCCCCATTGGAATTAATTACCCTTCTATATTCTTATTTACTCTTTCCTGTGTGTTTATTATAGCCTTTAATACTTAATGGATTTTATTATGTAAGTTCTGGAAACTTGGGGCCATTTCTCACCCATCCTTTTAATCCAGCCTGAACATAGTAATCATTTTAAATTGAACAGCATAATGATGGAGGAGAGGATAAAAATGTGTGACCCAGGCAAATGTTTTAATCTGCTTTTATTGTAAGAATGGAGAGGGGATGGGGTTACAGGGCTTGGAACCCATAATAGTAGTCCCAGAATCCTTCTCAGTCTGTAGCTGTGTGTTGGAAAGTCTTCTGAGATGCAAGTTGCTTTTCAAATGCCGCAAACTCTGTCTTAGGTCGAACATTCGTTATCCAATTCACATGGAAGTTTCCCCAGATGGAAAGCCTTGAATTATTTATGCAGTGTTTATCTCTGAGTTTACTTCCCATCACAACCAATTAAGGCTATTTGGTTTCATTAAAAATAGCATTTTCTCATTTGGGAAAACATTTATCTGAAGGAAATTTAAATTTACCCACTTAGAGGCTCCAAAGCTGGTGATGAGCTAGCTGCACAGACTTAAGCCAAGAAACAGAAATGGAAACCCAAGCTGTTTTCTCCTTACTGGACATTTTCCCCTCTTTTAAAGTCTTCAACAGACATGAACTAGTAGAACCAAACTTCATTTTGTGTCAACTTTTTATTGAAGTTCTGCAAACCAGAAACACACACAGCCCGTGACTGTCCATTGCCTTGTCATCCAGGCTTCTGTGTCCTGCCACCAAGGCAGGACTCACTGTAGGACTCACTGGGATAGCCAGGGCAATGTAGACTGGCTGCAGTCACTGAGGCCCATCATTACTTGTTAAAATGTTCTCAATCTTCTCCTCATAGTTCTGATTTCTTCCTTCTATCGCATCTCATGGTGTCCTGTTGAACAGTGGCACCAAGCTTTGCGCTTACCCATGCAGGTGCTATTGTTGAATGATATTGATCCCATTGGATGTACAAAAAAAAATTAGATAAGTAATATGACCAGACAAGCCTGAAGCCATTCAGCCTGAATTTCTCAACAGTGCTCTCAACAGGCCATAGATCTGTCACCAAGAGGCAGTCTCCTTCCCAGCCTATGCTTTGTTGTTCCCTTCCTTCTAGAAGGAGGTTGCAGTCACTATTTGTCTTATTCAGTGTTCTATTGCTGTGAAGTGACACCATGGCCATGACAAATCTTATAAAGGAGAGCATTTAATTTGGGTATTCATATAGTTTCAGAGGTTTGGTCCAATTTTCATCATGGCTGGAAACGTGTTGGCACATATGCAGACATGGTGCTGGAGAGGTAGCTGAGAGTTCTACACCTGCCTCCGCAGACAGCAGGAGAGAGACACACAGGGCCAGCTTGAAACCTCAACACCTTCCCCAGTGACACAAGGCCACACCTACTCCAACAAGGCCATACCTCCTAATCCTTCTCAAGTATTGCCACTCCCTGATGACTATGAGCCTGTGGGGGCCATTCTTATTGAAACCACCACAGCAGTCAAGAGTGATGCCTCTGACTTAAACTCAGTTCTGATCTCACCATGGTACTTTCTGCCCACTCAAGACAACAGTAACTCCTGAGGCAAACTAGAGAGTATTGAAAAATAATTCATGATGTGTGATGAGAGTGTATTTGCACATTCTCCACTACTCCCTCCCATTCATGCTTTGATGGACCCCAAATTTCTTATTTATTTCACTTCTATGTGTCAATCTACTGTGCCTTTTGATGACTCTCTTTCTTCTCCATGGAGTATAACTGCAGAATGTGATGGAAGAAGAGTCGAACACCTATGTATTACCTCCTGAATTCACTGTAGACCTCACTAATTGATCACAGATTCTACTCCAAGTTTGCTGGGCTTCCTGATCTTTCCCAAATGTCAGAGCCAAGCAGCCATCCCCAATTAGTCAACATCTGCATGCTAGATTAAACCTATTTGCTACCTTCGATTTAAGTTAAGCTCTTATTTGTCTGCTTTCAGCCTGCGGAATCTTTCTGTCTCTTACTATTATATGCTGAGATTTTTAAATCCACCCCTCAAAATTCATGCTTCACCTGATATCTGACCTAGTCACAGTCCTCTGGGGGGAAAAAAAAAACCAACTGTGTAATCAAAGCAATAATATTAGCATGCCTTTAGTGAGAACTATCCTCAGACTTAGCAGGAGATGTTTGTTATTGTTGTGGATTTTTTTTTTACTCTTTTCTACACATATATATGTTTGAAACTTGCACTATGCATGGAGGAAAATGTGCTAATAACAGCTACTACCTTTTACTGGACATTTGCAGGGTAGGGGATGGTGCCCTGAGGTAATTATGAACATGATGTCACTTAATTCTCACAAGCGTGCTAAGTAGGTAATATTACCCTCTGTGTTACAGAAGATGTAAGTGGGGCTTGGAGAGGATAATTTGTGTATAAGTACTACAACCACAGGTGGAATCTATAATAGAGCCCCATCTTTGCCAGGCTTTCAAGCTTCATTTCCAATTTCAGTCATATTCTTTTAGCTTAAAACATTCTGCCAGTGTAGCCCCAAATACTCTGTCTTGTTGCCCAGTGGTGCATTTGCAAACAGCATCCAGAAGGCAAAAATGAGCTGCATCCATTAATTCTCATGCCCAAATTCCTGTGATTTAAATAGTGTCCCTGAATGCCTTACTCATAGATCCAGACTTGCATGAAGTCCCCATTGTGTATAAGCCACCTTTCCTCATTCAGCTGCCATCTTATGGAATGGCTATTTTCCCTCTTAGGGTATTTGGCTGCCAGCTCCAGCTTCCTCATATGTAGTGTGAAGGACCCCTTCATCCTGTGATAGAAATCAGTCCAGCAGAGCTTTGAGTGTATAAATGCAGTAAGCGTTCCTCATTTCCTTCCCTTCCTAACTCCCTCCCTGTCTTTTTAAAAACACATTCCAGGTTTAGATTTACATTGATGTAGAAAAGCCTGCATAGTTATTTAGCTGCAGTTTTGCTAATTTTTCTCATTCTTTTAAATGTGCATTAGCAACTTGACACTCCATTAATTACTATATTTCATATTGGGAGACTCAGCTTTCTTTTTTTTTTTCTCTTAGAAGCCTGCTGAAAGTAAGACAATTACCTCTGCTAAGATCTCCAAACATTTCATATTAAATGAAACATGTTACCATAATAATGTTGTTTTATAGGGATAAGGAATACTTATTTTACTGATTTAAAAAGCATGTACTACGTATGTACAGATGTAGGTATATAGGTAAACAAGAAGGCAATTAATGTTGCTCTTTCCAGAGGTAAAAAAGGTACCCATATACCCATAGGATGCTCCTGCCCTCAAGGGAGAGAGAGAGAGACTGCAAGAGACAGAGAACTGTTCAGGTGGTAATGGGTAATATTGTTAGTTAATAGTTTAGAAATTTAGAGATATCCTACTATTATTACTTTGAGTTTGGGTATATATAAACAAAAAGTCTAAAATGTATACATATTTCTCCAAAGTTATGTTTGTTTGGCCACTGAATACGTAGAGAGCAGCTAGAAAGCAGGTCCTCATCTGGAGTGTGACACAGTCTTTAATTCCAGCACTCAGGAGGCAGAGGCAGGAGGATCTCTGTGAGTTCAAGGCCAGCCTGGTCTACACAGTGAGTTACAGGCCAGCTAGGGCTACAAAGAGACCCTGTCCCAAAAGAAATTAATTAATTAATTAATTAAATGTAATTAAAAATGTAAAGGTGGGTCCTCTTGTTTTTGCCTTAGTCACCTGCAGTAGCTATGTGAAGACACTACAGATGCCAAAGGAAGGGGAACCATTTCCATTCAGCTAATTTTGTATTTTTACCAACTTCTTAATCAGCCCTCCTGGCTATTCACTGCTGGAAGCTCCAAGTCACACTTGTTCTCTGAAGTTAAAGTAAACTACATTATTAGGGAAACATCACTGTCTTTACAATGTTAGTGGTTTTTGTTCTCCACCTAGAATGGCTCATCCAGTCACATTCTGGACTTGCTTTGCCCTCACTCTTTATTTGGTCTATAAGGTAAGTGTGTTCTTTGCCTCTGCAAGGAACTAAGATGGTGACTGTTGTCATTCATAATCTGTCCAGGAAAGCATATAACTTTCATCTAATTAAAGGCACTGAGTTAAGGGAGTCTGAGATAAGCTGGGATGAGTGGCCTGCCACTTGTTTCCTGTGGCCTTTTCAAAGGGATACAATAAAAAAAATTAATGCTTCACAAACTGAATGAGAAGACAGTAAAAGGGGAGATGACTTTGACACAAATTTGAAGTTGATAATCTTGAATGGGAATGAGAAGATGAAGATTGTAAGTGAATTTTAATAATAAAAACGTATTTTTAATCCCCCTTAATATAACTTCTTTATATTCCTCACTTGGCACAGAGCTGTTCCCTGTTGGTTTGTTGTCTCTATACCCTGAGGAAGATACTGCTGTTTTCAGCTCCAGCCTTAGATTATATAGGCTTTTGACTCTTGGAATATTAGTTCCTTTGTAGAATTCTCCATTTCCTGGTAAATGGAGGCAGTGATCAGATATTTGGTATACTAGATAGAAAAGGACTTATTTAGAAGTCATTTGTTACATCCTTGTCAGTGGCAAACCTGTCTTTCTTGCTTTGGTCCTTATTTGGCATTGCTCAGCATTGGTTATGAGTGATGTTTGTGCTCTCCTATACTCATACACATCTTTACTCACTAACTTCTGTGTCATGGGAAGTCTTGTGCCTGTTTTAAAACAAAAACAAAAAGCCATCATGTAGCGTGAACAGCTAGGTAAGCTGAGAAGGTTTGGAATATTGGAAGGTGAAGTAGGAAGTTCTGGAGAATTTGTATGTTGAATCAAGTCCTGCCATGCTGGGCCCTGCCTGGCACATCACCAAAAATTCAGAATAGTGCATAAAGAAGTCGCTTGAGCTATCAGTCAAGAGAACTGAAGTTGTGCTGGGAAGTCATCTCCTCGTGGGAATATGTAGAACTTCTTCTGGACCCTGAAAACTATCAAAGTGGAGAATTAAATAGAAGAAAAATTGGAAGTAAATGAATCCATGATACAAATGACACTGAGGGACCTTTGAAAGGTCACAAGGGGTTGTGGATTTGAGATGACTGAGAGCCTTAACTAAATGCCAAGAGTATCTGAAAAGAGGCAGTATCTCAACAGAGAAATTGTTAATAGAAGGTGAAACTGAAAAAAAAAATCCATTGTGTGAAAGAGAACATTTGATATGTGTGGGCTGGAAGGGGCTTGTGAGGCTGCCCCGTACCAGCTTCTAAATAAGAAAATTAAGAAATACTGTGCTACAGTTTTCCAGAGGAACACAACCAATAGAATGTGGATATATTAGATTCATTTAGCATGTAGCTATTTTCAAGTCAGAGACCCCAGACCAAAAAACTGGAAACCTGAGAACAAAACCAACGGGTGATGTAATCCAGATCATGGATGAAGGATGGGAAGCTTCTCCCATGGCTGAAGGCCTAGAAGCTTCTCCCATAGCTAGTGTATGTTTACTTTGAAGGTAAAAGCTCAAGTCTGATGCTTCAGGTGATGGAGTATTAGGAAAATCTGTGTACCTGCTGTAGAACAATCCAGCTTAGAGAGGAGATGGGTACAGACTTTTGGCTTCTGTTTTATCTGTGCTCCCAACCTAATGGATAGTTGTAGAGGGAAGTTTCTGTCCTGCTTGGTCCCACTGCCCTTTAGTTCCAAATAAACACTCAGAGGCTTGTATTACTTATAAACTGTTGGGGTGATGGCTCAGACTTCTTATTGGCTAGCTCTGTCTTAATTATTAACCCATTCCTATTAATCTGTCTATCTCTGTGTGGTCTTGGCTTACCAGTGATGCTTACCGGACCTCCTACTTCCTTGGCAGCTACATGGGGTCTCACTGGTGACTCAGCGTCTTCATTCCTCTTCTCAGAATTCTCCTAGTCCGGTAGCCCCACCTGTACTTCTTTATACTCAAGGAGCATCTTCTCCCTCCATTGGCTGATATACATACCAGTCATCTCTGGACACACTCTCCTGGACTTGCCCAGAAGTATACTTTACCACATTCTTAAGTTGAGTTGAATACTCTAGTCAGCAGAGATGAAAGCAGTTCTATTTGATTGGAAACTACAGAATCCATCACAAGCAAGGTGCAGAAATATTGTGAGCACATACTGGGTCACATAACTAAGAAACCCAAGGATAGTAATGGTTTGCAAATATGAACTCTAGTTGCCAGAAGTCAGCGTCCATGGCCTGGCTCCAGTTTTACTGCATTGCAGTCAAATAAGCTCATCTGTCTTAATTTGCTTGCCACATCCCCATCTTACATCCTCACACATCCACATCCATCCCTCTCTTAGTACATCCACAGCAGTTTTTAGAAGACCCCTGCTTTATGAATTGGAAGTTTCCAAAGGAACTCCCCCTAAAGGTTGCTGCAGGAATTACTATCTGAAGGGAATCTGGACTTGGTTATTCAACCTGACTGCAGCCTTCTGATGTTCCTTACACAGTGCATAAGTTACTTCAGGCCAGACCTGAGGAGCATGTCCTGGTTCTGCCTCACCTTCCAATTTTTCATTTGGGACATTAATAAAACACTTAGTGATCTCCACCAGCAGTGGTGACAGAGGAGGTTGGGGCCTGGATGCCCAACTGAGCTACCACCTGGGCCCAGATCCAGCACTTTGAGTTGGTCCACCCAAATATCTACCCTGTATATAAGCTGCTGGAGCACAAGAAGAAACCAGCCCTTTAGAACCAGAGCTGCAGGATCACTATAACTCTGGCAACAGTAGGATGGCTGAAATGAGTCTTGGCAACAGTCCAGTATTTATGGTACTTCAGAAACCAGAAACCTTGAACCAGCCCAGTAATTTGTTGCAATGAATATTTGCAAAGTTTTCTGGACTGTATATGCATACCAAGTTGGAGCTCCTCAGAGTTAGGGACATAAAATATTTGATTTGGAATTATCATATTAAACTATGATAATTCTAGTACTCCACCCTAGACCCATTCAGCTTTCTTATCTAGTGCTTTGGAATCTATATTTTCTTTATCTGCTCAAATGAATTTGGACATTTACTCAAATTATCCTCCTGTTTGAGGAAATATACCAAATCATTAAGACCCAGGGGGGAAAGTATATGTTAGAATGCTAGTTTTATAATATTTTTCAATTAAAAGAAATAATTTTTATATTCAGTATATTCTTTACAGCTGGAATGCTCATGTAGTTTGTGAGCCAGAGGAGGTCATATGTTTTGTTTTATAGATATTCTTTTTTAATTTTTTTGTTTTATAGATATTCTATGGAAAGAAAAGAATAGCAAAGTCCATGTGCATCCCTTGCTTTAGGCATGTCACAATGAATTGTGTTTTATGTATGCCATTACAGATAAATCTATGTGCTAACATTAGGCGTGTAACTAAACTACCACTCCCTAAACAAACAAATGGCTCAGTCAACATGCTTCTTCTTGCCCATTCTTCTTGGGGTGAGGGTGGGAACACACAGTAAACCATGGAGGATGTAATAAAATGTGACAAGGGTAGTCATGTATATTATAAATTATCCATATAATTCATGTTTTTACCATGCCCTGCCATTAACCTTGTATATAAGGTTTTTGTGTATTGTTACCTGATTAATGTTGGTATGCTTCTTTGAAATAATGCTTTTATTGCTCTTGTCATATATGATACTCTATTTTTGCTTTAGTGTATATTTTGAGAATAAACATACTATGATAGTACAGTCACATAACTAATTTATCAAGAAAAGAAGAGATTGCATGTACATGCAAACAATTGGAACAGTTGATATGAGCATATTCTGATGTTACAGGGAGGAGGGAGGGAGGGAGGGAGGGAAGGAGGGAGGGAGGGAGGAAGGGAGAGGGGGAGTGGTGTCTGTAGGCAGGCAGGCCTTCCCATTATTTAGAATTCTCATGCCCATATTTTAGTATGTTTGCATAGCCTTTCACTGCCATGTAAGTTGACATTGGAAAGAGGAAAGAAGAGCTGGCATTACAGCTTGCTGTTTCCAGACTTCTCTAACCAGATAAAGCCCCAGCCCCGTTAAAAAACAAAAAAGAAAATGAAAAACACCCCAAGAAAGAATGATCTCCTATTAGTGTTATAGTCAAGCCCTCATGAAAACATCTCACATGTGATTGTGTTAGTAAGTTTTTTTCTTTTTTTTTCCCTCGAGGTCAGATTCATTTATGTATTGCTTTATTAGCATCAAAGAGGGAGACAACAGAGTAGCCATTGCTCGGTTTGTATTATGCATCAGTTTTAAGCTATCCCTAAGTCTCTTCAATCCATTTGCTTTCCCTATTTTAATACACTTTGACAAAAGAAATATGTTAGTGTGCATTCAACTAAGTTTGGGAAAAAATTCTCCCCTAAGGGTATGTCAAACTCTTGACAGATATTTGAGTGTCATTTTTCATGGTTTAATATAGACTGTATTCATATTTATAAATGTAATTGCACTCCAAAGGAAATCAGTAATTTGTAAGCGATTATCTGTATTTTGAACTTCAGTGCCTTGCTTTTAATACATTTAAAACTTCTCTGGCTGGTGCTTATAATTCTGAATGCATGAATTTGTTTGCTGTGAGAAAGATAAGCATAGCATCTGCCTCACACCTGTGGTGTTGAGGATAAAGGGTGTGCAGCCCACTAGAGCCAGCACACTTTGCAGGATCCTCAGGGAACTGTCTGTGCTCTGAGATTTTTCCTCATCTAAATGTAAACTAAAATATGGACTCCATCCTGGCACTGCTCTTTCAGGGTCATGGGCCTCCAACTGGTAGCTGAGTCACTTGATTTCCTAGCTCTGTGTCCTAGCTGCCCCATTGTGGGAATGTTCTTTAACTTTCTATTAGCACAAGCTACATATGAGCAAAGTGTTCAGACAGGAAGTGAACAGCTTGGTGAGCTGCACATATGTGCACATCCATGTAGACCCTGCTTATAACCAGGCATGTTTGACCTCTACTGCCCAACATAACACTGTAAGTTTACTTAAAACAGATTTATTTGCAACTTTGATTTGTACTTTGATTGGACCTTTCTCCAACTTGAATTTTCTGTAAATCAAAAGGTTGGGCACACCCGACTCCAGACCAAGATGTGGAAAAGGTTTTTGCTCTTAACATCCTTGCTATGTATAACACAGAATTCAGTGTCTAGATGACCACAGTCTTTCTGGCCCCTGCTGCCTGATCATGACCCATGAAGGCTGCTGCTACTGTCATAGTTGGAACCATGTTAGAATAGTATTCCTGGGAAATGTAAAATTTCCTTAGCTCTCCACAAAAGGAACAAACCTACTTGTCTGCAGTGTCTTCTGGAATACCCATGGTAACAGTCAACTCCACTGTTAATTAACCACTGTTAGAAATAATTACTTTGGGTTCCATTTGGCTTTCTCTCTCCACTTGGTTTTTATATGTTGTCTGTTCAGATGAGTTTGCACACATACTACTGTCTTTAGACCCATTGATAAAGATCAATTGATCTGATTAGCTTGCCATTTCCTAACAGTGTATGTGCCTCCAAAGAGAGATATTCAGGCCTGTTGATTTGATGTAGAGAAATAATAAGGAGCATGGTGGCCCTCTTGATACCACCTTGACCTGATTCGTATGGAAAATATTTGTAAGAGGCAAGGTCAACAACAGTAGAGATTGAGACAGCTGACTGCTCCTGTTGGGACATGATACTTCTTTCATGTTTAGAAATGGATGCAAACATGAGAATCTATTTGAAAAAGGGTCTGGTTTCTCAGTTTTAACAGGACTATATTTTATCAAGGAGATGGCAATATGGTTGATAGGAGAGCTATTCAAAGACCATATAGTGTGCACATAGCAGAACTGTGCATGCTCTTACATGAGTATATATGGTATTTATAGGCTTTATTGGAAACAAAAGGTGCCAGTACTCTGGCATTTGTTGGGAAGACAGGTCAGGACACAATACGTGACAGGCAGGAAATACTTCCTCCTACATGTAGACCCAAATTTGAGTTTTGGAAGATGGTGCCTAGATTTCCAGGTAGAATTGCATCTTAAGCTTTCCTAGTTTTGTTTGTTCTGAATTGATACACTCACATCATAAATTGCTATTGTGGTTAATATTGTAATTAAGGCTCAATTATGTTTCAAGTATTAGCAGAATTGAGCCTACACTTCCACTGCTTTGCAAAATTTAAAGTGGTAATTATTATGGTGCTATTATTATAGGATGCACGTTTTAAAGATGACACCCTGCTTACTTTTTTGCATCCTGGATTACAGTTGCACGCTTATTAGGAGAAATAGGAAAGTAACACAGAGATGAGTCCAGGCTGCTAAGGAATGAACCACTTCTGTCTGTTAGACTTTTAAGTGGCTTTTCTCTGCTTTTTCAGTAGCTTGCAAAGCAGTCTTTTTTAGCACTAGATACTGTCACACTTCATCCCATATCACAGACAGAAGACAATGGCTGACCAATCCCTTCAGCTACCCTCACAAAGTACTGCCCGGAAGCTAGGTGAAAACAGAGATTTCCCTTTTCTAATTCTAGAAGCCAGCTGTCCAAGATGAGGGTATTGTAAGGGTCCACTTTTCAAGCTAGCTGGGAGCAATGCCTTCCATGCTGTCAGCTTCTGAAACTGTGCTGGCAACCTTTGACACTCCACAGGTCCAACATGCTATCACTCCACAGCCAAAGTTTCTCCTACTTATAAGAACACCATCCTGTTGAGCTCTGATAACTTCATCTTAACCCAGTCAGATTCAAAGACCCTGTTTTCCAATAAGACAACAACCACTGTTAGAGCAGAAGGAAGGCACAATTCTAATCATAAATTTCATAATCTAAATCCCTAGTGAATGAAAGAGAAAGAATTCAATCTCCAGCCCATGTGGTTGACATGTGGAGGTTTGAACAACTGTTCCATCATACATGAGACAGATGCATTCATATCCAAGGACTGTGTATGTCCTCATCCAGCCATGAATAGACAGGACTATGGCATTAACACATCTGATTAGACAGGACTGACTTGACATCATCTCCTGGTAACAAGTGTTAGCTGAGTTCTTGTGGGAGGGGAGCATTTATATATGCCGTGTTCTGTATGCAGAGGGCATTTGTATAGTGTTCTTTTTAGTCTAACTGGAAACAGGATCTTGTCCTCAGCACTGATTATGTATAATTCTAATTTTATTGTAGGATATTTAAAAGCATCCTTTGCATACTGTCTCTAAGGTGGCACATCCCCAAACATTACCAAAGGTCTCTGGACGGACAAAGCCACATTTCTCGAGACCCCCTGACTAAGGGAGAAAGTTAGGCTTCTTGGGCTCTGTGACCCCCCCCCCCAATGGCATGGGAAGGCAATCCTCAGCTAAGATGGAGACCAAGTGAAGTGAAAACCCATTCCGCATGTGTCAAGCAACTTGATTTGTTTAAGGCAGGATTTGTTTGGACTGAATAGAAGATGCAGACCCCTCCTCTCACCAATAAGGCACCATTCCTGCATTTGCTAAACAATAAGTCAGATAATTCATTTGGGAGTTTGCCATTCACATCAAGGTTCTGATGTATCCTTGTCCTTAGGCAAAGGGTGTGGTTACCCTGGTTGCACCTGCAGGAAAGTTTGTGAGATCAAAGATATTTTACATTGAGAAGCCACAGCTGTTGGCAGCTGGCCTTTGGAGTACTGTGGAAAGGTCTGAATGGAGTCTGTCATAGGAGTTATGCTGTTTTCTACTGCTCAAGAAGGTAGTAGAGTGTGCCTCTTTCTGGGAAGAGTGCCCCTTCAAAGGTGATTTTGTTGGGACTACCCTTCCTGAGTTATGTCCAGCTGTCTACATTGTACACAATAGCGTTGTGTCTTTATACCAGCCAGTGTGTTGCCACCAGCCCTGCCCATTATGTGGTTATATACATTGATCACAAGTAAAAAGCCCCAAAACAGAACATAAAAGTTCAGCTGTGAAGAATGTCAACTAAGAAGAATGCCAGTGCAATACGGGTCAGGTTTACATGGTACCAATGGCCTGGAAGGAAGGGCTGGGGATGGAGCTCTACCTTCTGAGAGTCATGATACTGATGGCCTGGAGAGAAGGGCTGCAGTTGTAGGTCAGTTGGCAAAATATCCCTCTGTCAATACTAAGGATCTGAGTTCAATCCCAGCACCCAAATAAAATTTAAGCTTGCTGGCACATTCCAGTCGTCCCAGCATTGGGGAGGTAGAGGCAGTTGGGTTCCTGGGGCTCGGTGGCCAAGCAGGTCAGCCTAAAACTCAGTCAATTTCAGGTTCAATAAAACCCCATCTCAAAATAAATATAGATATTTCTTGAGCAGGAATGACCCCTGCAGTTGACCTCTGCCTTCCACTTGCCTGTGCATCCATTTACATATGCACCCATCCAGACACAAACATCAACCACAGGAAAAGAGGGGAAATATATTTATTATCTGATTAACATACCTGAACCATAAAGCCCTGAGAACTCCAGATGAGTCTTAAGATGCCTCTTAGAGCTCAGAAAACACAGACAGCTTTAAGTGCCCTGCCACTCTGCTCCCCCAGACTGGGTAGGGAAAGGGGCCTCTCCATGCTGTGCAGATAGCCCATTATGTGGTGGAATCCGTTGGTAGGAATTGCTAAGCCAGATTGTTCAATACCCTCGAGGTAGAAGCAGCTGAAGATGTAATAAGGCCCAATACACCAACCTGAAGGTCAAAACATTAAATCGGAATGCATTGCTTTGAATAAAAACTTAACCCCTGCCAGAAACCCCTCTGAAAACACAGCAGTGGATGTGTCGATGTGTTTCCTCTCTCATACATTTCCTCACGGAGACAACCTTATTTCTTGCCTCAGCCCAATTCAGAAGGCAGGGTCAGAAGTGATAATAGAAAGTATTAAACTGTTGGATAAAAAGATTCCCAAAGGTCAGTACCATGTGATATACAAATGTGTCATGTAATAGTAAATGCCATAGTGAGCAGTAGCTTGTGGTGGACAGGAAACTGGATCTTGGATTGTTCACTTTATGTCAGGTTCATGAGAATCACCTGTCTTCCTTTCCCACATTCTGTTCATGCTCAAGAAATATCTCTGGTCGATTCTACCTACCTCTGTCTTTTGCTGGTCTGGGGAGCTGAGGTGCTGTCCGTACACACAGCTCCATCCTGGGTACAGTTGGTCCCTGTGACCCTGGTCACAGCTGAGGGAACTGGGTGAAATCAGTATCAGTCACCATCAGATGGGCACAGATGATTCTGACCGAAGCAGCTATGAAGATGAAAAGTCAGCCAGAGAGGGAGAACGTGGGTGATGCCCACTGTCCTCATCTGCTTCCTGTTGCATGGCAAACCTGAAAGAAAAGCATTTGTCTCATATTATACTTCTAGGTAACAGTTCATCACCAAGGGAAGCCAGAACGGGAACTCAAGTCAGGAACTAACTTGGAAGCCATGGAGCTTATTGGCCTGCTCCAAGCTCACCTCAGCTACCTTTCTCATACTTCCCAGGGTCATCTGCTTAGGGGTAGCCTTGCTCACAATGGGCTAGGCTCTCCCATATCAATCCATAATCAAGAATATGCCCCACAGACAGGTTTACAAGCCAGCCTCATGAGGGATTTCAGTTGCAGTTCCCACCTCAGACATAGCTATGACTACTGTCAGTCCATGCAGTGCATCATGAGCTGAACTTGAGCTTGACCCCAAGGCAGGGGCTTTTTCAATCTGGACCATGTCCTAGGATCTGCCAAGTGCCTCAGTGGTCATCACACTGTGAAGAGATGAGGACTCCACTGCAAATGACCCTGCAATGTGTGGTGGAGGACTGTCTCCGGGAGTCATTTCTTCTAGGGAGGAACAGAAGTCTGCAGATGGTCATGGTCTTCTCACCAGCTGTGTTCATTCTTTTTAAATTGGTTTGAGAATTTCATACATGGATACAATATGTTTTCATCAGATCCATACCCGACTCTCTCCCTTCTGTCTCCTCCCGTATCTCACCACCAATTTCCCCTCCCATCATTATGCACTCCTACTTTTGTTTTTAAAGCTTCAGAATCCACTTAGTACTGCCATTGCATGCGTGGGTGTTGGACCATCATCTTTGGAGCTTGGGCAGCCTATCGGGGACCACCACATCTGAAGAAACGGATTCTCCCTCATCCCAACAGCCATCAATTGCCAATACGCCTCAGCTAAGGGTGGGATTTTATGAGCCCCTCCCCTCCCACATTGGCATTTTGGCTGACTTGATATTGTACAGCTCTTGTTAATATAGTCACAGCTTCTGTTGAGATCATATGAGCAACAGATCTGTCACATCCAGAAAACACAACTGTCCCTCTCTACCTCTGTCTCTTGCAATTTTTCTGCTGTTTTTTTTTGGGGGGGTTGATGTAAATGTCCCATTTAAATGTTAAGCATCCCCCAGTTTCTTATTCTTTGTGCTTTAACCCATTGTGAGCCTGTATATTAATCACCCTTGGCTGTGAGAAGAAGCCTTTGTGGAGGGAGTTGTGAGGTTGTGAGGGCCACTTACCTCTAGGTATAACTGTAGCTATTTAGGAACACTTTAGTACTATGTCAATTTACCAGAATGACAGTAATCAATTCTTCCCTTGGACCCATGACCTACTCAGACACAGGTTCCTGGCTTAGTTTAACACTGCCAAGCATGAGTTCCATGTTGTGGAGTGAGCCTTTAATATAATCAGAAAGGAAGAGGCTACTCTAAAACCATCCATGCCACTGTTATGTCAGTGGAAATATCTTGCTAAGGCAAGATATTCTTCTTTATTGTGACTTTCAGAGCTTATATCTGGGTGCAAACCATGTCCAGATGTACTGATTCCTTTCCTTCTCCAGAGGCATGCATAGGATCTCTCACACTGTGAAGGCAAGCCAGTATGCATGAAGCTTCCAGATCAGTACCAGCTTGATTATATCCATGTCCTATGTCTCAAATCCTGGAGGATAACCAAGAGCACTGATAGTAGCCTGTCATTTTTGAGGGGAGAGATGTCTCTGTGATACTTATGCCTAAGAACTGGAAGGAAAGTAAACCATACTTAGTGCTGAACATTTTATTTGATAGCCTCTGGCACCTGAGAGAGGCATATTCTCTGTATAGGGTAACTTCATTTAAACTCTTTTTGTGTATGTGTAAGCTTTAGGAAGCTTCTGTAGTATTATATTTTATTATTTTATTATTTTATTATATTTATATACGGGTTTCAAAGATCTTTGTTAGCCCATCCCAAACCCTGCCTTCCCACCCTTACCCCATTTAACTCTTCCTATTCCTTTATTCCTTTTTCCCCTTCATGCCACCTCTGTTCTGCTTTCTTCCCATGGCCCAGTCAGGATGGCTAAGATCAAGAGAACAAATGACAAACATTGGCATGGATCTAGGGAAAGGGAAAAACTTATTCATTGCTGGTAGAAGAGCAAGCTGGTATAGCCACAATAGAGATCAATGTGGATGTTCCTCTAAAAGCTAGAAAGAAATTTACCACCTGACCCATCAGTTATGGAGGGCCTTTAGGGTCCTGTCCCAAGGTCCTCTTCAGGGTTCATTCAGATCAGATACTACAAGAAGTGAACGGAACTTTTTTCTTAGGTTATCTGAGGGGGAATGAGTTTTCTCACATGTGTGCTGTTCCAATCAATTCTCTTTATTCTCCTTCTAATTCTAATTTCTCCCAGCTTCTTCTCCTCTAGCCTCAGAACTCTCTTTCTCACAGGAGCCTTGAAGCAATATATATATATATATATATATATATATATATATATATATATATATATATATATATTAACCTCTCATTGGTCAAAAGCACATCCCTAGGGTAAGCAATAAGTAGCCTAGCCATTTACCATGGCAACACAAGGATTTCAAGTTTTCAGGAATAAGACTGTGACAAGATGGGAGGGAGACACAGTGCCCAGTGACGAACTTGAGACATAGGTCTGTTGTCAGCCTACTTGGCAATCAAAGAATCAAAATGCTTTTCTTAGAGTGCTTTGAGTAACAACCTTAGTTGGACACCTGCGACTCTGACTTGTGCATAGCTATAAAAATTTAAACTTACGCTCTATTTATACAAAGCCTTTAGTCTAGTGTGAACTTTTCCTAAGGTAAAAATGAGCTAATTGTGTACAGTTAGTCTGAGCAAAAGAATAAGTCAGGCTTTTGAGTTTCTACAGTCCTCATAGAACAAATAGACCTACTACTTATGAGGCATGTCTTAGTATTTTTCTATCTTCCTGACAATCCACAGATCTATGTGTGTCCTGGAGATGGAATATTTTCAAGAGATAAACTCATAAGCAGTGGGAAAACACCCAATGCTATTCTTATGGAAGAAATGGAAGTGGCACATGAGAGAAATTACAGATACAGGCAACCTGTTTTCAGAGTCAGTGGTCCTGTAAGCCTTGCTACACATGATTATCTCCATCAGGGTTGGGTGGGTCGACACCTGAATTATCAATTACCATATGGTGTGTATTTCCACAGTCTCTGACAGTCAATACCCCTCCTCAGCATATTCCCAAAGACTGTATCTCCTACTACAGAGATACTGGCTCATCTTATGTTCATTCCTGCTCTATTTACAATAGTCAGAAAATGGAAATAGCCTAGATGCCCATCAACTGATGAATAGAAATTACATGTGACACATAATCTCGATGGAATATTATTTAACTGTAAAAAATGAAATCATGAAATTTTCAGGTAAATAGATGGACCTGAAAATAATTATTTTGAGTGAGGTAACCTAAATTCAGACAAATGCCAGATGTTCCGTCCTATATGTGGATAGTAGCTCTGAACTTGTAGTTAAATATATTTAAAGTAAGTACCTGTAGAAGTCAGGAAAACAGCTGTGTTTTTGAAGTAATTCCTCATCTGTCCAAACCTACCTTTCTAGTCTTTACAATGGTTGCAGAACAGCACCTCTTCTAGTGAGTTGTATAAAGGCAAAATTCTCTGTAAGTACTCATGTGGGATTTTCCAAAACAGTTCACAGACTTCATAACAGAGTAACTTCTAGGTAGCCATTAGGAATGACCAAAGAAGTACATTCAGTGATTCTGAATTACCCAGCATCTTCATATAAATACTGGTTATGTGGATACACTCACTCTGAGACCTCCCCAGGGTTACACAGAGTTTGTACTGGGTGTGTGGACTGGCCTACAGATATGTTATATCTATTTCTGTCCGACTATACATCAGGGCATACTGTGCACTTGCTGGCTCCCTTTTCATCTTCCTTTGAGGTTGGTGACTTTTGTATTATTGGTATTTTAAACATTACCGAATCTATGTTATCAAAGTAATTTCTTCATTTCAACCCTGCATTTTCAGATCTCTGAAGAAACAAGTTTAATCTCTTAGCAGTCATCTCTGCCTCTCTGTGTATTTCTTCATTTCTCCCTTTATTTGAAAAGTATAGATTAGACTATTCTTTTTAATTTCTGCTTAATACTCCATAGTACGGACTTTGCTCAAATGATCTATTTGTTCTCTTATTAATTGGCAGTGAACCTGACTTTAGTCTTGTGTTATCATAATTGATGCTTTTTTGAGTTCCTCTGTAATATCATTCAATCCCAGTGAAGGCACCCAATTTTAAATATCTGTCCATTTAAACTCACCTCTGTAGTAAGATGCTGGTCAGGCAGTTTTGTGAGCATAGTTGTCAATGGTAGGTTTAGAGATTCTGGACCAGGCTTCCTGTGCAGATTTTGGGGTGTGAGGGTGTTGGGCCTAAAAAGGCATGGATGCAAGGCCTAGTGGAACTCCCTGAGCCTGGCTAGAGTTTGGCGACCTGTCTTTGGCCTATCACTTCTGCATAGGAGTGAATCAGCACAAATGCCTCTGCCCAGCTACTGCTAATGTGGTAAAATATTATTGACCTTTACACCTCACACCATCCTGAGGTCCTCACACACTTCCTCAACCCTATGTAATTACCTGCCTGATGCAATAAAGAGAATCCTGCTTCATCAAGTCTCCCTACTCAGTGTGGTTCTCTCTGATAACTAGGAGGGGGGTCTGGGTCATTGACACTGTCCATCCCACTCAGCCCCAGGAAGAGATCGGCTGGACCAGCCATTCCACAGTGCTGCCTGCTGGAGGACCGGTCATGAGGGTCTGTATTACAGATCTGAAACAAATCAAGGATACATGGGCTTGAACACAGTTATCTTAGCATCTAGTCTTTCATTAAAGATTCTTCACCAGGCTTCCTGTGCAAACTTTGGGGTATGAGGTTCTGTATTACAGATCTGAGACAAGTTGAGGATACATGTGTTGGAGCACAGTTATCTTAGCAACTAGTCTCTCTGGACACTTTTCTATATCAGTCAGTTATTTAGATGGGTAATGAACAGAGCCAATTGATAGCATGACTAAGGGTCTGTCTGTGTACTGTGGACTCTTGTCTTTGTAAAGCCATTCTTTGATATTTTGTTGTTTTTAATCTCCTTAAAATTTATTTATTTATTTATTTATTTTACAAATTAATAGCAACTACCCACTATGCTGTACCCTCTAAAGCAGTGGTTCTCAACCTTCCTAATGCTGTGACCCTTTAATACAGTTCTTCATGTTGTGGTGACCCCAACCATAAAATTACTTCATTGCTACTTCATAACTATAAATTTGCTACTGTTATGAATCATAATGTAAATAGCTGATGTTCAGGATATCTGATATGCCACCCTAAAGGGGTCTCAACCCACAGATTGAGAACTGCTACTCTAGAGTCTCAGAATGTTCTACACAGGAGGACTTCCACCAGAGCCTGGGAAACATTGCTTGACTTCCTGTTGTCACCAGTGTTACTAGTTTGGCGGTGACTGAGTATTAGAGAATGCCAGTGGGTTTCAGCCAGTTAGCTTTCTTTGTCTAACCATATGGTAAAGAGTGGGATAAAGTACCTGAAAAAATACCTTTTAAAATATTCTTGATGGAATGTAGGTGGTAAGTGTATAGGTGTTCACCATGATGCAGTCCTAGTCTCTGTTCCTTTTTAAGATGTTCATGATGAGATTCAGGTCATGAAGAAGATGAACTGGAATGAGAAGATCAGAAGAGCAATCAATGAAAGGTTCAGAGATGATACGGTAAATGAGTCAGGATTAAGTAATCAGCTCAACAGAGATAGGGAGTTTTAGAAGTTTTATGCCATGTTAGTAATTATGAAGAAGGGGGGGAGGAGGAGAATGTTCACAGGGCTCTGTAGTTGTTGTGACATTTCTGTTTCCCTGTGGTGATAAATCTTAACCCCAAACTTTTGATAGGGTGTGTGGAATCCTCAAATTCTGTTGAAGTTGCCCTCCTCATTCACTATTAGATTCATCTCAGTTTCATTCATAAATGGGAAATTGAACTTATCACTCATTGTATTAATACCTAGTGTGGTAAAGCTTGCATTTAGATTTTCATTTTCATTTACTTTTTGTCAATGGCTTATTCTTATTTTTTTATTTTAATAAATTACACATAATATAACATAAACCATTTCATTATTATTTTATCATTTCAATTAAGTGTGCAGTTCAGTGATGTGTACTATATTCAGAATATTATGTGCACGTCACCACCATCCATTTCCAGAACATTGCTGTCATGTCAAACTGGAACTCTATCCCTGTGGGACACTAACTCCTGAGCCCCTCCCTACAAACTCTAGCAGTGTCCACTTAGCTTTCTGCTTCTCCGGATTTGACTGCTCTGAGAGTGTCTCAGTGGTGGAGAAGTTGCATTTCCTAATGGTGCCTTTTCTTCACTGTCAGATGTTATTTCTGATGTTACAATTCTGAAATCCAATGTTAGTGTCTGGTGCATTCCTGGAAAGGAGGGTCTCTGAGCAAAGCGATTGTGAAGTGTCCTCTCTCTAAGACAGTGCTGAGCTCTGCCCAACATGGTGCTCTGCTTGCCTCTGTAGTTCTCAGAGATAGCTTTGTGGAGTGTCACTTTCTAACCAGATTGGTAAGAACTCGGCACATCATCAGAGATGCTGTGGTAAGTCAGTTAGGAGCCTGCATCAGAAACAGAGACACAGAGACACTGTCTTTCTTTAGTTCTGCCTCCCTCACAGTGTTGGGGAGCTTAGGTCATCTGACTCATGGCACTGGGAGATGACAAGTGACCAGTAGAGATTCTTCCGGCCATGATGTGGTTCTGTTCCTCAGAGCTGAGGAAGCAGCTGTTCAGCATGGCGTCCCCAGATCCATCCATTAGCTTCTCCCACTCCCTCTAGAGCTGGGGGAGCAATTTCAGGTCTGCTCTTTTTCAGTTTTTCTTTATCCTTTTCTTTCCTCATTTTAATTGTTTATGCTTCTTCTAGCATGGCTATTACAAACCTAGCAAGGGTTTTAAATTATCCTAAAACGAATTCCTGTCTGGATCCTACTCTAGTTTTTCTCTCTTCAGAGAAAACCCCTACTAGTGAGTGGTATTTCCCCCAGCTGTGCTTTCTCACTTCATTCTAAGCCTCTGAACACACATGTGGTACATCTAGTATTGTGATGCATGCAGCATTGTGGGGCATGCTGTTTTGAAAATCGAATGTGGTCACAGTGTATTTAATTTTCACATTGGCTTTCTCCATTGAGAATGTACATTCAAGAACTTTCAATGAAGATTGATCGCTTCCTTTCCTCTCCTCAGTGGGTTGTTTTGTTAATTCCCCTACACATTGTGTAGAACAAGGGCTTTTTCTTTATAGCAACAACATTGAGGCACAGGTACACATGTATTTGCCTTTGCAGTTTTAGGGCCTGTAGCAGAGCATTGATTTGTCTAAATAAAAAGCCTCAGTGAGTAATGAAATGGCCATCATTAGGAAAAGATGAGGGAAACTCTTTATTCTAAATGGCTATCAGGGCAATATTAAATGAAATTAGAAGCATCCATCCAGTGGCTGAAAGCCAAGAAAGTTACTGAATTCAGGTTAGCAATAGTGTAAGAAAGTGTGTGTGTGTGTGTGTGTGTGTGTGTGTGTGTGTGTGTGTGTTGACGTAGATGTGCATGCAGGTGTGTATATGGAGGCCAGAGTTTGACCTTGGCATCCTCTTTCAATTGCTTTCCACATTATCTTTAGAGGGAGGGTCTCTGCCTGAACCAGGGACTCACTAACTGACTAGACTGGTGGACTGCATTTGTCTGCTGCTGGGCACTGGGGTTACAGATGTGCACAGCAGTGCCCTGCTTTTATGTGGTTGCTGGGGATTCACATTCATGTCATGGTGCTTTCAGGATGGGCAATTTACTAACTGTGAGATCCCAGTCCTTCTCCTCCATGCTTAGTGGAAGAGTAAAGCATGTACATTCTTCCCAAAAGATGCTTGCTCCACTTGCAGGGGCCAGTTTCATAGAAGGCATTTTTGCTCAATCACGCATGTTCACAGACTTTTTGGAGTACTGAGTCCTAACCATCCTGGTATTCAAGCCCCTCAAGATTCCAGTGAAAGCCTTGACTGTGTAAGACCAGGACTAAATTCATGGGTTTAAAAAAAGGGAGGGGAGTGTTCGATAGCTTTTCATCACTGCTATCAGAATAAGCAAGGGAAGCTGGGTTTAGTAGATGTCAATCCATCCTATTATAGAGGGTGTGACAGAGCAAACCAGCTCACCTTCATGGCATCCAGGAAGCAGAGAAAGGGGCATGCCTAATCTGTGCTCATTGTCTCCTTTGGTCATTTGTTCTGTCTGAGTCTCCTACTTACAGGACTGTGCTGTCCACATTCCAGGCAAGGTATTCCCACTAATCTTCTCTGATATGGACTCATGCACTAGCATCTGCCAGATACTTCTAAATCCATTTAAGTTGACATTAAAATCAAGTATCAAAGGGGGCTATGAGCTCATTGTCCTAAGGTGGAGATGTCAAATTCCAAGTGGTGAGAAGTGGTGGACATGGGCCAGTGCCCTACACAGTCTTGAGCAGCATGTCAGGGCATATGAAACCTTTTTGGAAGGTAGACCAGAACACCAAAAACTCTTCTTCCTCTAGCAGGCACCTCTCTACAGCTGTTGGTTACAGTGATTTGGAACAGCAAGAAAATGTCTCTAAATGGAGAAATAAAACACACCTCCTGCCATGTGGAGTGGGAGGGGCCTGCAGTCACCAAATAAGCACTTGCTGCATGTACTCGCCACATGGTTTGATTTGGACTCAAAGGACTACAGCATTTGAGAAGTCACTGGGTGTCTTACACATGTTTGCACAAAACATTTTCTTTTGTGTTTGTGAGTAGTTTTGTGTTTTAATCTAGAGGACAACTTCACATGTTGTTCTCAGGAGCACTGTCTAGCTCTTAATTTTAAGAGACCATCTCTCTCACTGGCTGGACCTCATGAGTCAGACTAGGATGGGCTGGCCAGTGAATCTGCAGTCTACCTATCTCTGCTTCCCCAGTATTGGGATTATAAGTATGTCTCAATGCCTGTGACAGCTTTTACAGAGATTCCAGGATCAAACTCAGGTTCTGATTCTGTGCCCCAAGCAGTTTGCCCACTGAGCCAGCACATCTTCCCATAGCCTTATCTTATGGAGAGCCTGAGTGTTCATAGCATCCTTCACAGGAGAAGTGGATAACTGCATTGCTTATCTTTGTGTACAACTTGTGGGGGAGCCTCTGGATGGGAGTAGGGAAGGAGCCACAACCAGTGCCATGCTTGTAGTAATTTTACTTAGCTTAATTGCAATTTTATAGCCTCACAATTTCACCCACACCCATTATGGGGTAGAGAATACAATATGAGCAGTAAGGAGTGAAGCATAATGGGAAATTGGGGTGGGTGAGTAGCAACCTGAGCTTCTGGGTTCCTTGCATTTCGAGATGGGAGACATATTGCCAATTCCTAGTTGGTGTTGAATGATTTATAGCCTTTTATTTGTGGTGAGTGTTGCAGTCTGTGTTGTCATGGAAATTCTATTGAATTTATAGGTCCATTTATCCAAAATGATTTTCCAGACTTCATTTCATGGTGAATCATGTGGCTGTTACTTCCAAGTACAAAGCGATTTCGACAAAGTTTCACTTTACAAGGAGTACAACACCACTGGTGATTTTCATGTTTTTGAAATACAAATGTGCTCCATTTGCATCCAAGGACCCTTCCTGTCCTCTGTGCTCAGAGTGGTGAGTTCCACTGGGTTTCAGAGCTAAGTGTGTGTGTGTGTGTGTGTGTGTGTGTGTGTGTGTGTGTGTGTGTGTAAAAATGATGACTTGTTTTTGTTTTCTAAAAAGTTGAACCTGAGGCAATCCTTAGCCTCTCAAGTGCTGGGAGTACTAGTTTGTGCCACTTTGCCTACTTCTTATTTTGTTATTTTTATCTTTAATCCTTTTTAAAATGTCTGTTTATTTAGTGACCCAGTCTCTGTAGGGAGAATATGGACAGACCCATGGTGCGTTCTACTTTGTATATACTGAACTGGACCCCTTATCTCATATTCTGTTGCATCTATAGCACCCCTGCTGGCATTAAAGTTGTGGCAATCCTCCTGCCTCAGCCTCCCTATTACTGGATTTCGGTATGGGCCATCATAGGCTCTGCAGGAACAGGCATTGTTCACCCCAGGCTCAACAGCACAACTGCTGTTTGGTAATTTTGTCTAGTCATTACTAAAGCATTATACACACAGAGCAAAGGCCATAAATAATAGGCATGTTAGCTGAGTGCCTTCTGGTAACTAGTGCTCAGGCCACAAAACCTGCCACATACCTTTCCAAGGTTCTGCCTTGGGGGAGCCACTGTGCAACCCTTGAGCTATGTGAGGTTTCCTTGCCCTCCTTATCTTCCTCTCTTTTTGTGTACGTGGCTTGTGTGGTTTCACTCTGTTGGTGAGATCTGTCTGTTACTGTGGCTGGAGTGAAGCTGTCACTATTTATCCATTCACCCTTGGATATGGGATGTGCAAGTACTCATCTATGAACATTGTAAGGTAGACCTTTCACTGAGTTATTTGCATTTTCTCTCTTCCTCTTAAACTAAATTTAAAGCCGTGAACAACTGTGACTTGCAGTGTGTAAGACATGAGAGAAGGTGCTTTACTTGACTAATTTTATTTGCTATTCCCTGTAGCTTGCTGCTGTACTCTTGAATGTACTCTTGGGGATGTCAGTGGCTTCCTTCCTCCATGTCACGTAGTCTTAAGTGGGAGAGCTTAGTGTCACCTTCCCTAAATGTGTGATAAGGGGTTAACATGATATAGTTCAGAATATGCAGCACAGAACCTCCCTCATTTCTTTCTGAACTGTCGCTTAGCCTTCCAGAATGTTCGTGTCAATGTTTATTTGAATGTTGCTTTGCCCATGGAGATGCTGAGTATTCGTTCCTCCTCAGAATTAGTTCTACTAAAAATTCTCTTTCGAAGAAGGTCGATGGAGCCCACACCTTTTGGTGTGACTCACCGGGAGACTGTCTGGCATGTGGAAAGGTTCGATTTCACCGTAATTGGCATATCCCTTCTACTCATAGAGATTCATGACAGGAAGTGAGGGCTGTTCCCTTTATTCTGACTTTTCCAAAGCAGGGCTTGATGTATCTTCAAGCTGAGGATAGCCTCTGCTTTCAGATGGGCACCCTGAGTGAAGGGCTCATGAGGACCTGCCCATCTTTATATACCACAGGTAGTTAAAGGAAGCTGGGAAGACAGACTTTCTTCAGTGATATAGCCACTGTTATATTCCTGTGCATAACCCAAACTCATGTCTCTTAAGTAACTTGAATTAAACCAATTGGATCACCAATCAGGGGCATGAAGGGGATCAGCAAGCAATGTCTGGGGGGCGGGGGAGTTGTGAATCCCATCTGAGTGACATTATATACACATGAAATTTCATAATGAAATCCATATTGTGTATAATTGATATATGCTAAAAACAGATGAATGAGAAAGAAATCTTCAGTAGACAAATGGGCTGTGACTCCACATCTGAGTACATACTTCCTGCCACCTCATGGGCAGTTTTCTCTTGGGCACAAAAAGGTGAGCTAGTTTGTGACTGGGGCTGCATTCCCCTGGGAGGAACCTGTTTCTGGTGAATGAAGTTGTGAAGTCAAGTTACTGGATCAGACTGGTTTCATCCTGTGATAGGCACAGGTCAGTGTGCTTTAGTCTTGAGTTTGATGACGTTGCCAGAGACCTCATACCTTTGACTGATTAGATAAGATCCGTCCACATTATGGAAGTCAGTCTGCTAGAATCTTAAATTCCCATAATTTAAATCTTCAGCACATGTGAAAAAACACTTTCTCATAACTCTACCACAAAAAATGATTCTTCTGAAAAATAACTACAGGAGCTGCAATGATGGCTCAGTGGTTAAGAGCATATACTACTGCTCTTGCAGGCAATCCAAGTGTAGTTTTCAACACACTCACTTGGCTCACAACCACCTGTAACTCCTGTTTCAGGGTATCCAATGCCCTCTTCTGGCCTGCTCAGGTATCTATACTCATGTGTGCACACACAAGCATATGCCCATACCCAGACATTTTATTCACAAAAATAAAAATAAATCTTTATAAAATGTGTGTCCTAAGTGCACAGCAATGACGTGCAGAGCATAGCAACCACCCTGGGAGGGCCTATGGGCCATAACAACCAGGTGACCAATCAACACAGGACAAGCCCTCCAAGCCTGGAGCCACACCAATCCTGAGCCTGAGCGTACCCCTAGACACTCCCGTTACGCTGCCCTATAAGATCTCTATGCAGACGCTTCGAGCTGTCTTTTCTAGTCATCCTCCATGGCGGCTGGATGAAAGACCTGAGCTAACATGGGGTTATCTGGTTAAACAACAATAAAGCCTCATGCTGTTTGCATCAAAAAAAAATGTGTATCTTGGGAACTCTTGTTATAAATTATTATATAGTATACACAGTGCATTTGTTTACCATTTTCTCTATAATTGAAATGAGACTCTTTTTTTTTTTTTTGAGCATCATAGTCTTAGTCCAGAGATAGTTAGAAAATGGTTCAATGTCTTGTGCATTAAAGAAAATTTTATATGTATATATAATCTATGTTTAACAGACTCATACCTGGAGCTACTTAGCCACTTCATAGTGACTTTTATCTATATTTGTACCTTCTCAAGATTTTATGCCAAAAACTTAAATCTCTTTGTTCTTTCAATGTTGTGATTCCAGTTTGTCTCTTGGTATTTATTCCTAGAAATATCAAATGCATCAAGGAATTTGTTGATGACTATTATTATTTGGACATCTGTATTCAAGCCACTCAGTGTCCCCACTCATCTTATTTCTTCAAGAAACAAATTAATAGTTTTTATACTGACCAACACTGTGTCAGGAACATCTTTGAGCCAAGTTGACTTATGCCTTTCCTGAACAGATCTTTCGACCTAATGGCACTGGTAGAATTAAAGAATTGGAACATGGCTTGATATATGTGATGGTTAAACTTGATTGTTAACTAAATTGGATCTGGCCGGGCGTTGGTGGCGCATGCCTTTAATCCCAGCACTTAGGAGACAGAGGCAGGCAGATCTCTATGAGTTCGAGGCCAGTCTGGTCTCCAGAGCGAGTGCCAGGATAGTCTCCAAAGCTACACAGAGAAAACCTCAAAACCCCTCCCCCCCAGAAAAAAAAAACACACACACACACAAAAAAACTAAATTGGATCTGGACTCACCTGGGAGACAGTTCTGTGGGCCTATCTGTGAGTAATTTTCTAGATTGGATTAATCAAGGTAAGAAGATACACATTGCATATGTATGGTACCATTCCAGGGACTGGGATCCTGAGCTGAATTGAGAAGAAAAAGTGAATTGAACACATCCGTACACCTTTCTCTTTTTCCTGACTGAAGGCAATGTGAACACCTGCCTCGATCCTAGCATCATAATTGTCCCATCATGAAGTACTGTACCCTGAACTGCGAACCTTGAGGAAGCCTTCCTCCCTCAAGTTGTCTCTTAAGTCTGCTGTGTCTGTATAATGTGTATGCACGCTGGCTTTACGATTGCATCAGTACAGCATAAGAACTCAGATTACACTTCTCCAGCTCTCACATCACCCAGTACAAATTAGCCAGAAAGTGGACCTAATTGGTGCTTCATTGTGTTTAGATTTTCACTTTGCAGCTTTTCTTGCCCACAGCTGCATCCCAACTGGATCTCTGCAATTTATCCCCAGCCATGATTAAAACCCCACATTTCACTTCCTCCCTCCTGTACTGCTACCTTCTGTGTAGTTTTCCACATCCCTGCTGCCTGGTTAGACTTCACATACCATCTCCCCACCATCCTGACCTCACTTTAAGGTTTATTTCTTCTTTTTTTTTCATTAATTACATTTGTGTCTGTCTTGGTTTGGACATATGCACATGAATGTATGTATTCAGAGAGGCCAGAAGAGGGCACCAGATTCTCTGGTGATGGAGTTGCAGGCATTCGTGAGATGCTAAGTATAAGTTCAGGATATTAGATCCAGGCTCTACAAGAGCATTGTGTGTTCATAAGCCATCTTTCCAGTTCCTCTAACATCTCTATTCTGCAGCTTTTATCTGCGTATTCTTTTCTGCATGGAAACTCTCCAGTAGTCCCAGGACCATTCATCGACTGGCCTTTCCTATGAGCTGTCTGGGCAGTCTCATTTATTTCCCTGTGACTTCCCCCTTAGCCATGTATGAGGAGTAGGTAAGGGAGATGGAGGTTTATAAGAGATGATATAAATGTAGCACTTTCTGAATCTGTAGAGAAGAACTTGAGGGTTCTCCTCTCTTGACTTGGGTAGTTTCCTTTTGCCTCCATCGTCACAGTCACGTGAGCACTGAGTTAGACACACAAATGTAACGTTGGAAAATGTGTTCACCTTATGAAGATGTGTCATTCTCCCCCTTGCTGTACTAATTTAGGCTTTGTTTTACCATGCATTTCATTTGACCACACCCATCTACTACCTGAAGCTTTTTTTTTTTTTTTTCTTTTTCATGCATCTACCTAACTTTGGCATTCAAAGAAAAAGTTAACCTTGTCTCATTAATGGCACTTTGGTCTTCCCAAGCATTGACTATGTCTTCATCTATCATGGCATCTTACACAGAGTCTCCATTATACAGATATTCTTGCCAGGTAGAAGAAAGCATGGTGATGAAGACCTTGAACTCTAAGGATAAAGGGTTATTTTTCTATACTATTATGCTTTTCTTCTTTAAGAGCTTTGAAAAATTTGGACTTTGGAGGTCTTACAAACCCTTCCTTGCCTTGCCTGAGACTCTTGGTAATATCTTATTCACAGAGTGTTACTGGGTGATTGCACATGATTTGATATACTGTAGGTAGTCAATAAATATGTGAAAAATGACAATAATGAGCCTACTTTAGATTGATCATTTGTGGCTCATTCAACTTTACATGCACAATGATGCAAATTGAAGGAAAAACACATTGCACCTAGGATTGATTTAAATGAGAGGGGAATTGTGCAGTGTAGAGAGAGGCCTGTGAATGTCTTAGTCTGTGTGTATATTCCTTAGCATCCAAGGCCACAAGGTGTTGTCACTCATCACTGTGCCCATCCCATGTGGCCCAGTGCATCATTGTCAGCATCACAGTGCCCATTCTACATGACAGAGCGTGTGCTGGTATCTCCCCACTTGGCTAGTGGTGAAGTTTCCTTGTGATTTGTTTTCCCCTGTAAATTACTACTTTCTAAATGTCATGATGTCATATGATGTTCTTGGTAAAACACAGCTGACCTGGCTAGAGACACACTTGGAGGATTGTCCAGTTCTTCCATTCCACTTGGTAGGTACATCACTTATCACTCCTGGCTTTGAAATGTATACACAACAGGTCTCATGACTGTCAGTGGCTTTCTACTTTAATTTCATTCAGCCTGTCTCTGTGAGAAAGGACAGTCATGTGACATCCATTCACATAGAGTTGATTCAGCTTTTCTATGCAGAATGGATACACTGGCCTTCAACTATAATGTGTTCTTGAAGAATCAGTGTTTTCTTTTATTTTAGGGCAGGGGTGAATGTGTTTTTTGAGACAAGGTTTCTCACTGAACCAGCTCCAGCTGACCTGGAATTCACTTGCCCAGCACGATGTTTTCTGTTTTTAGTACATTTAGAAAATACTGAGTTCCTGTGTCTTTAAACCACTCTTCCCACCAAAAGAGACCAGTATATGCTAGAATAAAATGGCCTTTTTGTGACAGGGATGGATAAAATATAAGTCGTAGCCAAACCAATGTGCTGGATCATAAGGAGGTAATTAAAAAATAAGCAAAGAAAATAATAGGAATATTGCTACACGATGGGAAGAGTCCTTTGGAAGGGTCTCTTGCTGGGCAGAGCTGGAGCAGTTTGAACATCAAGATGATAATGGTAGGAATAAGACTATCATCATGGATTGAATAAAGTAAAAAACAAAAGCAAGTCTGTTTGCCCACAAACCAAACAAGTCTGCATGCAAAAACATAAATGAATAAACTTGGAGATGGGAAACATACTCCTTGTATGAGACACTCATTCATGAATACAGAAAAAACAGAGTTAAAAAGTCTTATTAATTAAAAATGCATAGTCTCAGTTGGGTCAGAATCTCCAAGGCCTGAGGACTTATGTGAGAGAGCTACAATAGCCTAGTTAGACTTTCCTGTATTATGGGATGTAGAGGGCCATCTTTCTGAACAACCAAAACCAAGTACATCTTCTGTCTCAACCTTATATACTTTCTCATAGGACATGACTAGAAGTTGTTGTTGCTATTATTATATTTTGCTGGCCTTGTTGGTTTCTGCATTAAACTGGACAGGTGCTGTTATACTTTAAAAAAAAAAAGTAAGTCATTAATGAATGTCCAAGCTAGTGGGTGAAGGTGAGAAACAGAGTAGGAATGTCATTTCACACTATCTCCCTCCAAAAATCTTGCCATTTCCAAAGGAGATGAAAACTATAGTGGAGAAGATTGCCTCATGTCACCCTTGAAATGATTGAGATAAACAGTCCTAATGTTAGGATAAGCCATGCCATAGTCACTGTGATCCAGTGTACTGAATAAAGATAGTAGTGTTGTGTGGCAGCTTGCACAGAATATACCACCTGAATCTCCCCTTAAGAAACTGTGAGAAGATGGACCACAGATTTATGTGGAATTGTCCATGGGGCATCTCATTCTCAGAGACAAGAAAGCCAAGGAGTTGTTCCAGATGGCAATGGGAACAGACAGCAAACATGTGGCCACAAGAGTGCAGAGTTTAATCCTGGATTGCATTCTGCAACCAGAACTGTAACATGACCTGTAATGGGCTTTTACTGGGCACTTACTAAATTCGAAAGTGAACTGAGAATTGGATAATCAGATCATATCAATGTGAAATTTCCTTATTGTAACAGTTACACTGAAGTCCAGTAAGAGGATATCCTTGTATTCTTAGAAATTACACACTATGTTTTCAGTACATGTGACATATAATCTCTGTCTTACTCCCAAGAAATTGAAGGAAAGATAAGCATGTGGTGGTAGTGGCACGTCCACAGAGGCAGTACAAGAGCCAATTGGACAAAATGTAAATTACTGAACTGGGTAGTGGCTATGACACAGACAGACATTTTTGTCACTTTACTCTCTAGGTCTTTCCCAAGCCTCATGTACAGCATGTGTCTTTGGCAGAAATTACTATATTTCAAATATCCCTCAGACATGCAAAATCTATAGTGGGTATTACTTTTTCTTTTGTTTGTTTTGTTTTGTTTCAGTCAAGATCTTTCTATGTATTCTCCTGCCCCAGCCACCCAAATACTAGGATTTCAGGCATGCATCATCCCCCATGGTTGGGTGTGGCTTTTTAAGAATAAATGTAGAAATTGGAGATACTTGAGGATTTGACATTGAAATGATTAACCCACAAGCAAAGGCAAATCAGAGGGACTCAGTGTATATCTAAACGAGGATCATGGTGACTGAATTAACCAAAACATTTGCCAGAGATGTCTTTGCAAAATTGATTTACAGTCTCTACCCTATTTTTTTCTTATCAGCAACAAATTGGTAGAGTACAGTTAGCCCAGTAAAACTTTATCCCTTTATTTATTTTCTTATCTTTAGATAGCTGCAGACGTTAACATAATTCAATAAGCTACAACTTAAAAGCAACAGCAAGGGAAATTGGTATTTCCAACCTGCACTAGTGGTTTCTTTCTGAGACATTAATTATCAAGGTGGGTGGAGCCTAGATTTAAACATGTTTTCCAAAAATGTATTTCCTCCCCAAGCTATATGTCAAAGGGCCTCATAAGAGGTCTCAATCTGTTTTGTGTCCCAGGCTATTCAGGTAGTGCATTGAGTAATACTTCCCTCCCTGTTTAGGGCCATAGTCCAGTAGCTGTTTGAAGCAGATACAGGCACCCACAGCTAAGCACTGAACCATACTCCTGGAATCCAGTCATGGAGAGGGAGGAGAAATGAGCAAAGGAGCCAAGACGGTGCTAGAGAAACCCTCAGAAACAGTTGACCTGACCTACTGAGAGCATGGAGACCCTTGTCATAAAGCTGGGGAAACAGCGTTGGACTGAACCAAGCCCTCTGAATGTGGGTGCCAGCTAGGAGGCCAAGGCAGTTTATGGGATCTCTAACAGTGGAGCCAGTGTTTATCCCTGGAGCACAAATAGACTTTGGGAGCCCATTCCCTATGGAGGGATACTATTACAGCCCAGATATAGCAAGGAGGGCCTAGGCTCTCCCCCAAATGATATGACGAACTTTGAAGGTCCCCTATGGAGGACCTCACTATCCCTGGTGAGGAGCTGGGGCATGGGTTGGGAGGAACATGGGAGGATGGGAGGGCGAGGGAATGGGGGGATGGATATGTAAATATGAGTAGTAATTAAAGAATTTAAATAAAATAAAACATCAGGGGCCATAGTGTAAGCCTTCTGGAACCTACTTACTTTTTGAGAGTCTGAGCTTTAAAAGCAAAGTGGTGTCATTTTCTGAATATACTTGTGTGGAGATCCCCCCTCCGTGGTTTAGTGGTATTGAACCTGAAGCAACTGACCCAGTATTAAATGGTTTTATTCAGCATCTTGCAGAGTGAATTTTTCTTATTGTAAATTCGCAATGCCTAAAGCTGTCCACACTGCCAGCATTGGGAAGAACTTGAGGTCTTAAGAAATGAATTTGCTTTAAAAGAAAAATGTCACAAAAGAGTCTATCTCTTCCCCCATCTACTCTGATTCCTGAATTTCCCTCAGAAGTGATTTGATGCAGTAGGCTTCATCTCCCCCTCAGAAATGAATTGTCACCTTTTCCTAGGCATCTCAGTTCATTTTGTCATGTAGACTCCATTCACTTTTAACCTAAATGGAGTCACCTTGAGTTTGCTGTGTCTGCTGGGAATTAATTGTTGGGTCTCAAATCTCCAAGCTCCTGGCTGGGATGTGACCATCATTTCCATTACAAACCCTTTGAGCACACCATTTAGGAAGTGGGGGAGCAGTGGTTATCTGCCAAAGAAGATTTGATTGTTTTTGAAGGAGCAGGGTTTCCCTGGAGACCGAGTCCAATGCCATTCATATGTGTATGAGTGTTTTGCCTGCATGTATATCTATGTTCAACTTATGTATCTGGTGCCCAAGGAGGCCAGAAGAGGCTGTCAGATCTAGAGTTACAAGTGACTGTGAGCTGCCCTGTGGATCCTGGGAACAATACCTGGTTCCTCTAGAAGAGCAGCCAGTGCTCTTAACCACTGAACTGTCTCTCCAGCCCTCTTAACTAGGATTTTTAAGAAGTCTGCTGGTGTTAGCCTGCGTTGGTGGTGGATGGAGTGCTGCTGGGATTTGAGCATGGTGCAGTATCACTACTCATGTGCTTCACCTTCACAACCCTCTGCCAAGTAGAAATGCTTGACTTTATATGTCAGGAAGCTGCTGTTGAGAACATCACTTTCCCGAGGTCTCCCAGACACGGAAGCAGGGATGCTGGAATAGGAACTTAAGTAATCAGCGGATGGTGGTGGCGCACACCTATAATCCCATCACTCAGGCAGAGACAGGTGGATCCCTGTGAGATCCAGGCCAGCCTGGTTTACAAAGCAAGTTCCAAAACAGCCTGGACTGTTACACAGAGAAATCCTGCCTTGAAAAAAACAAGAACAGACAAACAACAACAACAAAAAATCCCTTTTGTCATCTTACTTGTATGCTCAGTCTTTTAAATGATCTTAAGTTGATGAATCTGGATTTTTGATTTTGAATAAGAAATTCTAGCTACATACAAGAAAAGGTACTTACAGTTCAGGTGGGAGCACCTAGAGTTCCCTGTGATGTTCAACCTGAAGCAACTTGATAAGTATTTCCTGAAGCACTATTTCCTTCCTGTAGCTCCCATTTCCATAGAGCTTATGAAGTGCATTCAATGTTGTAATTTGTAGAATAGCTTTTATGGACACAGTAAACTGTAAGGTACTATTTCATTGTTTTTAACCATTAATTTTTTCCTTGTTAAATTTCTGACATCTAACTTCAGGTCTTCCCATAATCTCCTGAGATACAGCTTCCAGTTCGCACTACTTGTGCCTAAGTCGTTTATTGTGTGTTGATAATTTCACACGCTGGCTTCCTCTCACCCCTCTCACGGGCTTAACTTCCTGCTTGAATGTGCTGAGCTGCGTTCAAGTTTTGCCTCTTGGGAAGGTTTCATCATGAGCTGGTACTGACAATAAGAACACAGCAGTAGTAGTGTGTATTCCGGGCAGCGTGGATACAGACATGTGTGAAGCTGTGTGTGTTCTCAAATATGAGTGAAGTGCCATGTTATGTGGGCTGTGCTCTCACAGGCTTAAGCAAACAAATACTGTGGATACAAGAATAAATGGCTTGTGGCCTTAGTCTGTGGGAACACAGGTCCTTTGTACTAGTCTACTTTTCCATAGTTTTAAAATTCTTTCTAATATAATTTTTAACTATTTTACAGATGCAGATTTTCTTTTACAACCCAGATGATTTTGACAGCTTTCAAACGGCAATTTCTGAGAACAGAATAATTGGAGCCATGGCCATATTTTTTCAAGTAAGTTAACGGTGGCTGAAACACTTCAACCAGAGAGTTCTTTGTTTTTTTTTTTTCTTTAATTTGCCGAATTGTTCCATGTTTAATGAATGCATCTGTTTTCTACTTCACACCTGTCTAAATGAAAGATACTTCATATTGTCTAAAGTGTGATTTAAAATGTAAATAAGTATGTTTAGAAACATAATGAAAATTTTTGCATGAATTATTCTGATTTTATTGCTACTTGACTGGTGCGCAGATTGAAGAACACATTTATCATCTAACTTACTTTGTGGCTGCAGCGTCTTAAACAGGTCCCTTCAGCATATTAAGCGGCAGATGAAAAAGAGGTGGTTTTCTTTCAAGAAACTTTGAGATTTTGACGTTACCTGAAGAAACATTAATAAGTAGCAGTCGTTGCTGGAAAAGACCCTCTTCTTCCATTCTCAGATTGCCATGGCAACTCATCTTTGTTGAGACTCTTAAGTTGACTCACTTACAAATCACCATTCTCTACATCTCTTCCTTTTGTTTGGTTTGAGATAGGGTCTCACATTATAACCCATATTAGCCTGGAGCTCACAGTAACCCTCCTACCTTAGCATCTCTGTGTTTGAACCACTGGTGTGAGCCACTATTCTCAGCTCCTTCTCTCCCCTTCCATATATTTATATTGGTAACTACTCACAGCTCCTATATCAGTTTTTAGTGTAAGCCATTCATCCTACTACAGATGCTTCTCAGATGTGTGTTTTCTCTCTCTCTCTCTCTCTCTCTCTCTCTCTCTCTCTCTCTCTCTCTCTCTCTGTGTGTGGTGTGTGTGTGTGTGTGTGTGTGTGTGTGTGTGTGTGTGTGTGTGTGGTTGTGTGTGTGGTCATGTAGCTTGTGTCTGTGATCAGAGGGGAACTTCAGGTGTCATTCCTCAGGTACCTTCCACTTTTTGCCTGATACAGGGTCGCTCATTGGCCTGGAACTTTGTCAAATGGGCAGACTGTGTGAACAGGGATCCACCTTTTTCCACCACTCATCTCACCATGCCTAACTTTTTATGTGTGGATCAAACTCAGTTCATCATGTTTGCGAGGCAAACCTTATCATCTCCCTAGTGCACATTCAGGCTTTTGAAGAAGTCCATTCATGTTAAAGTTGTATGTCCTTAGCAGTCATGGCCCTTGTTTAGTGTGGAATGTTACCTGAACGGTACATATGTGGTTTGCCTTTCAGTCTTCAAAACTGTCTAAAACCATTACATGTAAGAGTTCCTTTTCCTCAGAGGCCAGTGTTGGCAGTGGGTCCTTCCTTGCCAACCCAAAGGGACTGCTAACTCTCCCAGCATAGGCCTACCAAACCTGTCTCTGTGAGCAGGCTGCTTTGCCATGGAGAGGGAGCATTGTTGTTTGAGCTAAGTTCATTCCACTGTCCCTTCTGATGGGGAACATGTAATTGACATGTCTCTCCACTTTTTTCTCCCTCCTTGCTATCTTTCTCCCTTTTCCTGAAAAAAACACTTTAAGGAAAATATATAGAACTCTCAGAGGGTAATATTCTTCCTGATATTAAAAACCATTGGCTATGGTCCAGATTTTGTTTAAGAAATTATTTTATTTTTAAGTGTGTGTGTGTGTGTGTGTGTGTGAGAGAGAGAGAGAGAGAGAGAGAGAGAGAGAGAGAGAGAGAGAGAGAGAGAGAGAGAGAGCATGTGTGGGGGTACCTGTGGAAGTCAGAAGAAAGTGTAGGGTCCTCTGCAGCTCGAGTTCCATCTGCCTGATGTGGATACTGGGAACTGAACCCATGTCCTCTTTAAGAACAGCAATCAGTTTTAATCACTGACCTCTCCCTAGCCCATGGCACCAGTTTTCAAATGAAGGGTACTGTTTGACTGGGCTGTGAAACTAGTTCAGGAATTTGTCAGCATTTTGAATATAATGAAACAGAATAAGCTAAAATAGAAAAACAATTCCTAAAAATTGGAATGTATCATGCATAGTGACTTTTTCTTAGAACATCTTTAGTTAACTTACACATGAAATATAATCTAGACATGTGCTGCATTAAGTACTTTGAAGACCTTTGTTTATGCTGCATATTGCTATCCCCCTACTGGTCCTCAGTGCCTCTCTTTTCCTTGGTCATACTCACTCACCAAAGCAGAACGTGTTTTAAGAGCTTTTTCACTAGGGTAAGAAACATTTGTGATGAGCCCCATTTCTGCCTAACAGTTGCATTGATGGTGATGCAATTAGCCTTCCTGGGCACAGCACCCTTGTCTGTGAAGTGGGGACAACACATCACACGTCACTGACTGGGTCAGCTCCTCACACGGAGTTGGCACTAGATAAATGGCAAACACTATGTGTCTAACCATGTAAGGTTTTGTGATATCACATGTCTTCATCATGAGCATTGGGAATCTCAGGTTTTGCTATGCTGCAAGCTCACTGGCTTCTGCCTGGACCCCTCCCTTCTCCTGAAGTTACCAGATTGCAGTTGACAATACTGATATCTCTGAAGCAATTTTCACCTAACTGTTAATCCACTGTTTCCTGACCTTCTTGCATGTTGCCTTTTATGTGACTGGCTGTCAATTTCCCAACTTCCTCCGAAGCCACTGTGAGCAACCAGGCCCTACTCTGTGGGCAACCAGGCCCTACTCTGTGGGGTGTTATTTGTATAGGAAAGCGAATTTTAAAAGATATTTTTGGGTGTTGGAAGGATGCATGCTTCACCAAAATGTTTGAATTCTTTTTATTTTCTTTTTGATTCCTCCACAAACACTTGTTAAACATAGGACTTGTTAAACATTAGAGTCTTGGGTAGGCAACCACCAAAATGCTTGACTGTGAAATCTAGGTTTTGAGTTTTTGAAAAGTTTCTAGGACACATCTCCTACTTCATGTATGGAAAAGTTGACTATATATTTCATTAGTTGGTACTTTTCCAAGTTTTGGCCTGCTGTCCTAGAGACAGACAGACAGACAGACAGACAGACAGACAGACAGACAGACAGACAGACACACACACACACACACACACACACACACACACATATATATATATATATATATATATATATATATATATATATTAAAAGAAACAGTACTGTGTTGGACACAGATGTGCTGAGTGGCCTTGGTTCCCCTCTGTGTTGGGCCACCTGTGTGCTGAGACATTGGAGTTTAGCTTTGCCATGCAATAGAAGGAAAACGTAGTATTGTTATTTTTTCAGTCTGTTTTGATTTTCCTTTTTGAATCTCCTTATTAGAATGAGCTTAAGGGATGGAGAGAAGGCTCAATGGTGAGGAGCAGGTACTTAAGACTCTTGCAAAGGATCTGAGTTTAGTTCCCATGTCAGGTGGCTTACAACTGCCTGTAACTCTAGCTCCAGGGGATCTGATAACCCCTTCTGGCCTCTACGGGGCACTGCACTCAGATGTACATACACACAAACACACATATACACGTAATTTAAAACAACAACAAAATCCTACTTTAAAAAAAATAAGTTTGAACATTTTTATTTGTCTTAAATATAGAGAGGTCTTAAGCTTCCAATGTGGCTTAGTGGGTAAAGGCCTTTGCTAAGCAAGTTTGATGACCTAAGCTTCATTCTGAACCCACATAAAAGTAGCAGGAGAGAGTTGTCTAACATTCACAGCATGAAGTGTCACACATCTATCTCTCTAAACCCCCTGAGCAGAGGAACACCTCACTCTCACCTTGTCTTCATCTATTACTGTTTGGCAATCCAGGGTGATATGGTACAAGTGACAAAGCCAAGTTCTGAGTAGATAGTCAGGTCTAGATAGTCAGGTTCAAAGGCAACTATTCGCCAATTTCTGCAGATTAGATAAAAGCCAGCATTCTTTAAGGAACTTGTGAAGCTGGTTTCCTTTTACCAAAAGGAGCCATTTCCCTTATCACTGGCAGAAGGGACAAGTGACTGTCTGTGGTGCCTGTTAGCATACCAAAGCACATGCTGGCCCCCAGGCTCCCTCAGCATCCAAGTCCAGCTAGCATTCTCCCCCCCAGCTACTCATCTCTTATATATAGCCCTGCTCTTTCAGCTATGCTCTCTCCTTTGCCCACACTCTTAGTCCCCACCCCCATCTCCCTCTCCCCCCCCCCTTTCTCCCTCTCTATGCCCCCACTCCTGTTTCTCTACAAGGGCAGGTCCAGTCTACTGGTCACTGTCAGTCTGTTTTCTCTCTCTGATCTAGATTCTTCTAGATGCTCCTTGCATATCTCTCTCTCTCTCTCTCTCTCTCTCTCTCTCTCTCTCTCTCTCTCTCTCTCTCTCGCACACACACACACACACACATACAATAAAAACTTATCCCTTAGCCATACCATGCAGCCGTCATGTCATCAGTTTACACATAGATGTTGGGCCTCCTGTTGACTTCCTCTACACACAGATCTCTTGCTTTCTCTGCCTTTGCTATGGTTAGACCTGTAAGGTTCATAATGTTGCCAGAGTATTATATTCAGCACCGGCCTAGCAGGTAGACTAAGCAATCTTATTTTGGCTTAAATTTAGTTTCATTGATTTGGCTTTATTACAGACAATAGACATGATTTTTTTAAAAGTTAACTTTGGTAGATATTACATAAAATGTCTTGATACTCTAGCAGTCATCAAAATGAGAAGTGCCTGACGCCTGACTCTCTGCCTTGGAGGGATGTGCCTTCCTACTGTACAGGGGTGTGCTTCCTTCCCACTGTACAGGGGTGTGCTTCCTTCCCACTGTACAGGGGTGTGCTTCCTTCCCACTGTACAGGGGTGTGCTTCCTTCCCACTGTACAGTGGTGTGCTTGTCATGCAGATGTTCCCATCTGCTCCATGTTTACATGCTCCTAATGTGTCTGTGCCAGGCATAAACTGCAGAAATGGAGGGTCAGCTGGCATCTCTTGGTAACAGGTCAACATGAGGGTCAGTCTTAGTGTTGAAAGGTGGAGAGGCAGGCCTCTGGCAAGTGTTTCCTGTGGACCCAGACGAAGGAAAGAAGAACCACAAAAAATACATCAGCCACAAGTGAACTGCAGTTTTGGTCCCAAAGCTGAGTGTCACTTGCTGTGTAAGCCCTGGCAATCCGGCTGTAATATATCTAGATCACAGGGCATTTTTTTCTAAGTCACACGGGTTACCTTTGGGCTCACAGCCCTTGGGAGAAAAAAGATAAGAGTAAAGTTTCATTTTAAAGGACTTTAAAAAAGAGAGAATTTGAAATAAACACTTGGCAAAGGATAAAGGAATTTGTTGTTAAACCATTCCAAAGAATAAATAATTAGTATAAGTACAAAAATTAAAATAATTATCTTGTTTTTTCCGAGTAGAACTTTGAATATTCTCTATTGTTAACCTTGTTTGAATGCTGATAGAAATGTAAAATGCTCTGAGAACGGTTAAAGCAGTCTGTTAATCCATTCTCTTATTGTAATGCCTTCCATGGGTTATCTGGTTAAATAAGTAAGAATATACTCATGCTAAAATGAGTGAGAATCGGGAGAATTATTGGGCAATTTGTGGAAGGATATTTCGCTTTTAAAAATAATACATTAAAAGATTTAATTGGCTTCACTTGAAGTTCTGAGAGGAAACTATCGTGGGTCCAGGATAACAATGTTTTGTATATTTTATCACCACCACTAAATTAGTTCCACTTTTTTTCTCTCACTTTTTTCTTCAGCAACACTCATTTCATACTTTCCTGTTTCCAAACCAGCACTCAGGTGGTGTTTCTAGCCACATGATCACCTGAAGGATTTCAAGCTGCCCAGCAGAAGCTTGCTGCCACCATCTTGTAGACTTCATTACTTTTGTGTTTACACAGAACACCTGAAGACTGTTGGCCTTAGTGATTTTTTTTTTTTTATTTTGGTGGCATGTCCCAATCATATGCATCTTGTCCTTTGTCTTACATGTGCATTGATGAAGCTTCCTTCATCTGTCACTGAATTGAGGGAACTTTAGGGTTGTAATGCCTAAGGCTTTAAGTGCCAACTAGAGTTAGACACTTTTTTCTCCTGTCCCGTTCAGTCTTTGGATAGGGTCTCTTCTAAATCTGTTCTGAATGCAAAGATAGAAAACAGTTCTCATGTTAGGAGAGACACAGCCAGTTAGTTAGTGTATTTCTAAGAAGTAAATATGTTATGCTGCTCTTGTATATAAAAAAGCATTCTTGGTAAATTTCTTTGTAGATATGTTATGTTGCTCTTGTATATAAATGAGCATTCTTTGAAGTATTTCTCTGTTTTGAACATTTAAACTTTTCAATTTATGTGTAAGTGTATGCCATGTTGGCAATAGAATCTGGGGAGGGTAGAGGAGGTTGTTGGAGCACGTGCGCGCGCGCACACACACACACACACACACACACACACACACACACACACACACACACACACACACACACACACACACACACACACACACGGCCTGAGTTAGATCTGGTTGTGGGCTGCCTGGTGTGGACAGCTACCATTTCATCTGAACGAATTTGAGTCCCCTGGATGAGCAAATGCTGTTCGCTGGTGAGCCGTCGCTCCAGCCCCCCTGAAGTATTTCTTTTTGATAGCCCCTCATCAGGAACTCTTAGTATACTTTCTCATTTCATCTTAGAGGTTCTGCTTTTGATGGGCCAGTTGAACTGTACTCTTTGTCCTACTACTTTCCCATTTCTGTTTCAGTTCTGTCTAGGATTTGACTATACTTCTTTGGGTTTTTCTAAGGTCTGTGGCATCCTTTTCCCCCTTTACTTCTGCCCTTACTTCATAGTTGAAAGGAAACATCAGAATTCAAATGCCTCACGAGATGCTAACCTATTCTTTATATCATGTCGGCACCACAGACTTCTTAATTATTTTTCTCCATCTGGAGAGGCTTAGTAATTAAATGAAATGGCAGCACCTGGGATTATTTATAGACATGGAGAAGCAGGAGAAGTTCTTGGTGACTCATCCATCCAGGGCTGGCCCCAAAGGCTTTTTCTTAACCTCCCTGCCTTTCATCTTCCGCTCCCCCACCCCTCAGAGACAGATAGGACTTGTCCTTCTTTTGACCTGCTATGGCCCCATGGCCTTCCATCTTGTGTAGAAATTGTTACTTTGCTGGCTTCCTCTGCCCTCTGTGCCACAAGCTCCTTGTGGGCCAGGGGTCTATTCATCATCCAATCTTGGCTGGTTTTGTAACTTCTTGTGCAAATAATTTATGGTAACATTGAGATTCTTCAAGGTTGATTGCAGTGGGATAGCCCGTTGGTTGGCCTGTCAGTGAACGAGTATTGGAAAATTTCACTGGGAGGTATGATTCCTAGAATCGGGGTGGGGGAGATTGTGGGGGGGCACTCTGAAGCAGAGACCCTTGGCTGCTTTTCTTTTTCTAACTGCCCATCTCTCCCAAGCCATTGAGCCGTGCTTTGGCTCAGTTGCTGCTCATCAAATTAGTGTTCAGTAGGATTAAATTAGAGGGACTCCTGCAGAGCTTTCCCACACCAATCATGAATTGTGTCTTGGTAAAAGCATTGTCCAGTTGGCTCTTTGTGTGTCACCCATAAAGATACTGGTTGTATCAGAAGTGCATGACCCTGGAGATAGACCTTGACTGTGAGTGATGATTTGTAAGTCTCATGATTCACTTAAATGGATGCATCCCCTGCTGGGCATCGTGGAAACAACTAATGTAACAATGTAATGTAGTATTACAGGTATGCATTTCTGTGTTTGTGTCTGCAATCCCGAAAGAGAACAACCTTTAAATTCTTTACTACCGAATTCAGTGTTAGCACCAAGTCTGTGTGAGATGTGTGTATCTGTGTCTGAGAATTATTCTGTAATGCTTCCTATCAAAGTGCTTTCATCTTTGTCAATAACAGGTGAAGACTGTGAGTTGCTTTGCAGACCCTCTGCCTCCCTCTGCTGCCTCTTGCTTACCTGCTCTCTGGGGTCTTGTGATCCTTTGATGGTTAGTGTCTCTTTGAGTGCATCTGGTCTTTCTTTGTTTTTCCCTGCTCTTGCTGTTATTCACAGCTGTTTCTCTCTTTCATATTCACCTCAGGTATTTTCCCTTCTTCATTTCTGTACTCATTTGCTGACTTATTCATTCTGCAGTGTTTATCAGACAACTTTTCTGGGCCAGGACTCATAAAAAATTTCAAAGGGAACCAAACATTGTCTCCTCCTGCCAGCGTAATCAGGAACACTAAGTTCTAGAAAGGGATGGTTCTTGATTCCTTCCTTCAGAATTGACTGCCATTCTGTCCTTAGGATGAAGGGAAGTTAGACCAGGTCAGATAGATAAATATCAAGAAAAAAAATGTCATTCTATCTTTCATTAATTTCACAGTAATGAGTATTTCATTTTAAGAGCATGCTGTTTGCAGTTATGAATTTTGGAATTGGCCTCACTTTGTTTTTTGTTTTTTTTTTCACTCTTTTTTAAACCAACTACCAATACTAAAACATAAATCTTGCTTTTATTCATGGTGACCTCAATAGGTATTTTTAAAAAACATATTCCCAAGGAGGTTTTTCTGCCTTTTTGTTGTTGTTAACAATAAATTATGTAGCACAGCTATAGCTAGCTCTAATGTTCCCCACTAGTTCCATGAGGTAGGGGGTAGGTGTATGAGTCAGTAATTGTACTCAACTGCCAAAATTCCCCCCACCATTTTTCTTTTCATTATGTTTGTTTGTTTGTTTGTTTGGGGTGTGAGGGGGAATGACATGGGTATAGAGGTCAGAGGTCAGAGGTAAACTTTCAGAAAGCATTTATCTCCTTCCCCTGTGAGCCTTGATCTCAGAGGTAAAACTCAGGTCATCAAGAAATGCAGCATGGGCCTCTACCTACTGAGCAGTTTCACTGCTCACTGCTCCCCACCCCCCAGTATTTTAAATCCCCCAGAACTGGCTTTGTGTCAGAAAACATGCACTTGGTCTGACTCACCTCGTTTGTAGATTGCTTTTTCAGCACAATCACATTAAACCAATATGATCTTTCTGTCCTGCTTGAGAGTTGCTGCTGTTTGACTAACATCCTTCCCACATTTTCCACATCCTTACTCTTATCTTGTCATAAGTTCAATTCTTTCACTACATTACCTAGAAATGCAATTTTAGAATGTTTTGGGTTGATTAAAGACTTTTTTTATACACACACACAAATTAAAATACATATGTTCCAATTAAGCTATTTTAACAGTTAATTGATTTCATAGGACTTACCATTAAATGAAAGCCAGAGTCATTCTTAATATTCAGATGCAATTTTGGAGCTGATTTGTGGATGTACAACATGGAATTTATAGCCTTATCAGGTGTTTTCAATACATCGCTTGTCTGCAAATAACCCGTTCCTTCCTAGTGGATGTTACAGAAGACTATTTAATTATTGGCAAAGCATTACATAATTAAGAGACTTGAGTTCTTTGAATGTGACCATGTGAAAATCTATTTTAATTAAATCATTGCACTTCAAGGATGGTTTTACCAAGTACTTCGCTTTTGCACATTAAGTGGTAGTTTAGAATTGCTGTAGCCATTTGTTCTGACACATGTCACAGACTTCTTGTCTTAGACCTGGAGATCTTAGTCACTCCCTAGTGACTTGCTCCCACTCCAAAATAACTGATGACAGGCCTGGCCTTCTGACAGATTGAGTGAATAGCCATTGTCTCCTATAACCCATAGGAATTTTCTAAGCCAGGAGTTTTATGACCAAGTCCCATTGTTTTTTCTTAGATGCTACTTCCTGGAGTGTGTTTATGTAGTTTACCTCCATTGATGAAATTTTACACACACTTGGAACTTTACATTCTAAGTTTAGAGGCCACCCTCCTCACCCTCTCTCTCCTTCAGTAGCTGCTTCTATACAGCACTAAATACTACTGGCCAGCTAGCATGGGGAAGACTTATTCTGTAAGACACCAAAGATAGAGCTCTAGCTACACAGAATCTTACCTTTCTTCTCTGAAACCATTCCAGATAGTATTTCTTTCCAAATGTGGAAACTAGGGCGTTCTGCTTTTTCCAATGTAAATTATGCCAAAATTAGATAGACTGGGGGCTGGAGAGATGGCACAGCACTTAAGAGCATTGATTGCTCTTCTAGGTTCAGTTCCCAGTACCTACATGGCAGCTCAAAGCTGTGGAGCCACCATTTCTATGAATGAAGTCTATCTGCACTGTTGGTTCTCCTTGTAGAGGACCAAATCGTAAAGTGGGATTTCACATTGCAGAGGTAGAGAGAGATGTATTTGTAATCAGTCCATTATTATCATGTTGTATAATCCTTCAAGGCCTCTCTTCATTTTGCAAATATCTAAATAGTTACTTTCTCATAACTTTGAATTATATTCTGGTTCTTTTGTCCTTAGCCGAAGCCTTTGATCCTAGATTCCCTCACACTCTGTGGGCATATCATTATTTTACTATTCCGAAATTTGCAGTGTGGTTGAACAAAGAGAAGATGTCATTGGTCATTCAGAACTTCTTTTAAGGGAAACGGGAGTGGCAGTGTATGGCAAATTTTACTCCCCAGGGAACATGTGGTCCTTTCTAAAGATACTTCACTTGTGACACCTGAGGTAGAGGTAGTGGTGGCATCCAGTGGCATCTATTGGTTAGAAATCTTGGATGCTGGGAAAATCCTTCAGTTCACAAGGGAGTTTCCTGAGCAAGCCCAGATTGTCCATGGCGTTTCAGGTTGGGAAATTCTGGTAAGTGACTGAGAATTTAGAGTTTAATTTCAAAAGGTGCTCAGCTCAGGAAGGGCTGATGATATCGTGACAGGGGCTGATGACATCATGATGCAGGGACTGATGGATTCATGATGAAGGTTGACAGAATTCTGAAATGACTAGCAATCCCAGGCTCAATACTCCCAATACTTGCTGACAAAATCTTGGATATCTGGGATTCTACATGAAGTACAACAGTTAAGAGGCAAAAAAAAAAAAAAAAAAAAAAAAAAAACCTTGGTTCTGTTGTATTTCTAAGTATTATAGCCTTCTCAAGAGCTCCTGTGGGCATTTCTTCTCAGGCAGCAATGTTAGCAACAAGTACCAATTTAATAGAACACTTGCTGAGATGGGGGAAAGTAGGCAGAGGGAAGAGTATGTGCATATTTCTTTGAACTTAAAATCAGTAAGGACCATTTGAAGCCTCAAAGAAGAGAGTGTGGGTTGGGAAGTGGCTCAGTGGATAAATTGTTTATCTCACATGCCCGAGGATCAGAGTTCAGATCTCTGAACTCAGGTGAAAACAGTGGGCAAGAGGGCCACCTGTACTCCCAGCACTCCTGAGGCAAAGGCAGAGGATCCCCAGGGCACAGTGGCAGGCTAGACTAGCTGCAATGGGCCATTTCTGTATTCAGCTAGAGACTGGTCCTCAAGAAATTAACTGGAAAACAATCAAGAAAGATGCTCTGACAACCCCCCCCCCCACACACACACACACACATGTATCCTCACATTAAATGAGTGAGTGAATGAATGAGTAAACAGTAGAAATGAGCATCTTTTGTGAGGGTTGTGGGAGAGTCAAGCCAGTCTCCCTTCACCAACTACAGCACCTGCTCTCTTCCCATAGCAGCCAAGGATGCCCTCAGCAGGATTTCTTGTTACTCTTTTTCTTTTTCTTTTTCCTTTTATTGAAACAGGATCTCACTATGTAGCTCTGGCTGTCCTGGTACTGGCTATGTAAACCAGGGTGGCCTCAAACTCAGAGCTCACAGAAATCTGCCTGACTCTGCCTCCTGAGTGCTGTACCAAATCCAGCACCCAGGGCAGGCTTTTAACTCTTGAGGGGTTTGTTTCCGTTTACAGATGTAGGGGGAGGAAAGGCATGTAGCTTATTTCAATGTAAATTATGCCACAATTACACAGACTAATACATTGCAGAGCCAACATTTTGGTGAATACAGTCTGTCTAAATTCTTTATAGAAAACAGAATCAGATAAGTAGAGCTTTCTGTTGAAGGGAGTACAGGAAGAGAAATATGTACCTTCAGGTTACTTTCTCTGTCTCTCCTCCCTCCTTTTTTCTCCTTTCCCCCTCTGTACTTGATTTATCTAGTTCAAAATCATAAAGCAATTCCCTGCATAGATGTAGTTATACTTTTTAAATCTTTCCCACTGCCTGGGCCTTTGTGTGTTTGCACAGAATCCTTAACTCAGTGTGACTGGTTCTGATATTCCAGCCTGCACTGCTGTGTGGCACTCACTGCCCAGGAAGAAGTGCACAGTTGGTCCTGGGTTCTGTATTTAGAGTTTCCATTGACACTACTTTGTTTTCTCCATTTGGAGACCCAACATATCTGGTTGTCTGAACCCGGACATAGCCCGAGACTTTGTTTCAGTCTGCTCTGTGTAATGTCAATCTCAGTGTCCCTATAATCTACACTCCCAAAGCAGATGTCAGGAATGCCGCATAAATCATATTTTAAGATGGGCCGATTTACACAGACATTTTCTAGTGTGAGAGAAATCTAGTCAACTTTTTTTTACATAATATGATAACAAACAAGGGAGAAATTTTTTAACGTTTCTGAAAATTTCAAAAAGTATTTTGTTGAACATAGTTCTATTCCACTTTCCCTGTTCCTTCTAACTTCCCCTTTCCTACCCTTTTTCCTCCTATTAACCCACTTTGTTCCCCTAGACAATTTTGCTTAATCCATGCATACATGATTTTGCATGACTACATAAAATCCAGGAACCACAAATTAAAGAAGGCATATTTGTCTTTGGAGGCTGTTTTAGTTCATTTCATGTGATTGTCTCCATCTGTGTATACTTTTCTGCAAATGATATAACTTTGTTCTTCTGTGCAGATGTAAACAGTTCCATTGTTCATGTTAGCTACACTTTCCTTTACCTGTTCTGTTCTGGGACCTGTGGTTTGAGTCTGTGATTTAGCCATGCAGTAAACATTATCCACAGGTCTTATCTGTTTTGCGATGCTGTAACCAAATACCCAACACTGGGAAATACATAAGGAGAAGGAGATTTCTTGTCTGATGATTCTACTGGCTGCACAGTCCAATAAGGTGGAACTGGTGTTGGGCAGGAGGGCCCCTGATCTGGATCATAGTGTGGCAGATGGCATCAGATGATCAGAGAGAGTTGTAAGCAGGAATACTGAGGAAGGAAGCCGATGTGGTCAGAGACTGAGGAGGAGCATGCTCACCCTTTTATGACCAACCCTTTCTGTGGAAAGTTACCCACTCCTGTGGTACCAGCATTCATCCTTTCATGTAAAGATGCTCACACTCAGTCATCTCCTGTACACTCTGCCTCTTTCAGGTTTCACTGTTTCAGGGAAGTTACACCAGAGCCAAGATTCCTGCCTGTGCACTTCTGCAGCATAAACCATACCAAACTACAGCACCATGTGAGCCTTTCTGTGGTTTTTCTCATCTTTCATCTTTCTTTACAACCCTTGATCTTGGTCACAGTGATTTGCCAACTGTGGCGTTTTTCAAGATGCAGCCCTTGTTTGTGAGGTATTAGGAGGCAATGGGGAGGCCTTCCATCTTAAAAATATTATATTTTTCCAGGCATTTAAGCTGCCATAGGTAAGCATCTAAATGTGACAGTATAATCAGCATGGTATTTAGAGTTCACATCTTTTTTTTTTATTATTATTACTTACAGGTGTCTTTTCAGAAAATGGCTAGCATCAAATCCCCATTTTGAGTCTTGTGGACTCTGTAAAGCATAGCTGTGTATTGACTTTCCTGGATATATTTGTACTTCAGGCTCTCTTTTTCTTAACTCATAGGTTCTTGGAAGAAGTAAATACTGAGTTACATGACATTTGTGCATAAACACAAATTTCTAGGTAGTTGTATATAATACAGGGATACCATTGTGATGACTTGAGATGTTTGTAGCCTAAGGGACTAATGGGAGTTTTAACATGAGCCATGCCCCCATTCAATCTTCAGTATTGAAGTCATGCATTAAAAAAAAAAAAATCAGGGGCTGGAGAGATGGCTCAGAGGCTAAGAGCACCGACTGCTCTTCCAGAGGTCCTGAGTTCAATTCCCAGCAACCACATGGTGGCTCACAACCATCCCTTATGAGATCTGGTGCCCTCTTCTGATGTGCACATATACATGGAAGCAGAATGTTGTATACATAATAAATAAATAAAAATCTTTAAAAAATCAGAAGAATAGAACTAATGAAATTAGATCTTGCTTATTTGGAATTTGGAATTGTCCTAAGTTTTTGTAAGCAAAACCTTGCTTTGCATTGTAGGAACACATTAATTAAGCACCCACTAGTATGAATGAAATTGTAGTTGAATAGGTGGTTTGGTTGCAGTATTAGCTGGACATTGCCAATCCATCCATTTAGTATTTTTCTGTCTTACTCCCTTGGTTGTAACAAAGATCCTTTATGTGATCATATAAGTGAGCTTAGTGAGGACCACTCTTGAAGTGACATGGAAGTCCAGTGTCCTGTGGTTGGCTTACCCAACGTGTCTTGACACTGCAGTATTTTCATCTGAAACAAGTCTGAAAAAACAAAACAAAACAAAAAAACGTTTTATTCTTCTCTCATACATTCTGAATCTGGTTTCCCTTCCCTACACTCCTCCTATTCCCTCCCCAACTTGCCCTTTCCCCCAGATCAACTCCTCCTGCCCCCCCACCCAAAAAAAGAGCAGTCCTCCTAGGAATATCCACCAAACATTGCCTAATAAGATACAGTGAGATTGAGCACAAAACCTCATCACAGCTAGATGTGGCAACCCAGTAGGAGGACAAGCGTCCCAACTGCAAACGAAAGAGTCAGAGACACCACCACTCCCTTTATTGGGAGTACCAAAAGAACACCAAGCTACACAACCATAACATATATGCAAAGAGCATAGGTCGGACTTATACAGGCTCCCTGATTGCTGAGTCAGTCTCTCTGAGCACCTATGAGTCCTGCTTTGTTGATTCTGTGGGCCACTTTCTTGTGGTCCCCTTCTCTCCTCTGGCTCCTTCAATCCTTCATTGACTTCTTCTGCAGGGTTACCTCACCCCAGCCTAATGTTTAGTTGTGAGACTGCATCTGCTACCATTAGTTGCTGGATGAAGCTTCCCCGATGATGATTATGCTAGGCACTGATCTATGAACAGATTCATCATTAGGGAACATCTCATTGACCATTTATTTATTTATTTATTTTACCAGTCCTGTTTGTTCTATCCTGGTTCTCTGTGGTGTCCTGCCTCTAGTTCCTGGCCATCCAAGCAGTGTTAGACATGGGCTACCTCTCATGGCCTGGGCCTCAAATTGGACCAGTCATGGGTTGGCCACTCCCACAAGTTATGGCCCACCATTGCCCCAGCATGTCTTGCAGGCAGGACAGGTTTTGTGGCTGGGTTGATGTCGCAGTCCCACTGCTAAGAACCTAACCTGGTTATAGAAGGTGGCCAGTTAGGGCTCCATATCCCCCATTATTAGAAGACTTCATTAGGGTCACCCTCATAGATTCCACAGTTTCAATGGCAGTTGGTGAAACAAACCTTGATTCCAAGTCTTTGATCATTCATTTCTGGGGACCCATTGATTCATCTTGCTGTGGTTCCCCTCTGCTTTGTGAGCTGTTCACTCTGGCAACCTGGAATCTCCAAAACCCTTCTCCTGAGTCTATGGGGTGTCCATGAATTATTTCTAATTTTAAAGGCGTTTTTCAAAAGGTTGCCCTGTTTTCTTAATTTTATAGGTAAAACATGTTCTTGTTTCACTAAAAAGATCTGACAGGTGAAATCCTATGTCTTTTGGAAAGACACTTTCACTGTCTGATTCTCATTCACTACAAATAAAGCTATTAACATTAGCAGTTGGTGATATGTATTAACTCTGCTAGTTCCATCCACCAAGCATCCCATGTAATAATGCTTTGAACTCCCCACTAGGAAGTTTCTGATTCTAGAACCTTCCCAAATGCTAAGAGCTCTTTTGACTATGAAATCAGTGTCGAAGGATTTGGAGTAAGATATTATGTGCAAAAAATCTCAATTTCCACTTATTGTCATATTCCTGTAACGGGTTGGACCTTCAATTCTTTTGTCTACACAATAGAAACATCACTTTCTGATTGATTTGTTATAAATTTCACATGAGATCATTTATAAAAATCATTTGAAGCTCTTCATAGAAATTTCAAAATAATAATAGTTTTGTATCTAATATTTATTTCCAGTGTGTATAGATAACAGAGCAAAGATGATTACAGGATATAAAAACAAATAATAAGGGTCAGAATCATAATAGTGTTGATGATGATAATTTGTAGTGATTAGAGGTAAAATACCAAAGTAACAGTGGACATGTTAAAGCGTTGCTATCTGCAGTTACACTGAGAACACACACAGCGAAAGAGAGATGTTGCCTCAGTTAGTGACTACACAGAGCACCCTCCCAGCCTTCTTGAGTTTGGCACAAGCTGCCTCTCATCTGACTGCTTTGGCTGTGAGTCAAGGTCTTAAGGAGTTGCTATTGGAGCAGTAACTCAGTAACTCAAGAGGAGTTAACGAAATTCAAATTTCCTCAAGGAGCATCTACATGTCTCTTTTACTGCTGTAAAGAGGGGCTAATGTAATTGTCACTACACTTTGGGTGGTGAAATTAGTAGCTATTGAACTGAATCATCCAGCTGGCTGGTAGAGAGACAAGGAACACAGAGTTTTGGACACAGATTCCTGCATATGGAGGAGGACCATTGGAAGTCAAAAGTTCCCATTGGCTAACTCCATACTCAAGGGATTCCTTATTTCTTAGTGAGATTTCCCACCTGTGTCAAGAGCATAAGAAAGCCGGATTTGCTAGGGAATACAATACAGTCTCTTCTAAGAGATGGTTGGTTTTAGGCAATGCAGCAGTAAGGTATGAGCATGTGGAAGTATTAAATACTGTGCAAGGGTATTGCTACATGTTCTAATGATGTGTGTCCTTAGACCCAGTGTGGATCCAGGTACAGGGTGGGTGTGGGAACTGTGGTTTCCTTCTTCATTGACACATACACCTTTGTGTGGGTTCTTTCTCTTGCCTTTACTTATTCTCTCTGTAGAGCTGTGAGGTCACTACGGTGTGCCATTTGCAGTGACCAATATGGATATTAAAGAATTGGCTAAAACACGGACCCTGTTACCATGGTTTCTCTGCTCTCTCTCTCTCTCTCTCTCTCTCTCTCTCTCTCTCTCTCTCTCTCTCTCTCTCTCTCCCTCTCCCTTCCCTCTCCCTCTCCCTCTCCCCTCTCCCTCTCCTCTCCCTCTCCCTCTCCCTCTCCCTCTCCCTCTGCCTCCCTCCCTCCCTCCCCCTTCTTCTCCTCTCTCTGGGAAGGACCCTTGCTCATTTGCACTGATAATCTCAATCACAGAACCACTGAGGTAAAATTAGTGTTACTTAGGAATCAGTCTTATGAAGATCCATACTGCTCAATTAAATCCCAGTCCTGCCAGTAAGTTCTAGAAATTGGGCCTGATCTCTTTCTATCTCAGTGTCCCAAAACTGAAAATGGTACCAGTAATAACATTTCATTCATGGAAAGTTGCTTTAAAATTTGTATTAGGTCTTGCAGAAAGAATGAACATGTACTGGAACATAGTAGGTCTTCAGTAAATACTAGCTCTCACTGCAGTGTAAGTACCAGCAGTTATTATCAGTGGGAGAGGTGTGGGCTTGGATTCTGTGAGAGCAGAAGGCACTCTTTGCCTTGGACTGATGAGCTAGAGAACAGTTGTCCTCAACAGTGGCTGTGTGCTGGGCTCATGGAACAGATTCTAAATGACAGTGATTCTGGAATCCCATCCCAGGAATAAAATGTACAGCTGGCCATGTTAGTCTTTGTTGCCTCTGAACCAACCGCGCATTCAATCCAACCACAGATCTAATTCTAACAATGTTTAAAGTCACATCTGTTCTGAACATGAAGACTTGTTTTCATCATTTCTCCCTAAGCTGAGTATGATAGCTGTGTATGCAGAATTTCTACTATGTTATATGTGATGTATGAAACAGACTTGATTTACAAATCAGTAGGATATTTCATAGACTGTAGGTAGTCCACACATTTCATATACCGAACTGGTACATGAAATGGATTTTGTCATTTTTAGATGGTGTCAGAGGCCCACAATACAGAAGGGTGGCAATAACTGGTCCAGAACATGGCTTGAAAATGACTGTATTTATTAATTTCCTCCATAATTTCAAAGTGCAGTATGGGTTGGCCCACAAGTAGGCTCTCCTAGAATTGTTTCATTGCCCTCTACCCCTCCTGTCTCTGCCAGGCCTCCCTCGTGGTAGCAGTTTTCTTAGCATACTCTCACGTCTTGAGATGCCAATAGCCCTCCCTCTAATCTCAAAATAATAGTGAAATCATCCTTGTGCCTCCTCGAGTCTCCCCAGGTCTCCTGAGAATACAAGCCCCCAGTTTGGATTTTCTTCTCATTGTGACCTGCAGTCCAGAAGCCAAGTGTTTAGGCAGTATCCTTGCCCATGGGTAGCCTCCTTCCTGCTATGTGCTAGAACTAAGTCAGACCCTAGAGTCACTTGCAGATCTCAGGCAAGATGTTCAGCAGTCTGCCTGCTCATCCTCCTTGTGCATGACGAGCAGGGAGGCTGGGCAATTCCCATGTGTCCCATTAGCCCCAAACAAGTGTGAGGACTCAGGTCTTGGTCTTGGGTCTGCATCTCACTGGAGGCCAGAGCAAGGCCTCCCACCTCAGGCTTGGGTGTGTCTCAGAGACCTAGAGGCCATCCAGAGGAGAAGGCAGGATTATTTGTCCTTTGAGTAGCCTAGTACTAAGTGGATGTAGGTGCCTATGAAGAGACCTGGGAGAGGGAGAAGAGACAGGAAGTAGGAGAGAGAGGAAAGTGTGAATAAGATTTCTCCTAAATTCTCAGAATAAATTAGTGTGAGAACCACTTCCCACTTCTTAATCCCAGGCAGTATCAAATGTGGACAGAAGGACAAACCCCTTCCTCCTTCCCCACCTCTTCCTCCTTTTCTTTCTCCCCCACCTCCCCTCTTCTCCTTTCTCTACTCATCCCTCTTCCTCTTCCTTTTCTTCTTCTTCCTCCCACTTTTTCTCTTACCACTCTTTCCCTACCCCTCACTTAGCTCCTCCCCTTCCCTGCCAGCAAACAGAGATATCAGAGGTGTTCCTTGGGCCTCAAATCTAGATGATGGTCAGATCTGAACCAGGCCTTTCTTACCCTGCAGGTACCTGGTTCTTGTCTTAGTTGCAGCATTATTCCATGTCTTAATTTGCCTGTCCCATTTTGCCCTAGTGTGGCATGTTTGTGGTAGGGATGACACCCCCACCAAATTTTCCCTTCCAACTTAGGTTGAGCATTCTGGTCATCTAATCTAGTACCTAAGGAGTTAGGCTACTAAGGAGACAGTGGCTCTTGCATTTATGAATGTCTCCTGCCAGTGCTTTTTCCTAAGATGCCAGTGGTGCTAAGGCTGTGGATGGCTTGACTTTCCATGAGCCTGCAAGTGCTTCAGTTAGTTTCCTGTAGACCTTGCCATAACTTGCCTTTGTTGGCTTTGGCCAGACAGCCCTATTGTTTAAGCAGAGGATTCTGGGATATTCCAGACACCTGTGGCACAAGTTAAAGACCTTAGTCCCTAAAGCTAAGTCCCTCAACCAGTGTCCTCACCAAGGCCACCCAGGTCCAGTGCTAAGAATTTATTTCTGCACCAGGTCAAGATGAATGATAGTCTTAGGAGATGTGGAAGCCTCTGAGGTGACCACATGTAGCAAGTGGGCCTCTTAGTGCTGCAACTTCTTGGAAAACACTAAAATGGTTCTGCCCATGTCAGGTGACATTGTCCCTCTGCCGCCCCACAAGAGAACTTTTAGATGTGTCAGAGGACGAAGGCTAAGACCTGTCACAGGCCAAGGAATATCATCTAACTTGGGTGCCTTTATCTCCCTAGCCCCAGTGTGGCATCCCTGGCTTTGTATATGATGAGTTGTTGCCATGTTTTCCCATCAAGCAAATGTAGTATTAGGCCAGACATCCAGAAGAGACCTTCTCCTTCAATTGCATCCTTGGTATAAAAGCTTCCTTTAAAGGCACATGGGTCGGCCGGGCAGTGGTGTCGCATGACTTTAATCCCAGCACTCGGGAGGCAGAGGAGGCAGATCTCTGTGAGTTTGAGGCCAGCCTCCAAAGCCACAGAGAAACCCTGTCTCGAAACACCCCCCCAACAAAAAAGGCACATGGGTCATAAAACAAAGTGAGAGTAGTTGTTCACCAGCAGTCTTGCTGTCAGAGGGGAACCTTTTCATGCAAAGCTGTCATTTTGAAGGACACATATGTCCCCTGTGTGGCCTACAGTGAGGTGAAGAAAGAATGCCTGGAAAGAAATTTGTGTGATGTGGTAAGGGATGTGGCCTTGCTGGGGAGGTTCAAAGCAATCCTTGGGTTCACACCAGTTCAGGGGACTATGTGTTGTTCTGACTTTTCAAGTACTGGAACATAATTGAGCCTCTTTTGGTATCCAGACACCAAGCTTTCCTTGAGGCCAAGAGTGTGCCTCTGTGAGACCCGGAATCTGCTCTGTTAAGGCCATAATGGATTTAACCTTGTGCTTTCGTCTCTGTGGCCATCACAGTCTTCTAGAGGAATGGGCACTAATTAAACAATGTGTGATGGAGTCCAGATGCTCAGTTGCTGATGGAGTCAGGAAGAAGCTCAGTTAGTGAAATGTTTCAATTCCAGAATCTGTGAAGTCCTGGGACACAGGATCTCACACTGGCAACTCCAGAGCTCAAAGGCAGGCAAATCCCTGGAGTTTACTGACCAACCAGCCTAGTCTATTTGAGGAGCTTCAGTCCACCCCATCTTTAAAAGCAAGGTGAATGTTACCCAAGGAATAAAGACCCTGAGGAAGGACCCTATAGGTTGACGTCTGTCCTCCACATGTATATCGTAGGCATGTGCAAACTCAAGCACCCGTGCACAGATGAGTGTGTGCACGCACATGCACATAAAGATGTGGACGTGGTCCTGTGTTAAACTCAAATCATGTCTAGGGGAGAAAGGAGCCAATACTTTGAGAGCCTGTGCTGTCAGCAGGCCCAGTTTGGCCTCAGAGGACACTGTCCTGAGGAAAATAGGACTGAGCTAAGGTCCACTGAAAGGGACATGTTTCAAACTGAGTGTTGTGGGATTCTACCTCAAAGGAGGCAGCACACTGATGGCTTCCCAGCAGCACGATGGGTCCCTGGGACTGAGAAAAGCCACAAGTGCTGAAGCAGTCCTCATATTGCTGGAGTCTTGGCAGTCAAAGAGCCTTGAAAGCCACCAATTCTGGACTTTCTGGGGGAGTCGTGGCAGGAAGCAAAGTGGCTAACCCAGTTAGCATTTTAAGCACGCTTAGGTGAGTGCACCCTCTGCAGAGAGGCAATGGTACTTCATGAAATGGTTTGATTAAAAAAAGAGATGGAAAAACAGTCTCTTTCTATTACCAAGACTGTAAGGATTTTATGTTCTTATGCAGGAGAAAGAAAATTAGTTTCGGGTTCTGGGGCCCTCTAACTGAATCAGCATGGTGACTAGTGAAAATAGCATTTCTGGAGTAGGGATGAGAGTTAGATGGGGCTTTGTGAGCAACACTTGGACTTGGTTGTTTAGGTACTTCCAATTTTTCCAAGCTCACTTCTTGCTGCTTTCCTCATTTGATGTTCACTCCCGTTGTATTTCTCTCCTCATCTATGTTCATTGTATGACTTTACTGAATGAACCTTTTACCTTCTTTGAGCTATATTTTTATTTTTTGGGAGCTCGCCAGAGAGGATAGTGGTGGTCAGTTTGTGTGTTGTCACAAGCTGTATCTTCAGATACAGTAGCCACTTTCCAGTGGATAAGTTAGTCTTGCACCTGTCTTACTATACCTGTGAACCCATGGATTGAACTTTGGGGAGATTCCAATAGTGTATTTGTATAAGATAATCTGTGGGTATCTCATGTAAAAATTACTATGCCCACTCACAGTAACATATTATCTCTCCACCCTTGTGTGTGAAGACAGATTGATGTCCAAGCAGAAGTCCAATTACAATTATCTGAACAAAAGAATGAATTAGGTAGGTGACCTCTGTCTGCACTGGCCTTTATGCCAGCCATGTTTTACACTCAGTTACAATTTACAGTTCCCAAGACCTTCCAATCCTATCCCACATATAGTAGCATGTGAGGATTTTTAAGTATATAGTTTAGCAGACTTCCTTAAAAACACAAAACAAATCCCAACTACCTTAAAAGTGAAGCTATGGGGCTGGACTCACTTAAGAGCCCACCATTAGAAACTCACTATTAGACACCGCAAAGAAGTGTTTAGCCTGCTTTCCTCTCATCACCCACTTAAGTGAAGGGCAAACTCCTAGTCTCTTAGTAAGTGATTGCCTCCTGCCACTTAGTGCTATAAAGGAAATATGGTTGTAAAAATCTGATAGTATAAAGTAGGGTTGGTACAGGACAGCCTTTGCAGTTCCCTTAGATTTTACTCCTGAATCTTCTGGCTGAGAAGGGAGAATATGCCTCCCATCAGATGTAGTTCAGGATGTGCTGCCAAAGGCGCTGTTACTCCAGACCCGTGTCCAGGCCAGGAAGTGCAAACCAAAAGGGCCCACAGCAGCACCTCGTGTTTTTTAAAGGACTGTTCTGAACGTACAGTGCATCCCAGTACATTCTGACACACTCATGTGTGTGAATGTGGACTGAAGGGTACGCCTTTGCTGAGGGCAGAAGTAGTTTCTCCCACTTTAGACAATTGTCCAAATTAGACAATGCCAGGGCATATCTGGATCTGCCAGAAAACAACTGTATGACAGTATTCCGGATGGAAAAAAAATGTCACTGTTACATGCTTTAAAAAATAGAACTTCAAAAATCCCAGTAGTTCCGTGGTTAAGTACAGTGTAGTGTGTGCTAAATAGCAGCGAGAATAACTTTAAATTATGTACAGGATAAATAAATGTACACTAATGATCAGAGGCTTTAGAAACTAGAAATTTCTTTTTCTAAAAGCTCTCTCCTGTGCAATTTCCATTATTCTACTCCCTTTTTTTCCTTTCAAACGGGTTGATTAGATTACACATTTGTAACATTGTGATGGCTTTCCTCTTCAGTCATTGCTGTTTTCTATTGTAAGACACTCCGAGTATATTCTTAGTGTGTAAGAACTGTTTTGTGAGATGAGAAGCGTGGCCAAACATTAGATCACATCATCTGTTTTACTTGAGGCAGCATTTGGGATTTTCAAGAGTATTTTAGTGAAATGCTCTTAAAGTGGTTTAAAGTAAGCAATGGGTCCCTCCAAATAGTTGCGAGCAACAACACAGCTTTGGCCACCTTTGAACAGTCACTGCCTCAGACTGGCTGTCTTCACTGGGGCCCTTTGCTTTTGAGGGATCATGTGACTAACCACTAAAAGGACTTGAACAAGATTTAATAACACTTTACTTGTCTATAATTGTACTCTGTGCTTTTACCTACATTACATTATTTGATGCTTAGGTAGGCAAGTAGCCATTGTGAATGTCATTCTGCTCCCTACCGTGGCTTTAAGCATTTTCATGCTCACCTAGTTCTTTTTGTTTGTTTATTCTTCTCTCATGCAATATACCTTCACCACTGCCTCCCCTCTCTATACTCATCTCATACCCACCACCACCACCTCACCTCCCCCTCCATTTCCCTTCAGAAAAGAGCAGGCCTCCTAGGGATATCAGTTTAACATAGCATAACAAGATTCAATAAGACTAGGCACAAACCCTTATATGAAGTCTGGATGAAGCTACCTAGTAGGAGGAAAAGGGTCCCAAGAGCAGACAAAAGAGTCAGAAATACCCCACTTCCACTGTTAGGAGTCCCACAAAGACCCCAAGCTAACAACCGTAGCATATATATCAACCATTCAGGCTCTGTGATGCTCACTCAGTTTTTAATAAACCTCGAGAAGGGCAAGCATTCGGTGACATGCCTGGCATCGCAGAGTTGGATCCAACCCCCTGACCCACTAGCATGCATTCCTGTGTTTGTCTCTGCTTTCCAGGAAACTAGTTTTTCTCCAGCTGTTAGCTTTCTCTTTGGTCTTCCTGAGTGGACTTTCTCGAACATCTGGTAAGTATTTTGTATTTAATTTCAAGAAGATAGACAGCTGAGTTTGGTGGGACCGAGCCTTCATGCTTGAAGTGACATAAAAGGAACTTGAAAGGTCACAACCAAAGATGTTCTGGGACTGTAGGGATGGGAGTGTGACGTCTCAGAGGTGGTGTGCAGATCTCAGGATCGCGGGGTGATGACTCTGCAGTGGTGCCCCTGTGCCGCCTCTCTACATACACAGCTCGTTCTTTGATTTTCTCTGAAAATCATTTATAAATCTCCTGGGCTGGTGAGATGCCACAGCTTGTAAAGACACTTGCCACCAAGCCTGACAACCCAAGTTCTACCCCCTGGATCCACATGAGTGCACACAAGAAATAAGTAAATAAATGGAATACAGGTTCCAAGAATGGAGGAATGTCCTCGGTAGAGCTGCACTGAGGCTCTTTTCTGGGGTCTGCCTCTGTACAGAGGATTTTCATGAACACTTGATTCCCTGGAATCCAAGGCTGGATTCCCTCAGCATTCTCAAAAGCGTCTTTGTTCACCTTCACCACAGATTCTGGCTGAGGCGAGCCCTTACTGCAAAACAGACAGACAAATAAAAACAGTAGCCCTTACTCATAACCATTACCAGTCCTTCAAAAAAAAAATGGTATTTTAAGACTAATTCCAATACAAGTCAAGAATGAGGGAGGATAGGTGGGGGGAATTTGGAGGTTGCTCATGTGTCACGTTCTGGCAAGTAGGTATAGGACTCCAGTGTTCAACATGTTGGAACTGATTTGAGAAGTTAGGGCAGTCTTGACCTGGGAATACTGAGTAGTCATTAAAATGATGCATTGTGGAGACTCTTGATGGTGTGAGGCACATTATCAATTAATGACATAGGCAGACATAGCAATTAGGAACTATATGCATGTTTGTACTTACCAGGTTTACATCAGGGCATTTAACAGCAAGTGACTGAAGCAAACAGATGTAGTCGAATAAGATACATCCAGGTAGAAGCCTCTTTGTAGACGAGGAAACTGGAATCCAGCCATTAATCATTAATTCTTGTGAAATCCCAGTCACCATAGCTGTTTAGTCTGTGGGGTGCATAGCAAATGTTCACATGCCCACGATGAAGGTTTCTGTGTGTGAAAGAGTTTGGAAGGGCATGTGGCAGGCTTTGTTTCCCTCCTGTGTGGCAGGAATGGGCTGTTAGTTCCTGCCCTAGTCACCTGACAGTGCTTTCTTTTGTCCTTGGAAAGTAATGTGATTTCAGACAAGGAAATGGTACCCTCCTTTTCCTCTGCAATTTCCTTACCACTGAGTGAACACCCAGCCCTCCTCTGGTGTTACCGTCTCTTCCTGTGTCTGGTGTCCCCAGAACCAACAGCAGCAACGACTTCCTTCCTCGCCAGTGATCCCAAGAGTAAGTCTGGACACAACCGGGATCTGCCTGGGAGGCTTTCTGCTCTTCTGTCCTGAATATGACACAAGACACACATGGGAGTGTTTGCCACAAAATCTGTGTCCCTAAGCTCTCATGTCATTAGTTTTTAGTTAATTTGGCTAAATGCTTGGCCATTTTAGCCATGTAATAAATACCAGTGAAGACATTATGGGATAAATAATGGATGCATTTCCAGGGTGCGCATTTTGCTGAGAGCGGTGGACAGATGGGTTGTTCATATGCTAGACAAGTGCTGCGCTTTTATAGATTTTGGGGGGAGGTCTCCTTTTTTTCTTTGTTCCCCCTCTCCCCCTAAATTTTCTGCCCTGGTTAAATATTTGCTGTGATTAAAGTGGTCCAAAAAAATACTGAGGGAACATGTTAAGAGATTTTTGAAGAGACCCCTCTTCTTAGAAAAACACGTGTGAAACATTTACTGGTAGAGGTAAGGGCTTCCAGCATAGAGGGAGGTCTGTAAGTAAGGGCAGGAGACAGGGCCAGCCATGAAGCTGGGCTGTGAGCACATAGGACCACGTGATCATACTCTTTTTGATCTGATTATGTTGAAAAATTATGTCCATAAAAAATGCAGACACTTCACGGCTACTCCATGCTATGCAACAAATTGATGTTCCAAGTGTAGTTCAGCAAAGGTATATAGAACTTCAGTTTATATATTGCCCTGCCATTACTGTGTCAAGATTTCCCATGATCTACCAGTTGTGGTGATGAACACCTTTGATCCCAATACTCCAGAAGCAGAGGCAGGTGGATCTCTCAGACTTCGAGGCCTTCAGTGAATTCCAGATCAGCCAGTTACATGGTGTAACTGTTTAAGATAAAAATAAAAATTCACAGTTCATCATTGTATCATTTGCATATAGGATCAGGCCAAAGAAAAGTTTGACTATTTCTTCAGCTAGTTTTACAATTACAGTAGTGGTTTTTGATATGCTAATCATGAGCTTTGAGCTTGAGCTTTTAAGTTGTTGCTGTCCCACATATGGTCATTGTTCAGATGTCTGTAATGCTCATGCAAGGTGCAGGCTCTGAGCCCAGTGTTCCCTCCATGCTAGTAGAATGTATCATGTCCTCGTCTTGAAGGTGGCAATTGCTCTCCAGTTCCCTGTGAGTGCAATACAGATGTTTTAGTCTGGCCCCAAACCATCCCTGCAGGTGGATTTCTTCAACTATAAGCATTCTCTCTCAATGGACCCGAATCATCATTCTCCTAAGAGAATGAGCTAGTTAAAAACTCTCCAGCTTCATTTCTACCACTATACTGAAATGAGTTTTCTCTCCCACCAAGTGCATAAACTGGTTTTCTATACAGTGAACACTATTATTTTTCAGCATCATCCTCTGAATTGTGGATGGAACTTTCCCACATATTCATTGATAATGTTTTTTTCCTTGTCCACTTAAAATGTATTTGTTCTTAACTTCTCCTACTTTTGTATTGTTTATTCTGGGGTTTGTTTTGTTTGGTTTGTTTTCCTGGCAAGATGAAAGCTCACCCTCCATTGTCTAATGCCAAGGGGCCAATATTATTCCCATCATTTTTTAAAAAAATCTTCATTTACTGCTCAAGTGCCCAACTAAGCATATATACTTAAGATAACTGTTACCTCATTTAAACAGCTTTCTAAAAATAAAAATTAAAAATACATAAAACAAAAAGCTTAAGAATGCTTCCTTATTGCTATTACTCGTCTTCCTTTCTCCCTTCTCCCTTTCTTCCTCCTGCTCCTCCTCCTCTTCCTTCTCTGGTACTAAGATTCACTCTTGGGCTGTCCTCAAGAAGGCATGCACTCTACCAGTAAGCTATACCCCCCAGCCCAATAATACCTCTGGCAAGTGGCAATTTCTGTGGTTACTTATTACTAAATGATACTTGTTGCTAAAGTCATGGAAATCTAATTTTTCCCTACTTAATAAATTATTGCTTTTTTTCTGTCAGTGCCCATTGGAGGGGCCTGGATGGGCAGTGGCTACAACTCAGGACTGAGATGGTAAGCTCTGACTGCTGGCCATTAGGGTTAGGTAGAAAATGGACAATCTAATGTATAAAACTATGGAAGCTGATCATGTCACATGGCAGTAACCAGGAGTTTCTCAGGCCATCGTCTAAGTGGACCAAAGTGTTGTACAAGCTCTGGGAAGACTTCCTTTTACTCTGGTTGATAGCCTAGATTGTGTTAGTGACCCCTCTCCCCCACCTTTTCTGGAAAATAATGAAGAAACCCACAAATAAGCTTTTCAGTTGTATCCCACTGCACTGTCTTTTGTGGTGCTCTGCTTCTCTTCACACCATGGTTTTTGCTCCTATAAAATCACCTTTTAAAACAGACAGTTTCCTCACAAATCCTGTTTCTTGGCAGCCTTCCTTTACTTTGTGTTCTCAGTTATTGAACAGTCGGCCTCGAGGCACTGATCTTCCTGTGGCATGCTGAGACTCTCCCTTTACACGAGGATGCCTTTCCTTTGCATTGCTCTAGTGCACAGCCATAAATTAAACTCCTGAAATGCTGGCACACTCTGCCCTTACCAAATTCTCATCACCTTTAGCACCAACAGAATCCTGCCTCCCCTTCATCAAGTCACGATAGAATTCTTCTAGGGCATTTGGTGAGGGTAGAGCAAAATAAGATGAATAAGCTTAACCACGTAAAATCCTAGCCCTATACCCTAGCCCTCGTCCATTTTCCTTCTCTCCCTTTTGTTTCTTTAGAGTTTTTTTAAAAATGCGTATGAGTGTTTTGCCTGCATGTTTGTGTGTACACCACGTGTAGCTGATGCCCACAGAGGCCAGAAGAGAGCGTCAGATGGTTGTGAGGTACTGTATTGGTACAGGGACCCCAACCTAGTTCCTCTGGAAGAGCAGTGTATGCTATTAGCTGATGAGCTATCTCTTCACCTCCTCCTTTTGCTTTTCTGGGACAAAGTCTAACACTGTAGCCAAGTCTGACCTAGAACTTAGCAAATCTGCTGCCTCCTCTTCCCAAGTACTAGAATTACATGATAGTCAGGACACACCATACCTGGCTTTCTCTTTCCCTCCCCTCTCCTTTCCTCTTTCCCAGCCTTCCTCTCTCTTCTTGTCATCTAGCTCCCTTCCTCTCCTAGTCCCAGGTGTACCTGGAAGGGCCAGCCCAAGAACAGAATGTACGATAGTGACCCTCGGTTTCTTTCATCTCTCTGAAAATCCCATGAGGGAAATTTCAAGCTCCCACAGTCTTCTGCAGACCCTTTTCTCTTCATACTCATGTCATTTGTGACAGATGGAGAATGAAGCACCAGGCTCAGGCCAGGTGGCAGAATATCTGTGTCTGCTTTTTCACGGCACCTGTCACTTAAGAACCCAAGCACACATGCTGAGATGGATTCCGGGGGCAAGGCAGAAGTGGGCAACTTGGAAACTTCACTCCCTCCAAGAGCTGCACTGTTTCACAACTGCACATAGAGTTTTGATGTAACTGTGCAAGAAGATGGGAAACCTCAAGCAAACCTACATTTTACAGAGTTGCTCGTACTCTGAATACAATTTCCTCTCACCCTTGGTACCGAATCCTGTTTCACTAAAGTCATAAATAAAAGCACAGTCAATGTCCCTCACCCTGATTATCCAACATTCTAACTTTGGGCTTTAGAGCATCAGATTTGGTTTTGGTGTTTCATTGATTCTCCAGTATCAGGCATGTTATGGCCAGAGCAGAGGTTGTAATATTTGTTGCAGATGCATGTGCTGACAAGCCTGCATACTAACTTCAAGTCATTTGGCTTGCCCAACCTAATTGGTCTACTTGCCAAGCCCTTTCTCTGGCTTACCAACCTGATGTTTTTACCATTGGAGATGGTAAAAACAGGAGACCCACTGTTTTTCTCACAGGCCTTTCTAACACAAGGCCCAAAGAATGAATGGAGTTCTTCCATGTTCTCCACCACCACAGATTTTTCATCTCCCTCCTTAACATTCCTTGGCCCAATGTCTCTCCTACCCTCCTCCCATGCACATGTGGCATGAATGAATGTGTGTATCTCTCCATCCATCTACTTCCAATTTGTACTCCTTAAACTCTCTTGAATGCCATTAGTTGGGTCAGTTAGCTTCCCTGCTGTAATTAAACACCCAAGAGAATTACCTCGTGAATACTGAAGGTTTCCTGGGGCTCACAGTTTTGGAGGCTGAGGTCTGTAATTGACTGGTGTCTATTTTTTGGAAGCTAGGGGTGAGTAGAACATCATCACAGGAGTTTATGGCTGTAGTGGCATCTTGCCTTGCCAGTGAACTTGTTGGAGTAGCCACACAGTGTGAGCCAGCTCCTCCTCTGCCTTAATGGGTCAGTTTGCACTTGGAACCACTCCCAGAGGGTATGACCACTGTTCACTGGCAAGGCTGACAACAATTGCTCGCTTCATACCAAGGACAAAAAGAGAGATGAGAGCAGACTCCTGCTATCTCTTTCCACAGCACATCCACAGAGACATAAGTGTTCCTGCAAGGCACCCACCTCCTTCTGGTTCTCTCGCCTCCCAATAGCTCCACCCTGTGGGCTCTTAACATGTAAGCCTTTGACTGGCTTAAGATACAGACTATAAACTGGCGTGGTGGTGCATACCTTTAATCCCAGCAATGGAAGCAGAGACAGGTAGGTCACTGTTAGTTCAAGGCCAGTCTGGTCTACATAGAAAGTTTCAGAACAGCCAAGGCTACATAAAGAGACCCTATCTCAAGAAAAAAGAAATCCAGACTGTAGAACCAGTAATGTTCTGGGCTGGAGTAACACTGCCTGTGTTTGCAGAGATAAATCTTGCCTACTTCTGGTTGCTATGTTGTATTGCTTAGACATCTCCCTCAAGTTCTCATGGGTGGACTGTCCTCTATGATAGGTCGCATGCTGTCCACTACAGCATAGCTTTCAGCTGTGGGGAAGGAGGTCTCCACCTCACATCTTGCCGGAGCTCTAAATGCTCCTTGTGGCACTGCCGATGTAGTATATTTAGTTGGGCAGTAGTGGTGCATGTCTTTCATCCCAGCACTCAGGAGGCAGGGGCAGGTGGATGGATCTCTGGGAGTTCAAGGCTGACATGGTCTACAGAGTGAGTTCCAGGACATCCAGGGCTGTTATACAGAGAAAGCCTGTGAGGAAAAATAAAAATAAAACATAAGGATTTCTTAAAATTACAAATGACTAAGGCATTGTGACTTGGCTGTTTCTCACAGCTGGTGGCCTTGGGGGTAGTGTCCTGGTGAGATTACCGTACTTTACTCCTCCTCCCTCCAGCATGGCTCCCAAGATTGGCATGGATTCTCTTCTTCCACTTTGTTTTGTCCTGTATGGGATTAGGAGATGACACCCCCAAGTTTTAGAAATTCCAGAAACCATTAATAGAGATGAAGTTGAAACCCTTCCAGAGAGTAAAAATTCAACCTAAAGGGTTTCTGGTCTTGATCTCCAGAAATTGCTTTTCTCTTGGTAATGACCTAGGCTTTACGTTGGTATCTGTGTAATCATTGGCTTAGTAAATGATGATGAAGTCCCCAGTGCACCAGGCCCTGTGAAGCCATTTTGCTGGTGATGTCAGTCCTGTGGAGAAATGCAGGCTAGTTTGTTGGATCCTTTCCAGTGGTGGATTTGAGCCTATTTCTTGCGTTACTCTGATTGCTTTAGTGAAGGGCAGAATTCACTTCAGCTTTTCAGTGGGAAGAGGTCATTTCATATGCTAGAGAAACCTAGACCTGGTAAAACCTATAAGGTCATGTGTGACCCACCATATCAAAACTTAAGAGCTTTGAAGTCATTTTTATAAGACATAAACTAATTGAATTATTATCTATCATATTACGCTAGGTTAATTTCTTTAAAAAAAAAAAAACTAGAAGTAACCAAAAGTGGCAAGGTTGTTTATCTATGGAAATTTATTTTCATGGTTTTCTCTACTGATATTTTATAATTTCTTGCAGTTAGCATATTTTAGTTATGTAATAAAGGAGTCTTCATTACTTAAACAGTGTAGTTTAAGGGAAAGAAATATCTCAATTGAAGAAGCAAGGTCATCTTGGAGTTGTGAATGACTGTATGTTTTATTAATGGGTCTGCCTGATCTTGGGGGATGAAACAGTTGTCCATAGATATTTATGACTGGAACTACACTAAGATAATATGCTTTAGTCATTGTCAAGGGAGGAATTCATTCTATTTTCTGGGTATCTGTACCAGCCAGCATGGCCAAATAGCTATATAAATGTTCCAGTGAATAATTTGGAGCAATTTTGTCATAGTTTTATTTGGCTTTAACATAAATTTTAGCAGATAAAACTCAAAAAAAATTTAAGATTGCTTTGTGTCACCACAAATGAACTTATTGTCCAGATAGCTGAAATCAACAGCTGTAAACCACACTGTTGAAGATGGAAGGCTCATCATACGGGCTTATCATGAAAAGCCTCAATTTGATTTTTGCTTCCCTTTAGACATATGCCAGTTGACTTGCCTACAGCTTTACTTAAGTCTAAAAGGCTTCCCCTTGGGGGAGAGACTGATGATGTTGTCTGGGGTAGATGAGAAACCAGTTTAAGGCCACAGGGAGTGAAGAATTAGTGTGAGAAGTGACATTTCCTCTATTGGCACTTTAACTAGTCCCACGGCTCTGGAGATGGCACAGAGCCTGGACATGTGATCCTGGAAGCCAGAGCCAGTCAGTTACCAGTGGTAGGTTTCCCAGGGTTTGTAGATCACCATGAATCTCTCCGTCTTCTCTCAGGTCTATCACTTCATTCATGTAATAAACCTGCTGCCATTTCTTAGATACAGTAATTACCATGGCAGGGTTGATCTCTGCAGCAGTGTAAGGATTCTGACAGGATGTTTTCTGAAGAAAAAATCATAAACTTGGCGAGTATTGTTCTCTTTTTTAGTCATTATCTTTTTCTTTTTTTTTTCTTTTTTTTTTTTTTAAGACAGGGTTTCTCTGTAGCTTTGGAGCCTATCTTGGAGCTGGCTTTGTAGACCAGGCTGGATTCAAACTCATAGAGATGGCCTGCCTCTGCCTCCTGAGTGCTGGAATGAAAGGCGTACTCCACCACCATCAGGCTTTAGTCATTATCTTAATGCCTATTTTATTTTCGATAAAACACTACTGAATCCGATTCTTCACCTACAGCATCTATATCCTTTGTATCCCAAATCCAAAATGCTTGAGCAGCTTTTATAGGCCTCACCTGACATCATGTGATGGTGAAAATGAGGGTGTACTGAGACATGAAATTAGCATGGAAAGTATGTATATGAAATAGCACATAGCAGCACATGCCTGTAACCTGGGTACTCAGAAGACAGAGGCAGGGGAATCAGGAATCTGTCACTAGCCTCAGCTGCATAACAAGACACTAACATAACAGGGGAGAGGAGAATGGGCTGTGTGTGATATAGCACATGCCTTTTTAAGCCTACCAGTTGTGAGGGAGGGGCAGGTAGATCTCTGTGAGTTCCAGGCTAGCCTCATCTACATAGTGACTTCCAGACCAGCCAGGGCTATATAATTGTGTATAATATGGACAAGTTAGTTCTCAAAAGAGGAGTTTGTGTAGTAAAGCAAGCCTGGCTCCTCCATGGTATCTATGCCTGCCTTTGCTCCTCTCCTCCTCCCATTCCCTAGAAGCCTATGTTAGCACAGTGCTTAGTCTCTAGAGCTAAACTAAATAAAACTCATTTCTATGCAAATTAAAATAAAAGAGGTATAAGAATAATGAATGAGCCAGGCAGTAGTGGCTCATGCCTTAAATCCTAGCACTTGGGAGGCAGAGGCAGGCAGATCTCTGTGAGTTCGAGACCAGCCTGGTCTATAAGAGCTAGTTCCAGGACAGCCTCCAAAGCCACAGAGAAACCCTGTCTTGAAAAAACAAAACCAACAAAAGGATAATGGATGAATTTCATGTTTAAATCTGAGTCCTATCCCCAAGATCAGGAATATACAATATTCCAAAATCTGAGCAAACATGTAATACGCAACACTTCTGGCTTCAGCCATTTTAGATGAGAAACTCTCAGCTTACTTAATCTCTTTAGGGGAAACTTTATTGTCTATAGGAAAACTCAAAAGGAGATTGTATGGACAGAATGTTTACAAATTACGAAGTTTTGCCTTTAAAGACATGGTGGACTCCCAGTAGGATCCTGGTGGTGTCATGGTGGCTGGTAAATGTTTTTTGCTGTGTTACTGGAAGCTAGGTGCAGAGTTGGGTAGCACATCTTAGAACATCTCATTTAGCAGGGAAGTCCTGTATATTCCTAACTAGCCAGAGAAGTAGGGGAGAGGGGAGAGACCTCCACCAAGTATCTAAGACAAGATGCTGCCTTTCCTAGACAGCATGTAAAATTAATTCTATTCCAGTCTTAACCCCAAGTTTTGTTCTGACTCTTTTAATCCCTCCCCACCTCTTGCAGTAGTGCTGGGGTCAGAGCCAAGACCTTGGCTTGGTAGGCAAGTTGCTCTTTCACTAAGCATCACTCCAGATCCCCTCTTACCTTACAGTGCCTTTGGTAAAACTGCTCTTTCCATTAGAAGTGGGGAATACAAGCAATGTCAGTGTCTTTCATGTAGCATTATAACAAAGCTTCATTGTAACTTTATCCTATTGTATTCCTAAAAATCTTCTGGTGTTTGTCTTATATCCAATCTACTTTGTAAGTTATCATTTGGTTTCTGTATGATGAATGAAATAATTTATGTAAGCACAAGAAGCTTAGTGAAGTCGGGAGTAGAGGCTATGTGTTCTTGATTACCTTCCCTAGGAATAGTCATGTCAAGCTACTCTTGACATTAAGAACTTGATTTTCCTCATCGAACCAGTCTTCTTACCTGTAAATTAGAGGTGTTGAAGGTGTTCCAATTAAGACTGAGAACAAAGAGAAATGCGAAGTTAGTTATAGAAATGTGTCTGCTTCGCTCCTACAGTTGGCATGCCTGTGATTGATTATGTCTTCATCCAAATTTGTCAGGAGGCTCAGATTCTCAGCTGTCTCTTGAGAGCTAAGTGTTACTGAGATCTGTATGGTAACTCGTATGCATAACTCACATGAAAAGGCATGCCTGAGGTAGTGCTTGCATTGGGAAGGTAGAGAGGGTTGGACCCGGAAGCTTGCTCACCAGCTAGCATAACTTACTTGGATATGGCACCTGAGAAAGGATCCCTAGGGTTGTCTTCTAGCCTCTACACACACACACACACACACACACACACACACACACACACACACACACACACACACATATATATTAAAAGGTAAACAACAATAAAACAACTTTCAGATATTTATTCAGTCTTGATTCACCTTCTTCCATTTCCTCACGAGATTTTCAGTAACTGCTTGTGATGACCCAGTGGGTATCCCTCCCCCCTCCCCTTATTGCTAAAACTCTTCAGTGTAGAACGTGTCATTTGGCAACTGTTTCCTTTTAGGTTCAAACACACCAATCCACTCACCTGTGGCTGACCCTTGTAAAGGTTCTTTGTCCCTTGTCAGCTAGAGTGCAGTGGCAGGATTCTTAGCAATGCTTAGCAGTTCACTTTCCCTGGATTTTCTGTCGTCTGTTCGGTGCTTCCTGAAAAATTTATCCATGGCCTCCATGGGCCACTCCTCTAGATATCCTCTGGCCCACATCACTCTAGGAGGCTCCTCTACTTTTTTTTGGGGGGGGAGGGATTGTGCTGCTCATTTTGTCTCCTGGCAGCCTCCTTGCCTTAGCTGCGTGTTCCTGTGACATCACTCCTCTCTCCGTGCCTCAGGGATCAGCCTTGGGGATGGTCCCCTTCTTTGTGTTTAGTTCTCCCCTTATTTCTTCCCTTTTTGTTCCAGAGGTAATAGCCACCCCCTGCTCTGGCTTTCCTGCCCCTTTAGGGCCCTCTTATCCCACCCATTTTCAGTAGTTAAGTACTTTTTGCTTGCTAGCAACTCTTTGTATTAAAATTTTCCACACTCAAATTACTGGTGTGGTTTCTGTCTCCTGATGGGCTACTGACTGGAAGAAAAGGGGTAAGAGAAAAAGCCACCCACAAAAGAGAATTAATTGCCACTGAATTACCAACTCATGACTGGTGCCCTATTTTTTCTCAACATGCTCAACAACTGATTTTACTTTCGTCTGGATTGCATCAGACATTCTGTAATCAGGTGCCGAATATTCTTACCAGCATGACTGCAGCAAGTACAAAACAAGTAAATATCCTTTTATGACCCAGTAATATGAAGGCATTTATCTGCTCAGCAGAGTTACTCAGCAGCAACTGTATGCTGGCTTTAAAAAACAAAGGATCCAGACTCAGGCCCTGCCTTCCAAGTTTGTTAGGGAGACAGGAGCTGTGTGTATGAAAAGTTAACCAGGGAGGCAAACAAGCTTGCAAAGCAGGCTGCATTAGCATTTGCATGGCCTCATATTTCTAGACTAAGTAATATTGCAAAGCACCAGTATTCTGTGTGATCCATTCACAAGTCTAAGTACCTGGGCATTTATTTGTCTTTTCAATTGTTTCCCATTTTCTCTGCATTCATGATACTTGCTACTGGGAATTACAGGGCCTGTAAATTAGTAGATCCTCAGTAACCAATGGAAAGAAATAGTTTATGACAGTAGGCCTCTAGAATAGTGTCCAAATACTGTATACTTTGGGGCTTCAGGCCACATCGGGATTGCTAGAAGCCAGCTGATCAGACTGAGAAGAGATGCTCTGGTGTATGCTATGATATGGAGATTGGAAGATTCTGGCTGAAATGGTTTTAGCGTGGACAAAATTCTTGTTGCTGTATCAACAGTATCTTCTGTCCTTCGTACATATACACTCTACACAATAATATTTAGGCAGTCACCATCCCAGAATTATTCTGGCCAGTCTCTCCAGTAGAGCTGGCTTCTCTCTGCTGTGTCTCTTGTCATGAAGTTAACTCACACCGACAAGCACAGCCCTCGGAGCTATGAACCATTGCTGGAGGTGGCACTCTGTACTGCCCCAGCCCCACTGTTCCTAGAAATGTTCTTGGAACGTGTTTGACCTTGATCGAGTGCTGGGAAATGATGTCTAATCTAGTGTGTCTTCCTAGAGACTGGCTGCACTTTAGTGGAGTGAAAGCGATCTAATAAATACTGCTATAAAGGGAACCTGTCGTTTTAAAGCATTTACCCTGCATCCTTTGCTTGCCCTATATACCAGTTGTCCCTACACTTGACTTATAGGGAAAATACCAAGAATCTGGCTGTGTCCTTCCAAACTATTGCCTGATGGTGAGTGCATGTGAATCTCTCATGTATTAAAGTTTAAGACTATATTTCATGGTTTCTCTCATCCTTAAGGATCTGAAGAACTAAACAAATGGTTATGGGCCGTAGATGGAAACTATGACTATAAGATGGAGACCTGTGAATATGTATTGGCAGTAGCCTAAATTGGACCCAAGGTCACGACCCTAGATTGAAGCCCACTACTACCTCATGCTTGTGACTGTGGTGAAGTCTCTCTCTTGCTCTGATTGTAGGAGCTGTAGCATGAGGAGAACTGCTAGTTCTACAGGCACAATTGCTTGTTTCACATGGAGGCTTTGTGGGTACTTGGTGAAGTATAGTGTATGGCCCTTCAAAGATCCACTAGGTGTTAAGTGTTACTTGGCGAACAATTGATGCCAGCATTGGAATTGTCTACGAGGCAATGAATGAACCCTTCCCAGTCAGGGGTGCAAAGTCCTTCTGGTGTTGTGCAGGAGGCTGACTAAATCTAAGGTGAAATGGGAAACATCATGTATGTCCCTGAGATGTGGGCATACGTTCAGGCCTATAAGGAGAGGGCATGCCACAGTGAGAAAGAAAAACAGCAACTCACAACCAGGGTGTCCCCTCCGATTTGCCATCAGATGTCTACCTTTGACCCCTTTTCTGAGACCATTCTTGCAGTGGTCCCTTTGAGATCTGCTTCTTCAGGTCTATCTGCCTGTGTGCATAGACTATGTCACATAAAATCTCATGAAGAATTACATGGAGGAAAATAAGATTCCTGGCTGAGAGCTCAACAAATCTGCATCTATTTGAGAAAATGGGTCTTATTTCTATAGTGTGTCCTCATTTCCCCTGCCCAGGTCAGGGTAATGCTAGGTTCTCCATATTCCCCATGATACCCAGTGCTGTCACTGTCTCTGTCACTGTCATTTTTCTGTCTCTGCCCCATTGCACATGATAGGACAGGGGAAGCAATGTAACCCTATTGTCACATGAAGCTCTGCTCTTAACACCACCTGATACCATCTGAACCACAGTGGCAGCTGAACACTGAGGTGCCATGGCCCTCCTTTGGTCTTTACTGAAATACATGTTTGCTGTCATAGGGATATGGATAAACTAATTCCTTTTTAATTCATATATTTAATACATGTTCTAGTTTCCTTTCTGTGTGACAAACACCTTGACAAGAAGCAACATGGGTGAAGAAAGGGATTGTTTGGCTTGCAATTTGAGATTCCAGCCAATCTTTGTCAAAGTGTGAATACAAGCAGCTCGTCACCTCACATCCGCAAATAAGAGCAGAGAGAAGCAAATGCCCCCATGTTACCTGCCTGCTAGTGCTCATTTAGCCTTTTCTACTCTTACACAGTGCAGCATCCCAAATCAGAGAATGGTGCTGCCCACAATGGGTGGTGTCTTCCTACAGCAACTACCACTCAAGACCATCCTCTAGAGACATGCCTCCAGGCCAACATGATCTAGACAATTCCTCAATTGAAACTGTCTTCCCAGGTGATTCTAGATCAGCAGTTCCCAACCTGTAGGTCACAACCCCTTTGGGTATCACATATCAGATATTTACATGATGATTCATAACAATAGCAAAATTACAGTTATGAAGTAGCTATGAAATAATTTTATGTTTGGAGGTCACTACAACATGAGCAACTTTATTAAAGGGCAGCAGCATTAGGAAAGTTGAGAATCACTGTTCTAGATTGTATCAGTTGACAGTTAAAACTAAACAGTACAATCCACCCTCTATCAATGTAAAGAATAAACATATTAAAGCCCTAATTTCCCCACTCTTGTCTCCAAAGCCATGTTAATATTGTAATGCAAACTATGATCCAACCTTAAAAGTCTCATAGTCTTTAAAAATCCCAACACTTTAAAAGTCCGAAGTCTCTTAAATGTGGGCTCCTATGAAATAAAAAATGTTACGAACTTTTTTAAATTCCAAAATGTAAAGACAGGCATACAATAGTCACACTTAAGGAAAAGCAAATCCAGCAGTGTGAATCAGTGTAGCTCATTGTCTGATGTATATACAGCTTGCAATCTTCTGGGCTCCAAAGGGCGTGGGCATTGTCACCCCTAACACAGCTTTCCTATCTGCAGCACACACAGCATAGGCAGGCCCCATACCTATAGCTCTTCTTGGTGGATATTCTGTGCCCATAACATCTTCAATATCCTGGAGAATCTGCTGAAACTGAGACTTCATCTTTACTAGTAGCTTCTCAAGACCAGACATGTGGCCTCCATGTCTCACTCTGTCTTACATCTTGCATGTCTTCAACATTAGTATCATATGGATGCTACCTATATTACCAAGTTCAGCTCAAGATGTAGCCTGGCTCCCTTGGATCAGAACTTCTATGTGCTGATCCCGAATCACAATCACAATCAGAAACACATTCTGATTGGTCAGTGAAGCCTTGAAGTTTTCACTTCGATGGTGCTGATCTCCTTGACAGTCAGTCACAGCCGCTTCTTGATGGTCAACACATTCTTAGCCAAACTAGCAGCTGAATAGGCACAAGATTCTCATTCCCTCATGAAACATGACCTAGGCTTCTGCTGTCACTATATTACTTTGAGCATCCAGTTGTCTAGTCTCTCACAGGAAGGCCCCATTACACTTACCACAGTCCTCGATGGCTATGCAAGCCCAGAGGTACAAAGTCTTAACAGTCCTGCCTCCCAAAATAGTTTAAGGCATAAAAGTTACATGATCAGGCCTATCACAGCAACACCCCATTCCCAGTATCAGTTTCTGTTCCAATGTCATTTCTGTTGCTTTGACAAAATACCCTGCTACGTGGGGGTGGGGGGATGGGGCTCTTTTGGCTTACAGTTCCAGATTACAGCCCATTATGTGGAGGAAATCAAGGCAGTAACTCAAACAGCTAGTCTTATTGCATTCACGCTCAAGAGCAAAGAGAGACTATGTTCTCTTTGCTTACTGCTCGTCTACTCTTTCTACTTTTGTCCAGGGCCCCTGGGAGCTGCCTACAATGGACAGGCTCTTCTACATTAGCTTACAGTCAAGATAATTCCCTCTTAAGCATGCTGACAGGCCAACATGATCTAGAATATTCCTCAGTTGAAAGTCTAGTTGGCATCAAGTACATTTTCACCAAATATGCCAGAGCATTAAAATACACTATCAAATTTGATATTTGTGTATTTATATCGGCATTTGCATATGAAATAGTTTTAACATTTAACATGACATTCCTTTATCTCGGATTTATTTCTCTGTGTGTATCCCTGTGGGTATGTCTCTGTGAGTATATGCAGAGGTTGGAAACACCAAATCTCTTGGAGCTGAGTTACACTTTGAGCAGTATGATGTAGATGCTGGGATCCAAACTCTAGTCTGCATGGTGAAGGGAAAACTCTCTTAACTGCTGACCCATCTCTCCAGTCTCCAAGTAATTTTAAAATTAACATTTTGGATAATATTGTTTTAATATTGTTTCAAAGTGCAGATAACTTTTTTGGAGCTCTAAAAATAATCAGTTTTAGGCAATGGCAATCTTGGGCAAAGGGCTTGCCATGGAAACAACAGAAGAGACTATGGTTTAATCCCCGGAACCCTCATTAAAAAACAGAAAAAGGTTAGGTATAGAGGCACACATTTATCACCCCAGTTCTTGGGAAGCAGAGGCAGGAGGATCCCTGGGGCTTACTGACTATCTAGCCTATCTAAATTGGCCATTTCCATATCAAGTGAGAAACTCTCAAAAGGCAAGGCGGGACTGGGCGTGGTAGTTCACTCCTTTAATCCCAGTATTCTGGATGCAAAGGCAGGTGGGGACCTCTGTGAATTTGCTGCTGCCTGTTTGCATAATAAGTTCAGGACAGCTAGGACTATGTGGAGATCCCGTCTATAAAATAAATATCCAAGGTGGGTGCGGGCTGGTTAATGACTCCTAAGGTTAATCTCTGGAATATACGCCTGTGCCTTCTCAAACACACAATAGTTGTGTTTGTAGACATTTCAGAGAACATGAAAGTCTGTTAAAAAGAAAGTGGGATGCTTCAGTCCTGCCATAGAGAACCACCTATATTTGTTCTTCTAACAGATATTTTAAAGTATATTTATAAACCCACGTTACTTAAGTAGGGTGAAACTCAGCTGTAACATGGTTTTGACCCTAACAGTATGTCATAGTCATGTCTGAATGTTAGCACATGCCATTTTTACTTAAGCATTTTTAGCCACTTGATAGTGTTACTCTAAATGTTATTATCATTATTTATTCAAGTAATAGCAATCAGTGGACTTTTAGTTGGTTTTTTTTCCTATAACGAACAACACAGAACTAGGAGTGCTGCATTCATGTTTGTGCCCTTATTCAATTTCAAGGGCTTTTCTTCCTTTGTATTAATTCTTAGAAGTAAATTTCAGTCCAAATACTCAGTCCTGGTACACATCACACAGCACACCAATCAAGTATGCCAGCACCCATTTGGTCATTTACACAGGGAGGTTTTAAGTTCAGGAGGAGGTCATTGTTGTTGCTCACAAGGTTCTTTGCTGTTACCACATCACTTTTTCCTCATTTCCACCTGTCAGAGCCAGCATCCATCACAGACTTTCCCTGTGCAAATAACCAAAAAGTAAGAACAGAATAAGGAATGCTAACCTCTAGACATAGAAAGTTAATTTTTAAAGCCATCTTTTAAACTCAGATTGCAGATAGTGATTTATACTCTTGGGCTGTTTATAGGGGCATACCCTGAATACTTTAATTGTAATAGAGACACAGCCAGAGCTTATATAATAGATTTCAAAGGAATCTATAAAATAAAGATTCTTTTCAGGCTGCTACCATGTTAGTCTTGTCTCATAGCATCCTACCTCCTGATTATTCTGAACCCTCATAGCCTGACTACCAACCAGACAGCAGTGTAATCTCCCTTAGGTTCCACTAGAGATGCTGTATAGAGTATCTAAAATTCATAGATAACCTTCTTCTTCCCTTATCTCTTGACATGAATGCAGATGACTAAAATTCTTAGGCAGGAAATGCCCACTTTGGGGGAGATTAAAGAGTATCTCTGGTGCGGACTCTCAGCTGATTTGTGATCTCCACTGTGCATCATCAGGCTTCCAAGAGGCAGGGATGGATATAAGCAGGGAGGGTCTTCTTCTGAAATTACTTATACGAGAGGAAAGAACATGCGCCGCATGCTTGCTTTCTAGAGAGCTAAACTCAAGACCATTATTAATTTCTGTTTACTATTTAGAATTTAATTAGATAAGAGAGAGTACCAGGCACAGCACTGATTGCTCTAAGGCATTTTCTAATGATTGGAGAGAATATAAGTGGAAGAGTTGTTCAAATTAAGTTCATGCGCTGAGGGTATAATCCTGATGGTAGAGCCCATGCCCGTGCATGGCACCAACTTGACTCCTCAGAACCAGAGGAAGGTGGGGTTTAGTCTGACATCTGTCTTACTTAGCCAGTCAAGCTTCCTGTATATTGAAAACAACTTTTCCAATTACTGTAATAGCGGGTGTCATGAGGGCCTTATTCTACAAATGGATTATTGTATCAATTCTCATGGCAGCTGTTACGGGTATATTGTTGATAGTGTAAGTTTTGAGGAGGTTAAGTGGCTTGTCCAGCCCAAATCCAGTCCTTATTTGTATCATGATGCTCTTCCAGCTCCTGTGGTGATGGGGACACATTGAAGACCCATTCTAGCACTGGATATGCCTTTTGGTGTCTTTGGATAAGGTTCATGCTAAGCATCATTTCTGTGCTCCCTCCCTTCTTCCATCCTGCTCAGATTTCTTTACTGTTGAAAACCTTTCCACGAACCACACCAAGCTGGTGGCTGTTTCTGCCACAGGGAGAGAATTTTCACCAACAATGCACATCACTCAATAAATAATAATCATGGTGTTTCTGTGTGATGGGGCTCTCTGCATCACTAATAAGTGTCTCTGCCTCCTGAGTGCTGGAACCAAAGATGTGGGCCTCCACACCTGGTGAAAAACTAAAGGCCACCCAACTTAAATGTGGTCATTTACCTGTCTTGAGAAGTGAATAGGCAATTACTTTGAAGGATTTTTTTTCAGATTAGCAGATTCATTTTATATGTCACTGACTCTAGCACACTTACTGCATAAGAGCTCCCAGGGTTGTAAATGCCCTCACCTTCTGGGACTCTCAGCAAGGGGGCCCACCTCTAAAGACCTATTTTTATTAGGACCTGATTCCCCTATTTGTTTGAGTAATCAACAAGACGTGTGATGTGTTTTACAAAGATTACCTCTAAAATTATAAGAATAGAATTGGAGAAATTAAAGGAAGTTATCCCAGCATGTTGAGCATCTGCTTTTGTGGGGTGAATTCTCTATACTGTTCTGTATAGCCTGCACTTTGCAAAGCTCACAAGGTGAATACTCTCCATTCCCTATGCAGTCTTTTTGAATCATTTGGCAGTGAATGCCACTCCTGTGAAAATCTGGTTTAGGTGTTGGAGATGTTCGTGTGATGCTTATGAATAGGCACAGAGTACTGGAACTTGGGCAGTTTCTGTGTCATGGTTCGGAGACTTCTTGTGTGCTAATCAAACCCTTTGGAATGACCATCGATTAGTCATTCCTCAAAGAAGTTTAGAAGTGGGGAAGCACTGGAATTCCTGCTGCAGGGCATCATAAAATCAAACAAATTTAGTCTTGACTGTTAATGCTGTGTCTGTCAGTATATCACTGTTGGTAACTCACAGCTTTTAAAGCCTTGTGATAGGCAGAAAAATCTCCCTTTTGTGGGCTGGGGATGTGCCTCAGTGGCTAGAATGCTTGCATAGCATTCAGGAGGCCCTGGGTTCAAACCCCAGTACTGTATGAACAGTTAGGGTAGCCTATATGGGCAGGAGGTTCAGAAGTTCCAAGTCATTCTCCACTGCATATAACATTCCAGGCCAGCCTATATACATAACCTTGTCTCCAGCATTGGGGGGGGGGGCAGGGGAAGGGCACACAATCATTTCTTTCAGCTTTTGGGTTTTGTTTGTTTTTTGCTTTTGTTCCCCTCTTAGAATTATGGATGTTCAGGTTCTTTTGCTCTTATCCAAAGAATTGAAAATAAGGGTTCACACAGATTTGCAAGAGTAGCAAGATAGCTTTACTCTGCAGATGGCTGGGTGGAGGGGGGCAGATTGACAGACCAAGATGGATTGCAGACCACCAGAGAGTACCCTAGGGCTCTAGCTCCAACCCCAGGACAGTGCAGACAGTGTTTTCTTGTTGCTGTGCTTTTGTCTTGCCAATCGATTGTCCTGGACTGGGAAAGAATGATTCAAGCGGAGAGTGTGCATGAGAACCCTGTCTGTTATTCAGGTTGAGTGTATTGAAAGAGCAAATACAGAAGCCAGGCTGGGCAGAGTATTTTCAATCAGATTTGGTTTGAGACAGGTAGCTTTATTAGTGACTTGTCTCATTGCTGTAACAAATGCCTGGCATGAACAACCCCAGGAAGGAGGCTTGTCGAGTTGGGGGATTTGAGTCCATGGTCTTTGGCTCCATTGATGTTGGGTCCATTGTGAGGCAGAACAGCAAAGTGATGGGAGAATTTGGAAGAGAATCTCACCTAAAGGCAGACAGGGGGCAGGGTGCTACAGGAAGGGACCGAGGTATGATAGCCTCCAAGTACCAACCCTGGGGGCCTACTTCTGCCACTCTGCATGGTTCTTCCACCTCTCCATATTCTATTCCAGTTTTCGATCCACAAGTTCCTCATTGGGTGAGAGCCCACACCTTCTAATTGCCTCTGGAAATGCAAACAGACACACCTAGAAGTATGCTTTAATCTCACTTCTAAATTATCAGTGAAAATCAGACACCGCAGTAAGCTAGGCTGGAGTCAGAGAGAGGAGCTGCAGACAAATGCAAGCCAGATTCAGGATGTGCTCAATGGACAGAGTCATCCTGTGAAGCATCATCAAGAAAGGAGAGAGTGAGCATTCCACCCAGGTCTGAAGATTTGCTTCCCTGGGTAAAAAGCTGCTAACGTTTTCTTGAAGATAAAAATTAAGGCAGAGGTGATCACATCGTGGCTGACTCACTTTATCTCAAGTGGGGTGTGTGTGTGTGTGTGTGTGTGTGTGTGTGTGTGTGTGTGTGTGTGTGTGTTGTGTGTGTGTGTGTGTGTGTGTGTGTGGTTGAAGAGCATACTCAGATTTCAAATATGTATCTACCAACCTGGCTTTAAAATCTCTGTACTTGGGCATAGTGAAATGGATCATTCAGTAAAGTGCTTGCCATTGCGAGTGTAAGGACATGAGTTCAGATCTACAACGCCCATGTCAGAATCCAAGTGTGATGGTGCACAACATCCATGTCAGCATCCAAGTGTGATGGCACATGCCACCCATGTCAGAACACCAAGTGTGATGGTGCACATCTATAGTCCCATACTCTGCTGGGAGGCAGAGACAGAAAGGTCTCCAGAGCTTGCTTGCCAGTCCATCCAGTCTAACCAATAACAAGCACCAGGGTCAGTAAGAAGTCTTGTCTCAAAAGTAAGGTGAATGGCAATTGGGCCTGGCATTCACAAGCACATTTCCAACACTTACCAAAAAAACACACATAAAATTAATTTAAAAATCTTTGCACTCAATCACTAACTAACATACCAAACCAGCTGTTTTAATGGCCTTGTCAAGGAGATCACCTGTGTTTGTCCTAAGTCATTTCTGCTCCATAGACTCTTGTCAATGACAGTTTTATAATCCAAGTCTCTGAATGTTATTGGGATTCACTTTTCCCCATGGACAAGTCTGTCCATCTGTCCATCCCCACCTCAATGGAACTAATGGCAAAGGAGTGCTGGAGTCTTGGTGCCTGAGTGAGTGACTTTATGCTCTGTGGAGAAAGTCATATCTTTTTCTCAAAGGAGAGAAAGTTGCCCCGGTGAGGTGGTGATAGTGGGAACAAACTTTCTGGGTTTCCATTTCATTCTGTTGCAAATGGCATGATCTATCAATCAAAGCCTGCTGGGAAAGATTCTGTCTTTCCTTGTTGCAATTAAATGTTATCCTCTGCTGAACTCAGAAACATTTTAAGTACAAAGCTAAAGTGCTCAGTTCATGTTCAACCATGGTGGGTCTGGACTCATTAACACGGCCACTTAGGAGACAGGAATTCTTCTAATTAGTGGATTTAGATATGTTTACCCACTTAGATAATTCAATTGTAATGTCCAAAGCATTGCTTAGCTGAAGCTCTTAAATCAGGTACTGAGACAGATTTATTGGTGGCCCTGATGCAGTTGTCACTGTGTGTGAATGAAGTGTACTGTTTAGATGAGTGAACAGGTTTATTTCAGAAGACGGCAGCAGGGAGCTTGTGTCTCTCTTATAGTGGTGGGCAGCAAGCCCTTTATGTGGGAGAACCATGTGAAATAGGGGGTGGCCCATGAGGGATTGCTGAGAAGAGTGAATTGATACTTAATCCATCTTCAGAGACTACATTAATGGAGCAATCATTCAGTCCCGAAAGGAAGCCAGAGTAGAAATACCCTCTGTGAAAGAGCACTGTGGTATGTAATGAGCTGCTCTTGGTTGCTGGGAATCTGAGCAGCTGCTCCTGCTGCTGCACTGTGCCCTGTGCTATGCCCAGGGACACCTTTCATGATGATGGCTCAAATTCCATGCTGCATTTTATTGCTTTCCTGTGTTTGGTTAAACATAAAAGCTAGTGAAATATAGCTTTGTCTCAGGACTGATTATTGATGCTTAATTGTGATGCTTGGTGACCTTTTTCGTTGTTGCTGCTCCATTTCCCCAACCTGAACCTGACTTGTAACTGCATTGCTCTACTCCAGTGTTAGTAGCTGAAGTCTGCAAAGGGTAAGAGCTAAGCCGGAAGAATGGAAATTACCAAGTCACTTTAGTGAGCTGGTGTTATGGTGTAAGGAAGATAGGAGAATGAGAGTAAGAACTATCTTGTACTCTCTGAGATAGAACTAGATTGTCAGTTTTACAAGCAGAGTGCCATAATTCATTAAGTGGTTTACACTCAAATATGTGATTCATTCATTGGTTTATACTCAAGTTATGGTTTGTGGTTGTCGGTTACCATGTAACATGTTTCTTAAAGTCTAACAGCTTAAACACAGTACATGATCATTGTGAAGGTTCTGGGTCCTATGGGTCAAGGAATCTCACTAGTCCAGTTAACAGCCATGGCTGGGGCTCATCTGGAACTTCACTTTAGAAATGATCCCTTCAAAGCTTGTTCAGGTTTTGGCCAAGGTCACACATTCAGGAGAACTGTACTCTCCCTTAGTCCAAGGCCAAAGGTTACCTGTGTTCCCTCGTGATGTGTTTCTCCAGTGTGACTAATCACAAAGTACTGATGTTAGCCATCAAAATGGAGGTTAGGATCTTTTATAACCACACCAGAGAAGTGACCCCATTGCCTTTCTTCATGCAGCTGTGTCGGTGTAAGTCACTCTAAGGCCCAGGGTACCTGGAATTGACATTACTGGGCGCCTTCCTAGAGTTACCCTAGCCCAACCTTCCATGGCTGTTCAGTACATATTTGTTGAATGAGTAAGGTTGAAGAGCTGGGTCCATGTAATTAGATTAAGAGCACTGTTTATCTACCAGTTACCTCTTTCTAGAGCTACAGATACAACCAGTCTTTTGACATTGTGAGACAACAGTGACATCTACAAATCGCATATTCGAGAACTTTGCACAGGTGTCTTAGGGTTTCGGCTGCTGTGAAGAGACACCATGATCGTGGCAACTCTTATAAAGGAAAGCATTTAATGGACTGGCTTACAGTTCAGAGGTTTAGTCCATTATCATCATGATGGGACATGGTGTCAACACAGACAGACATGGTGCTAGAGAAGGAGCTGAGAGTTCTACATCTTGATCTCAGGCAACAGAAGGAATCTGTGTCACATTGGGTGGTAGCTTATGCATGGAGACCTCAAAGCTCACCCCACAGTGACACACTTCCTCCAATAATGCCACACTTACTCCAACAAAGCCACACCTCCTAATAGTGCTGCTCCCTATGAGCTTATGGGGACCAATTACATTCAAACTACCACAACAGATTTCTTTTTTTCAGAAAAGACTTTTTTGTTTTTGTTTTATTTTTTTTTAAACACAAGACCAGAAAAATATCCTAGTGGATGCCCAGCAGCCTCATAAAAATGGTAGCCATGGCTGCTTTTGCCTGTAACCTGAGCACTGTGGAGAGGAGAGACAGAAAGGTCTCTGGGACTTTCTGAACACTGGCCTTATTGAAAAATGTCAAGCTCCAGGTTCAGTGAGAGACCACAAAGGGAAATAGGGAGAGAACAGCAGAGGCTACAGGAAGACACCTAATTAGTGTGCAAACAGGAGTGGACACCAGCACACACACTGTCACAGAGCAGGCATACACCGAATACACCACAACATTTTTTAAAATGTCAACAAGAACCTATAATATTTAGTTTGCAGTTTTGTATCAGGCCATATTCACAGCTATCCTGGCTTGCATGCAGCCTTCAGGCCATGATTCACTGCCCCAAGTCATGCCGTTTTAATATTTTATTTGCTTCCCTCTTTTGAAGGCATCAAACTCAAGGCATTCTATATACTGGGCAAATGCTGTTCCAATAAGCTACCCCCAAGGCCCCACTTAAATATTTCACACATGCCACCTCTCAGCTATTTACCTATTCTTCCTGCCTTTCTAATGTAAGCAATGCCATTCTCTGCTGCTAGCAAAGGATTTTCTCCTGCCACAAGGATCAGTCTGGCAACCGTTTGATCCAGCATGCCTTGTTTCTTGTATTTCTCTTGCTTCATGCATGGTGGGGATTTATATCAGTTCCTACACGACCCTTCCTGGATCCTGGGTCTTTTGTGAATGCAGTGCCTGGAGCAGCTTTTTGCTTGGAGGCAATGAAAAAGCAAAGGTGAGAGTTCACATCTAATGCATTTTTGTTGAAATCTTTCTGTGCTGGGAAAGCGCTGGCCCTGCTTTCTCCCCTAGGCTTTTGCTGTTGTTGGGGTTTGCGGTGCATGGTGGGAGTATTACCAAAGGAGAGTAGGGAATGTTCGGCAGTGCTGTACACTGCTCTTTTGCCCCAGGCTCCCCCAGATCACACATATTTTTGCCCTCTTTTGTAATTCATAGGTCACAGTAGTATCATTGTGAGACAGTGAACATTGTAGCTTAAGACTCTAGGTTGAGCTTTATGGGTTTAGAATTTCATGTGTGCTCTCTAGTCCAAGAGCCTACTCTCCTTAGAAAAGGCTAGCTTGGATGGGACAGGTGTTTCTGGAACCATATCTTTGCCTGCTGGGAGACAAATTTAAAGACACAGGACAAAAGCCCACTTGGCCCTATGCTGGTGCTGTTTGTCAAATGCCTACCCTACCCACACCCTCCTCTTCCATGGCTTTGCATTGAGTGTGAGGTGAACTGAAAGCCAAAGAAATGACTTGACCACCATGCTCAAGACACTGTGATAGCCATGAACATGGGATACTGCTTATATAGACAGTAAGCTAGCCTGTTTTGACACAATCTGATGTTGGGCAGATCTGTGGCTTTTTCTGAAGGTGAATATCTCCTGAATTAACTAAGTAACCTCCGAGAATATCAGCTAACAGTAATTAAGCCATGTCAGGGCCCGAGCTCTGTTAAGCAGACAGGAGTTTGTAACCTGCTAGCACTTAACTCCTTTTTGGGTCAATCCTTACCGGGAGCTGTGGCATAGAAAATTTTTATCTGCCCATGGCAGCTAGTCTTAGAGGTCTGTTTGTGAAGTGCTAGAGGTGAGATGATAGCCAAGGGCCAGATCCTAACCCCCTTGTACAAGGATTCTCTGTACCCTGCCACTGTGCTGACACTCTGTATAGAAAGCTAATAGGTTAGACTGAAGGTCTAATACTTAAGTGTCTGTTGTATGTATGTATGTTTTGGGGTTGTTGCATTCATACCTGTATATGGATTCACATGTGTGTGTGGGGTGTTTAACTCTATTATTCTCCACCTTACTCCCTCAAAGCAGGCTCTTTCACTAAATCTGAAGCTAGGCTGCAGGCCCCACTGATCTTGCTGTCCCTACCCACCACAGTGCTAAGCTTCAACCCACACAGCCATGTCTGGCTTTTGTTACATGTATCCATTGACCTGAGCTCTGGTCCTTATCCTTATAAGTGATCTTGCCAATTGAGCTACCTCTCCAGCCCTTGATCTTGGAATTTTTAGAGTTCCATTTAAAGCCACTCTTCTGAGCAGGAATCTCCTCTCAAATCCTCCTGGAGAGTGTAATGAACATTTCAGGAAAGGCTCTACAGCCTTGCAGAACGCCCCCCTCACCCCCCCCCCGACACACACCTGTCACTGTGCTTTGTGCTTTGCCTCATTCTGAAGCTTGTCCCTGTTTTCCTCCTTGATTTCCTTGTGATGTGGGGTGCTAAACACTTCAGCACTTCCGATCCCACATTTCATAATCCTGTTACAGCAGTGACAGCCAGCAGAGGAGATGGCATTGAGATGTCAAACAGGAACAAAGACACCTGAGCATCCACAACTGGGACTTTAGGCTGCACCCAAGTAGTATTTCTGAGTCCCAGTAAGTGACTGGGGAAAGGAAGGGTGGTTGAAATATAACTTAACAGGGACTGAATTAGTGGAAGAATCACCCCCTTGGGCATAGGTACATTGCCTATATTATGGGGGCAGAGAAGATGGCTCAGTAGGTTAGACAGCTCTTGCATAAGCAGAGCCTGAGTTCAAATCCCCAGCATCCACATAAAATTCAGGCATGGCCATACACATCCATAACCCTAGCACTGGAGGGAAGAGACAGAAGGATTGCTGGGACTTGCTGGCTCCTAGTTAATTTTCTTTTGTTGTGTTGCCATAAAGAGCATGAGTGAAGCAACTTGGGGGAGGATAGGGTTTACTTGGCTGACAAGACCCATCACTGAGGGAAGCTGAGGCAGGAAAAGTAACAGAAGCCATGGGGGAATGCTGTTTATTGGCTATCTCAACTTGCTTCCTTATACAATGCAAGACCAGTTTCCCAGGAGTGGCACCACCACAGGAACAGGGTCCTCCCACATCAATCATTAATCAAGAAAACACCCACAGACTTGCCTACAAGCCAGTCTGATAGAGGTATTTCTCAGTTGAGATTCCCTCTTCTTAGATGACCTTGACTTGTATCTGGTTGATAAAAAACAAACCAAAAACAAACAAACAAACACACTCACACACCCACTAGCACACCATCCTGTTCCAAGTTCAGTCACCAGACTGTCTCAAGGGAATAAAGGGAAGAGTGATAGGACAAGATACCCAGTGTGCTCTGGCTTCTGCCCAACACACACAAAAAGAGTTTAATATTAATAGCAGAAAACAGTCACTCTAAACTGTAGGTAAGGAGTCCCTGAAATGCAGTAGTGGGGAAGAGACCAAGGTGAAAATGGTTGGTACCAGAAAGCTCTTAACAGCAAGAGATACCAAAGTGCCATGAAAGGTAGCTGAGCTGTGGTAGTCAGAATGAAAGAAACTACAGTCTCCTTGCTGTGTGGCTCTTAGGTGAGAGAAATTGAAGGAGAGGAGACTGATGTCAAATTGGACCTCATGGGAAGCGCCTGCCCTCTTCCTGATCAGGTGTGTTAGCCTCTAAATGCACAGTTCTCTGCTAGCCCTCAGGCTGGTTGGATCATTTCTGCAGTTCAGGAAGGCTGTGCAAAATCTCTGCTGTTTTGACACTTTCCCCTGCAGCCCCGGTTCATGGTATAGCTCTACCCTCTGCAAACATAAATCTCTTTTCCCAAGAGGATGGTTATTGGCTGGATATGAGGTTTGTGGTAGTAAAGTAGCAGCTGCCAATGTCACATTTGGGGCAAGGAAGTTGTCTTGGCCATCCTATCTACCAGATGGCTGGGACCTGATAGATTGACGATTATTAAAATCTGAGATCAGGGCCAAATGGCTCAGGGTTCGGAAAAGGCGAGGGGAGCCTATTTGAATGTAGCATGCATGGTCTGCTGGGACTGCTCTGTGTCTGTTTTATTTTGCTCCAAGTTGGGGATAAGCACAGCCCATCCTGTAGTGCCTGGATGATAAGCATAGATCTAAAGACAACTGAGAACCTGGCTACTAATTTGATAATGGCACAAACCCATGTGGTGAGTGAACACTTGAAAAGGGGATTTGGTGGTTTAGATTTCAGTAGCTTGTGCCTAAAGTTAGTCTTTAGTCCTGAAGTCGATGTCAGCTTCCTGTATTGGCAATGTCTCCATGTATTGGAGTTCTATCTAAAGACAACTGGAAGGCGTTGACTCAGAGCCCTCTGTCATATGTATGTGCCATCCTTTTGAAGATGACTAATGCTCAAAGCTGCTCAAAATTGGAAGTGCCAGGAGCTAAGTTTTTCAATTCAAGCACAAACGGGGTATAGGGGGAGTTCCCCCCATCATTTAAAAGCTCATTTGTGGAAGTTCTGGCTTCTCTGTATTACCATGCAATTTCTTTGATCTTAAAGTGGAAGGAAGCAAGTATCAAGAGTCAGGAAACCTCCTCATGTGGTTCTAAAAGGAGTAACATATTACAAGATTGGATGTTAAACAAAAACATGGATCCTTTGAAATGTGAACTCAAAGTGGTATTATTTACAGCCAAGTGCACAGAGATACTTGGGATAGGACCACCGCTGTTGGACATTCATTGAAATGTGAGGGTTTAGGATGAATTGCTATTCAGTGGGACCCACCCCAGGCAGACACTGTCTACGCTGAGCCCTGGGCTCTGTGATTTTCACTTCTAGTCTCCATTGTAAGGATGTGGACACTGAAGCTGTGAGGGTTCATGCCTGATCCCGAGTCCCATTTCTCTCACCCTCTCCGTTGGCCTCTTTCTAGCTGGAACAGAAACCAGAATGTAAACATGGGTTGCTAAAACAGCCTTGTTCACTGCCATCACACTGAAAAGCTGCCCACATTGCTTAGCTGATATCCACAATTTTGTTTAAGTGGCAAATTGATTGAAACAGTCAGAGGAAGGGATTATTTCAGTGAGGGCTTTGCCTTCCTGGAACAAATCCACTTATTAGCATGCAGTTTGGATTCCCCGCCCATGGACTGGAGAATGAGCTCGGTATTATTAAGCAGTTTCTTTGACTAGCCAACAGCTCCATTTTCTTCCCCCTTTCCTTGCCTGTCTTCTCACCAGCAACTGAAGAGACTGCATAGAGACTTTCAATTGTGGGTTGCTCTGAATCCAGGGTCAGGCCTTTGAGTTCAGACAAGACTGGGTCTGAGTGTTCAACTTAGAGGTGCGGTAATCACAAGTGAACGGAAATTGAGCTGGGATTAGTTTGCCTGGTTATTTTCCACTTGTATGTTATCAGTGGGTGTCAGTCATGGAGGATTAGCAACACCTTTTTTGAGCCTTCACACCATCAGACAAGACTAAATGCTCTAAGGGGCCGCTGACTGTAAGCCATTCCTTCTCATCTTGGATGGAGCATCATGGTACAATGATCCCCCTTATCTGCAAGGGGTGCATTCCAAGCAAACACTGAAACCTGAAGGTCATACCAGACCTAACATAATTATATTTTTCCTCTCCATGCATACCTACAGTAAAGTTCAATGGGTAGATTAATTAATAATTGGTATACACAGTAAGAAATTAACAATAATATCTAATTAGAAAGCAGACATGGAGATTCACATCTGTCATCTCAGTGCTTAGGAAGTAGAGGCAGGAGGATCAGGAGTTCAGAGTCATCCTCAGACACATAGTAAGTTCAAGGCCAGCATGGGCTACATGAGACCTTATTGTAAGACAAACAAACAAAAATAATAATAATAATTACAACAATGTACTGGAATAAAATTGCTGGCATTGGGAGCCATTAGTGAGTAAAAATTGGGCTACTTGAACACAAACCCTGCAGGGACATCTGATCTGAAACCTGAGCTGGTAGGACTAAGGGACCAACAGGAAGGAAGCTGACCCCACTTGGGTACATAGGTCAGTGGGCTCACTGACATTCTAGACATCAGATTTCATCCCAACCCAGAACTTAGGAATTATTTCCTTCTCTTTTAGGTTCCTTTCCTCTTCCTCCTTGCTTGCTTTTTGAGACAGTCTTATATAGCCCAGGCTTTGCTTGAACTTCCTTTGTAGCTGATGATAGCCTTGAACCAAGCCTCAGGCTTCCATCTCCTAGTGCTTCAGATCATAGTTGGCTGTAGGTAAATGAAGCATAAACAGTGAGCCTTTGCATAGTGTTTTTTAGAAGGTTGTCACCATAGGCAGAAGAAGTGTAGCATAATTTTGAAAGGTTGAGACAGCTGAATTGGCCTAATAAGGAATCTTGTTCAGAAAACTTTAGGACGTAGCATAAGCAACATGTATTGGTGAAGGAAATTATCATGGCCATTCCTCCAACTTCAGCCCCTACACTCAGTCAGAGAAGATCCAGTATGTACAGTTCGCTCTTTTGAAAGAAAAATGACCCTGGTTGGTTGAGGTAACAGTCACACCATTTTCCCTGGATGCTGTGCATTATTAGCTAGTCAGCTCTTGCTCAGTGAGCTCAGCAGCTGTACATGGGATGCAGGTGTTCAACAAAGGCTACCTGGCTTCAAGTGGACTTGTTCACATTTTGGTAGTTGGCGAACTGGAAGGACAGCAGCTGGACTTGCCCATGTTCACTCCCTATTCCTTTTTAGCTTGTGATAGGCTAGTTTGGGGTTCTTTTCATGGTGGCCTTATGCTCCCAATGCTTTAAGAGCATCTGCCTTTGTCACATTCACAAGCTTCCCCTTACCCCAAACAGTAATATAGACATTTTTGTCTCAAAAGTAGGAAAAATTGGTACACTCTCTTGATGGAGGAGTAGCAAACTCCAGCTCTAGAGGTGTGTATGTGTGGCAAGGAGGAGAGGGGTTTGTGGGCACCTCACCATCTCTTCACAGACTTTAAGAGTTTAGGTAATTACACTCACATGAACATTTCCACTCCCCTGTGTTAGCCTCTTGCTGCATATAACAAAACACATGAGATATCTGGCTTAGAAAAGATTGATTTTGACTCATAATGTGTGCTCCAGTCCATGATTGATTGCCCCCTTCCTTTGGATCTGAGGTGGCCATTACATGGTGGAATGTGTAGTCGTGTTAACCTCATCACTTAGCAAGCTAAAGAGAAAGAGGATGGGGCTAGGATCCCATAGGCCCATCCAGAGTATGTTCCCAATGACTAAGAAGCTCCCAACTAGGCCCTAACTCCCAAAGCTTCCACTTCCCCACAGCACCCTTTGAAGACAAAGCCTTAAACACATGGACAGAGGACACTCATCCCAAATGCCCTTCTACCTACAGCCTTAAGACACGGCCTCTTCTCTGGGCTGTTATTCTATTCTGGGCTTTTGAAATGTGACCACATTTACTGATGAGAGTCTCTTATCATGAAGTCTTGAATTGTGATCCCTTTTGGGGGCTGTGTTTTGAATTTTTGATCAATTATTTGATGTGATAGAAATACAGTATTTCTTCAAATATAATTTTGATTGGGTATATCCTATGAATATTTGCCATATGTTGTCTTTTTAAGAATGTTTTACACAGCCGGGCGTTGGTGGCTCACGCCTTTAATCCCAGCACTCAGTAGGCAGAGGCAGGTGAATGAAGTTCTCTGTGAGTTCCAGGCCAGCCTGATCTCCAGAGCAAGTGCCTTAATCACTATATAGCCCTGGTCTGGGCTTCATGTCAGATAATATGGAGGCTCAGTCATGGCAACTTCCAGGATTTTTACCTGTGATCTAACACTCTGAGTTCCTATTCACTGTCTTTCCTCCCTCCCTCCCTCCCTCCCTCCCTCCCTCCCTCCCTCCCTCCCTCCCTCTCTCCTTCCCTCCTTCCTTTTTTTTCTTTCTTCTGTAGTGTTTACAGTGTAGTACCAACTTCAACATTATGTTATATTGTTAGTCTATAAACATAATACTGTGTAATGGCCCTTGTGTTCTGAAGGTAGACATAACTTTGGGGCTCCAGACATTGAGTTCTTTAACATACTGACTTCTGACGTCTGGTAATTCCTCACTGTAAAGTATAATTGTGAGCATCATTGACATTTAAGAGCAGTCCTATTCTCTCCCCACCAGAAGTCAGGGGCACTATAAAAATCCTGCACCCCCCACTGCCTACTATAGTTGTGACAACTAGAAATGTCTTGGGCATGATCACATGTTCCCTTAGCGAGACAGAGGTGTCCCTGTTTATAGTTTAGAGCCACTGCTATGTCCTGGCGATGCTGGAGCAAAAAGGGCAGGAAATGTGTGAAGTGTGGATTATTCTCCAGGAGAACAAGTCAGAAATGGCACCTCAACAGGGGTGGAGGCATCTGCCTAAGCTGGAAGTACTGGGTATCCTTTGTAGTCCCTAGAAATCCGACACAGGGATGGCTCTGGATTCCTCTGAGTTAACTTGAAACAGCAAATTGGGTCTTGCTGCACATTGAAAGGTTCATCAATATCTCAACTTCATTATGTGAGAAGTGGATTTAATAGGAAATGCAGTCCCTGAAGGGGAAAAATGCAGGAATTATGCTAACCACAGATAATGGATTTTGAAAAGCACTTTATTTTTAGGGGAGAAAAAGGACATACATATAAGTAGAAAGGATGGCGTCATGACCCATCCTATACCTGTCATTCAAGGTCCTAAATGATTGAGTCAAGCAAGATTAGTCTCATGTCTCCCCACTCTCCAGTTGCTCTCCATTCCTGGATTATTTTAAAACACACTCCAGACATTGTTATATTTCATTTGTAAATATTTCACTGTACTAAGAGAAAGTACCTCAAATTATAACTATAGCTTGCCAGGGATATTTTCATTTAGAAAGGCAATAATATGCTAAGTAGTATCTAAAAGTTGAAGGAATGAACCAGTGGGCCCATGGACAATGAAGCTTGGTTTGGAGAGGCATTAATTCCAAAAGGAAATGGAGGTAGACACCTGTCTCTCTAAGCTGTGCTTTCCCTGTCATCCTGCTTTGAGTGGTTCTTACAAATGACCACAAGGAATGTGGGTTTTTCTGAGGAACTGGGGTCTTTATGGAGGAGAACAAGCTGGCAGGGAACTGGACCATTTCCTAAGGAGAAGAGAAAAACACAATCACCAGGAGGTGTTGAGTACTCGTTCCATGATGGATTGTTCTCTGATGACTTTCAATGACTTTTTTAGCCGATCAGGACTACTTTTAATAAAATGGAGCAGTAGCTTTTTAAGGCTTTGCTGTGGATGTGGTATTTCTCTCCTGTTATAATATATTCTGAGAAGTTTCTTTGTTGTGATTTAGACTTCCTCACTTGATTTTATTGTGTCATAAATCTCTGGCATTTGGTGAGCACCATGGTATATGTGAGACCTAAACAGCTTGCTAGATGCATCCATTTCCCCTTCTCTTTAGAAGATTAAACTGAGGCTGTTGTAGCTGATGCCAGGACAGATTTAACCAATCGTGTTTCCTTTACATGTAGGTCAGTCCGAGGGACAACTCTGCACTGGATCCTATTATCCACGGGTTGAAGGGCGTCGTACATCATGGTGAGTAAGCTCCCTCTTCTTCCTTCAGCTAGAAAGTGAAGGGCTGGGATCTGTACCTGAAAGAATCAGGTTATCTTGCAGAGGACAGGAGGGAGATACCATTCCTTGCCCTCTGCTGTGCAAGGGCTTTAGAGCCATTATCTTATGAGTAAAGAGCACCCGTGTTTATAACCTGCAAATGGGCCTGGGTTACCAGTGAGTCATTTGTTTCCCCTCAGGTATTACTGTGAATGCATATGTTGTAAATCAAAATGCTCTAAGATATATGGTTCTCTAGGTGTTGAATTTGCCATTTGTCTCATTTCTCTCCTAAAAATATTCCCTTTTCAAGTGTCTTGTCACTTGTAAATGTTTTTGATTTGCCTCTCAGATTTAAGAGGGAAAATATAAGTAGCCAGGACAAGCCATTAAACTTCGCAGTCTGTGAGCCAGCACCATGCAGCTGCTAAAATGGAAAGGGCAAGGCTGGTGTTCTCTACAGCAGACATCATATCCTCAGGCATAGACCTGGGAGAGGAAGTAAGATGAATGGGCTCTGTCTCTTCCAGCTGGTTTTATTGGCGGAATTTCCCTGCAACTTTATTATCAGCAATGCATCATTACCTGTGGCACCAGGATGCTCTCATTTCAGAGGCACCCTTGCTTCAGGAAGGTGTTGAGTCTGGATCTCATGTAATGATTTGTAAAGTTTTAACAATCTAATTAGAATTCCAAAGACATTGACAAAAATAGCGTTAGTAATGATAATAAATCTCCCTCCATTCCCACCACTGTGATAAAATGTCTTCACACCTTTTGAGAGGATTGTCTTCTGACATGAGCCAACTCTGTAGAGCTTAACAAATACCTCTTCCAGGGAAACTAAACTTGTTATCAGAGTTCGATTAAGCTGGATTGAGCATTAATTGTTCTGTTCAGTCATGCAGTAGGGAACAAGAATAAACCAAGTGAAAACAGGAAAGTAGAGAGCTGGGCGATGACTCAGTCAGTGCCTGCCTTACAAGCATGAGGACCTGCACACAGATATCCAGTACACACATAAAAAGCCGAGCTTGGCAGCATATGCCGTAACTCCAGTGCCAGGGTGCAGTGTGCAAAGACAAGATAACCCTGGATCTCATTGGTGGACCAGTCAACCCATGAACTCCAGGTTTGGTGAGAGAGCCTACCTCAAAAACCAAGGTGGAGAGAGATCAAGGGAAACACCCAGTTCTGCCCTGCGCCCTCCACATGCACACTAGTGTATTTGAACATACTTGTCTACCACACATGTGTTAAAGACATGTATAAAGAAAAAAGGAATGTATGATGACTGGCAGCATCCCATGGAACTTTTTCACTTGGAGAAGTTTACACTGTTCCCAACATGATCTATGTTAATAAGGGTACCCCTCCCCTTTCTGGGAACCAAATCCAGGGTCTCACTGTTAGTAATAGTTTACCATCTAGCTGTCTCCCCATATGGCTACAGTTACTTATCTCATCTGTGAGGAGCTTTCCTCACAACCTGGATTGCCTTCCCCTAACCCCACCTAATGCCATCTCCTTGGGCATGAATATCCAGAGAGGGGTGCAAATAATTCCACACAGGTACACTCTGTTTGCCTCAGGGGCACAGTGATTCCAGGTTACACCCTGCTCTCTGACAGGAAAGAGCTGCAAACAATGTTTGCCTACAAGAGAAGTATAGCATCTCTCATCAAGAAAAAACAAAATGTGTGTCTGACCACAGGCAGCCCTGGCTTTGGGCATAGATGGAGACAGCCCCAGCCAGCTCTTAAGGGGAGGGAGAAGAGAGGCACTTACCTTTTGTTCCTGAAATCTTCGCTAAAGTCCCTTTGGAAGTCCTCTGTTGGCACACTTCTCTTCCCCTCTTGAATGTTGACCAAGGGTGTCTCCATTGTATGCCTGCTCATCTCAGTTCAGATCTAGCCTGTCAAATGACTCCTCCCTGCCCACTCCCATCACTTTCTGTCATATAATCTAGGTTTCTTAAACACATCTGGAACACCGTTTTTGTTTATTTACTCATACAGTACCTCCCTCCCCAAATGTGAACTTCAATAAAGGCAGAAAGATGGTACACCACACCTGGCAAACAGTAGCTGCTCAGTAAATCACAACTAAATGTCTAAGTCAGGTAAAGGAGCACACATGCAAGTGAAAGCATTAACATAGAAAAGACTACTGAGGTGACTCTCTGGTTGAGAAGTGGGTATTTGAAGGGGCGGGCATCAGAAGAGTATGCCATTCTCCCAGAAGGGAATGGACATCTTGAAGAGTTGAAAAGAGCTTTCGTTGAAAACTAGATGTGTTTTGGTTAAGGGTCCTATGAGGGAATTGTGCTGATTTGAAGGAGCATATAAGTAGTTATTCTCTTCACAGATTCTCTACCCAGGGAATGACGGTGCAGATGCGTGAAGTGCAAAAGAATCAGTGTAGATTTCTGAAGCAGCTTTTACTTTCTTTCTGACCTCTGGGGGTTGTTTCTTAGAAAGTTAATTTTAATTTCTTATTAACTGACTGTTTGTGGGTGAGAAGATTCTTCTATGTCCCTTCAGCTGAGATGCAATTATCTGGTCTTGACTACATTGCATGCTTGGCAATTGGTCACAGGGTTGCTCTGTGAATCAGATACTAAGATGGAGTTTTAAGGGAAAGAGAGGTTTTTCACAGGGAAAGATGCCCTGGCAAGAATAAGGAGAAGTTTCGTTGAGAAGAGTGTTCATTCTCAGAGCAAAGAGAAAAGCATGAAGCAGCAAGAGGCTCCAAAAAGGCCAGGACATCAGAGAACCCCAGAGCCAAGAGCCCTGCATAAGACACTTAGGGACCTATGTGACTTCCTGCTGTGTGTGCTCATTGGTTGGATCTGTGTGGTGGGAGTACACCATGAAGACAGAGAAAATCTGGAAGGTGTGACCTCACCTTAGCTTGTCTCTGGAAGGAGTGTCCCAGGGCCACTCCCACAGTCAGTGCAGAGCTCCTCAGCTTCCTTTCAAAGTAGTCTACCTGTTCCTCCCCCGGTGGCTGTTTACTTGAGTATCCTTTCTTCTAAAATGCCAGGTGGCTCTTGTAAGTAGTGTTTTCCATTCCTCTTTAGTGATTGGCACCACTGAGCTAGGTGTAGAGCCGGTCTGCACCCCTGGGAGGAGCCTATGGTTCAGCAGGCAGTGGCTTGAAGAGTAGCCAGTTTCACTCAGACTTGGGAATGTGGAGGTATTAAGTTGAAGGCCTGAAGATTGCTGAGCAAGAGATGCTCCAGGCTAGGGGAAAGCTCTAGATTCAGCACTGTGAGCTTAAATGGAAGTGTCTGATGGCAAGAGACACCATTGTGCCTTGGGGACTCTGAGCACAGTGACATTTTTCTTCATTGCTGCAGGGATAAACTCTGGAAGCTCAAAGGCTGCGTGAAGTGTTGTTTCTTATGTGTATCTTTCTGCTATCAAAATAAAGGGTGCACGTGCAACCATATAGGAATGTGGGCATGTACCTCATTTTATGTAATTGCTCAGTGGTAAGAAGTGTGCATTTAGTAGTTCCATGCTAAAAGCCATATTTTTCATAAACTTGGGGGCATACATGTTTGTCTATTCACCCTTTAAGTACCCACCCAAACAGATGTCACCATCTTCTTGTATGTATTTTACACACTATCACAATTCATGGAAATGCTGTTTCCTCTCTCCCATTGCCAAAATGCCTTACTTTTCTATTCTATTTCTTTCTTTTCCTTTTCTCCTCCTCCTTCCTCTTCCTCCTTTTTTTTCTCCCCCTCCTCTTTTTTTGGGGGGGGCAGGTCAGGGTCTCACTATTAGCTCTAGCTAACCTTAAACTCAATACGAGTAGACCAGAATGATCTTAGAATGACAGAGATCTGCCTGCTTCTACCTCCCCAGTGCTGGGATTAAAGGCATGTGCCATGGTAGGAAGCTGCTTTTATTTCTGAATAGAAACTTGTTGATGCCAATTACTTCGTTGTTGAGCCTTGTTTGTTTGTCCCTCTTCTCCAAGCTCCCCTAACCATCACTTTGTTTTTCTATCTTAACGTGAAGTGAGCTGCTTTTTTTTTTTTTTTGCCACAAAAAAAAAAAAAGTGAAGGTTAAAAATAGTGTTTGCCCTACAAAACAAAACTTTGCCCTGGCTGATTTCTGGATAGCTGTTGCCATCTAGCATCCTCTATTACTCCCTCCCTGGATCTTTCTAAGAAATTTATCTGTGAAAGGACAAATTCTGGTCATTAGAAGCACTTCTAAGATGTCGTGTCCCCCAAATGAGGTTCTGGGAAACTTTTCTTGTCAATGGAAGTTATATGTAGAACAAAATGCACACATATCTCTCAGGAGAGGTTCATCTGACCTGTCAAACAAAACAACCTGACAGACTGTTGCAGGAGGTGCAACACTCACATGCACTCGCCTCACAGACTGTTGGAAGAGATGCAACACTCACACACTCACCCACAGACTGTTGGGGGAGATACAACACTCACATGCACTCACTCACAGACTGTTGGGGGAGATACAGCAGTCACATGCACTCACTGCAGAAAGGAAGCCCATGACAGACCAAGTTAACAATTGTGCAACATTCAGTTTGGTGAACCAGTGAGTGTGTATGGGGTCACTAACAAGGGTGTAAGGGAGGGCTTACTTACAAGAAACAGGGGCAGCTCTAAAGCAGCTGGATGTTCAGAAAACCAGTTCCAGAGTGAGTGATGAGTTCTGAAAGCTGCAGCCCTGAGCTGGCTGTGTGTAGTACCATGTAGGCAGCTCCAAGGCCCAAACATACTCTTCTTCCTGCATTTGGCTTGTCTGAGTCTCCAGCTCCTGCAACTGGTACTCCGTTTCATACTGTTAATAGCGACCCTCGAGAGTCTGCTGAGTATCTAGACATGTAACCTTTGTTTTCCCCAGGCTCCCGAGCCTCCACCTCCAGCTGTAAAGAGGTGTTGTAGTTTAGAGGAACATGCCGTGCAGTCCCTGTAAATTTCCTGGCACATCTGCCTTGTGCTTCTCCCCCTTTCCCATTGCCCTGGGATACATCTTCTACTCAGTCTGTGGACAAAGTCCTGTGATGGCTGGAGTCATTCCAAGCCCCTTACAGAAAGTGGAGTGATCTAGTAAAATTGTGCAAGTTTTAACAGACCCCAGCCAAGTTTTGCCACATGGTGGTAAGAGCAGATGCCAATGCTTTTGCTATTTTTTTCACATTGCACCTGACTCAACTGATGTTTCCCCAATAAAGAATGAATTCTAATTCTAGACATGCCCAGACTTGGAGGGTTTCTGAAACAGCAGGTAGGCTGCATCTTACAAGATTATGATCTCATGGCTAGGCATAGTGAATTGGCTGCAAGAGCCCCCTCAGAAAGCTGCATTGTACAGACTCTGGCAATCTCATGCTTAAGTGCATACACAAGAGAAACAGCCACACAAAAGACTTGTAAGCAGTTTTGTTCTTAATAGCTACAGATTAGAAATACCAAATTTCACCAGTGGGAGCAAATGTGTAGCCTATTACATACAGACCTACCAACCTACACAAAGGAACAGACACTGATGGCCATGTTTATTTTAAGCTCAAGAACAAGCCAATTAGCCCAAGATGATGCAAGTAAAAATGGGAGAGTGAGGTGGAGTGGAGGCTCAGGGAGCTTTTGTTGGGTGTAAAAAATGCTCTTTGTTAACTATTTATATTTGAAGATGAAACATGATGTTGCCACACATAAATTCATACCTGAGAATCACATAATTGAGTTTATGAAAGCAAGTTACAAAAAAACCTACATAATTTCTGAAGTAAGTTTATGATTTTGTGTTAGGCTGTATTCACACTTGTGGTTGGACACACCTCAGAGAGAGTGATTACATAGTTATAATACAACTTTCCCCGGGTGACCCTGTTGACTTGTACATTTGAGTCTTTGTGAGTTAAAGAATGGCTCATGTATTTGATACATTAATTTCTCAAATATGTCCCATTTATAGAACTTTAAACCACATTGAGAAACAAACCCCTATCAGCATGCATAGATAGTCTGATATTTAAATTGCCAAAAGTATTGAGTGCTAATTGCCAAAAGTATTGAGTGCTAGCTATGGTATAAATACCCAGGACTGTTATACATGCTGTATGATAGTAAGTTAGCATAGACACTCTGGGAAACCACTGCAAAGAAAAACTCAGAAATATGCCTGGCAAGAGATGAGTATTTGTGGCATTGCTTCTCCCAAAACCCCAAATGCAGAAAAGCCTCAAAGCCCATTCGTTAGCAGGTCAGGTGAAAGCAGCTTAGCATAATCATATAGTAAAGCATTTTGCCACAATGAAGAGGAGTGGACCACCAAGCAGGTTGGTCTGTTTGAGAACCAGGAAGTTGGGGGGGATTGGAACAGGGTTTTACAAGATTTCATTGGTAAGACTGAAAGGGAAGCCACTTAGTGATTATTTCAAAATGAAAGATGTGGTCACTTCTTGGGATGAGTGGAGAGTGTTTGTGTCCTAACAGTCAAGTGGAGGCCACACACTGGGACAGTTTTTAGGGTGATTGACATTTTGGCTTTGCACATCTTTGTGTTACATTCTTCAGTCAAAGATGATGATGATTAAAATTCAAAAGTGAGAGATCCAGAAACCTCACAGCAAGACGAGAGAGAAGTGACAGTACTTTTGTAAAATCTTTTTGCCATAACTACCCTTGACAGGCTGTTTCTTCTTTATGTTAATTGCCTATAGACCAATGAAAGAACTGTGTCTGCTTCAGGATCATTAAGACCATTAAGAGCTAAACTTAGATGCCAATATCTGCTCTGCTCCTGGGGTTTAGGAAAAGGAAAAAACAACAAAGTGGGGGGTGCAGGTGGCAGTCTTTTAAAAAGTTCACTTCTGTGTTACCCCATGGTCATTCTACACCCAGGAAAGGTCAAACTAGCCCAGCAGTCATCATGGAATCTACTAAAGACCCTCTGACATTCAACTGTTTGATCCACATGACACACAAACATGTGTAGTAGGCAATGCTGGGAAGTTGGTCCAGTGTCACACCTAGAAAAATGATCCAGCTATAAGGTCCTCTTTTTCCCAGGCTGTTGCCACTCTCTGTCTGTATGTGTCCCCATCTGCAGGTTTCCGTCTTAACAGAATCCACCAAATTGGTTCTGTTGAAGAAGCAAGTAAAAAAGTAATTCAAAGAACTCTAATACATTGCTATTGCTCTATCACTGTTAATGACTGTGGCTCATATCTAAAAAGAAAAATCTTAAAATAACTCTGTGAATCCAAATGGCTAAACTTTCTGAAAACACTTGCATGAATTATGGAAGCATAGCACAAATTCTAGGAAAGAAGACTCCGGGGAGGGGGGGGGGAGAGAACTGATCAGGACACAAATAGTCACTTGTGTCCCTCATGCACCAGCACACCATCACAGAGATAAGCTGCTTAGTTGAAGGCATGTTTCTTGTTTTGTACTCATGAGCTTTAGGCAATCCTCTTTCCACATGGAGTGCCTAGGAAACACTTGTCAAGACACTGACATCCAAGGAAAAAGATGACCCTTCCATGTGGGACAGTTTTATGCTCATTCAAAAGTTTCCTTTATATATTTGCCATCCTGGGTGCTACAAAGACTGGCATTTCACTTGCCTGCAGAGTTGCTTCATGTGTCCATATATTTAGTGTGTTTTCTTACTTTCCACTTGGATTTGATCCTAGTAGCCCAGCAGACATGGAGAATGTTGTAGAAGTTCTTGTCAGTTCAGGCCAACCTGGGTTTGAATTCTGACTCTCCAGTTTGGAAGCTGTGTGACCCAGTGCAAACTCTCTCATTGATATTTCCACTTGAAAAAGTGAGGATAGTGATTTATCTCGGGTAAATGTGTTGAGGCTGAGAAGACATGAGGAATGATGTCTACTGTATGTCTAGAACTCTCTAGACTAGAGCTCAAGGAACTATAATCTGTAGGCCAAATCAAACCTCCTGCTTGTTTGTTCAAAGTTTTATTAGGTCATACAAATCTTGGCCTACTGCTTGTCATTATAAAGAAAGTTTTATCACTCAGCTGTACTCATTTGTTCACATATTATTCTATGGCTGCTTTTGTTCTACAGACAGTAGTTGTCACCAGCTTCAAATATTTGCTCTCTGGTCCTTCTCAGAAAGTTTGCTAGCCTCATCTCAGAGGAAGCTGGAGTTTTGTTTTCTTTATTCATAGCACTGCCCCTATCCAGTGTGTGTGTGTGTGTGTGTGTGTGTGTGTGTGTGTGTGTGTGTGTGTGTGTGTGTGTGCGCGCGCGTGTGTGTGTGTGATCAGATAATATAAATACTTTGTTGGGTCAATACTCACCACATAACAGACTGAACCTTGGTTTTGATCTTGTCCCAATTCTCAGTACTCCAAATGTTTTTCAGGTGAATTGATGAGGGTTCTGTTGGAATGTTTACCTTGAAGCAATGGTGCAGATAATTTTCCCTCTTTTGAATAAGGAAGGCAGTGCTGTGCTGTCTGTGGCTCACTGATAGTTCTGAACGTTTACAGCTCACTGGTGATTTTGAGCATCATAACACGCGACAAAATTTCCCGTTTGAAGTTTATGTTTCCAGCACTTAATTACATGGAACTTTCCTGGAGTGTGCTATAAATGTGCAGCAGCCAGTGCCTGGCTAATTGGCTCCTGTCTTTTTATGGATCCAGGAAGGACTGATGCTTATCTGAATGCTTTTGATCTCAAAATCTTCTAGAAACAGACAGGCTTAAGCCATTTCCAGTTTCCTGGATTTGGGTTTATCAAAACCTCCACCATAGATGTGAGCTGTTTCCGTTTCTTTTCTTGGCTAAGTCCAGGAAGTGGGGTGCTGCATGATCGCTATTTTATCACTAAATAGCATTGTTAACAATAGTGTTTAGACATAAAAGGCCTCAGAAGTTCTCATTCAGCCACCATTCTTTGTCAGTGTTCTACCATTTGAGCAGGACTATGGGAGTTCAGGGAGACATCCTCAACCTTGTCTCAGTGAAATATAAAGAACAAAGGATTTAAGACAATCTCCAGTGATCCACTGATCTCCCTTGGGTGACTTTTATACTGTGTTTTTCTGCTATCCATATGTCACCCTAATAGGAAAAGTGCTGTCACCTCAGGGCCAAGAGCTCAGGATTTGGCTTTGAATATTATTTCTCCCTTTGACCAGATGTACAAACAAATCACTTATTTTCTCAGTGGCTCAGTTTTCTCCGGTGTATGGTGAGGTCTTGGTTTCTCTTGAAGATGCATTATCTTCCAGCACACAGTGTGCCTGGCATGTGTGTCTTCTAGCATACAGTGTGCCTGGCACCACGTGGTGAGCACTTTGCATGAGCTGGGATTCCTTCCTCCAGCATCTCCCTTGTTGACTTAACACTTGTGGCCTGTGGACAGCTGGTGATGTCACCTAGAGTGTTCTGCTTCTACCTTCACCTGACTATTGAAGTCTGATGCTTGACTTCACTGGGGCATACAAAACCTAAAGGAAATGAAGCCAGGCACAGTGATAATGCCTGTGGTTTCAGGCATTATCAATAGGCTAAAGCAGGAGGATCACAAGGGCAAGGCCAAACTGAGCTACAAACAAACAAACAAAAGAAATGTAGAAAAGAAAGGGAACAATGAAGATGTTGATGATAAAAATGGCCTGTGGTAACCAGTAAAGACCCAGAAGGTGGGAGAAAGGAAAAAGCAGATCTGTCATAGCTGTTTGGCCTCCCTGCAAAGGTAACCCTGCCTTGGTGCTTTCTACAGGCAGCCTTGTTTCATCTCTACAGTTGTCCAGGAGATAACAGAGCTGTTAGAGATAGGGGAGCTGATGAGAGATTAGCTGAATTGTCCCAGCTCCCACAGTGGAGCTCTGATTTGAGCCAGGTTGTACTGAACTCCGAGATGCATTTTCTTTTTTCTGACTTTTATTCTATCTCTCATCTCTCTCTCTCCCTCTTTTCTTCTTTAACGGGGTATCAGTTTGTAGTCGCAGCTGGCCTCAGACTCACAGAGATCTGCCCATCTCTGCCTCTGGAGTGCTGAGATTAAAGACATATGTCACTATGCCCAGTCTTAGACTCCCTTTCATTCCACTCTGCTGGGCCACCTTCAGTCATCAACCACTTTCTTGTTTATTGTCTGAATCACTTACTTCTTCTGTACCTTGTTCTTCTTTCGTGAATTAGCTCTTTGACTTGTTCAAAAGGAAACCACATGAATGCATCACCGTGTCAGGTTATAGTCTCCAGGGCCTTACAGGTAGAGAGACAAGCCTTGGAACTGCTTGGGGTAGTCCTGGATTTGTCATTATACAACTGCTGAAGTCTAAGTGCACATCCATTTCTCTGATTGTGATCCTCACATAATTTCTCTTTGTTTTATTTGAACATCAACTTTAGATTAGGGTCAACTGGAATCAGTAACATAGTCAATGAGGCCAGATGGCTTTGCAATACAGTTGTGTGACTATGTCACTATCCCTATCCTCTCTGTGTTTGCATTTGGTGATCTGGGTTCTTCAGGTAGGTTCTTCATCCTATATGTCACTTGACCTCCCTCCCCCCACAAGCACCTCGATTATTTATGCCATTGTGAATAATTCTGGGTTTTCCTCAAGAGTGTGCGTGTTAGGAAGACAGAATAAGTAATATTGCCTTGTTCTTGTTTCCTTTGAATATCCCACTCTTCTCTATGGCTAACAGTGTGTGCTACCATGCTTGGCAAACTTCACAGTTCTTAATGACTTCACTGGTCTCCTCTATATGTTGACTATTCAGCATATTTTATAAAGAACCTTCTTTGTCCCTATGTAACCAAAGCATTGCAAATATTAAGTTATTAACACACTGAAAAATGCAATCAATCAGATGATTATCATCTAATGTTTTAATGATCACATTTTTAATCCAATTATGCATGTTTGAATCTTTCAAATTTTCTTTAATTAAAAATTGCCTCTTGGCACTGCTATCAGAAAGAAGAAATTGAACAGAATGAGCCAGATATAATTTAATGTTGAGAGGGAGCTGCAAGGATAACTGGGCTAGGCTGAGCTTAATGGCTGACCATGACTTTAAGGCCCTCATACAAAATTTCCTAATTGATAAGAAAAATTTAATCATCTTCAAATATACTTCATTTGCATTCAAATAAGGTATTCCTTTTTCCAAACAAACCTCCCCTAACTGATTATTCATATTGTCGTTCAAAATGCTTAAAAAATGAAAGACAGAGTTGGGTGAAATGTAGACTACTTAATACAGTGTGTATTTAATATAAAAGTCATGCATTATTCATTTCTGCAATTTGAATAACTTTGAATTTAGCATCCCTGTTCCTCATTTTTTTCTTTGATGAACAATTAATTATTAAAATATAATATTGTCTGCCTACAGCACCCGGGATCCTTGAAAGTGGAAAAGGAGGCTTATTCCTTTTCAGTTCTTTTATCTAGTAGTGCACAGTACCTGCTTATTATGGTATAATGGAATGAATGGTGGGAGAAGTATAGTGTTTCTTATGTTCTCAACTAGTAAGTGACTGCAATAAAAATTCTTTGGAGTCAAGTTACTAATTAGTCTAGAGGTGGGGGTGTATTGCAGTGCTGATTGGGTGTGGAGCCACACAGCCCCTATAAGATCACAAGACAGACAAGTTTCATTGAACAGCATTTGTGGGCACTCTCAGTGCCAAGTGCTGTTCTAACCTCTTAATTAATATTAACTAGTTACTGCTCAGACTCCGATATCAGGGCACTCTTATTATCTTGTCTCAGAGATACATCAGTTAGAGAGAAGCATAGTAGCTTGTTGGGAGAAGCTAGTCTCGGTGGCTTGGCTGAAGCAAGGCTCTCTACTCCCTAATATCTGCATTATTAAGATCTTCTTCATGAAGAGCTAAGTTCTCAGCTGGAAATGTGTTCATTCGTCTTCCCCTTCCTGTCACTAAGAATCTCACGTTTGGGTTCTGTTGGTCCCGTACCTGTGGCTGAATCAGACTGTGGACAGTACTGGCAGTTCTGCCATGTTAGATCCATTCTCAAGTTCAAGACTATCCTGCATTACACAGCAAAACACTGTCTCAAAAACCAAAAAATTAATTCTGTTATGTACTGTTAACAAAATAAGTGATGAGGGCCTGGAAAGATGGCTCAGTGATTAAGAGCAACCATCTGCTCTTCTAGAGGACCCAGGTTCAGTTCCCAGCACCCACATGGCAACTCACAACTGTCTGTAACTCCAATTCCAGGGAACCTGACAGCTTCACACCAATGCACATAAAATAAAGTTAAATTAGTTATTTAAAAAAATAAGTGATAATGGCACCTGAACACATAGCGTGTCTTCCCTGACCCTCTTGCAAGTCTGTCTATGGCTTATCAGAGTGACATTTGTGTCACATTATGTGGGACCCCTTCCAGAACTTAAAGGTAGAGATAGGCAAATATTGGACAGAAAGCCCAATCCTTTCTACTGCCAATTTTGGCACAGCCCGTGAGCTTTTACAGTGCATCTCTAATTAGGCAAAATGTTATTCCTCCAATATGAGTTACAGTCTTCTTATTAATGCAGACATATTTTGAAGGTGTATGCAATTATTATTAGAATTTAGAATGTCCTTAATAAGATTGTAGAAATGATTGTATTACATAAGTCCTAACATGATATCTTTGATTTTTACCTCTTGGCCTGCAAAACCTAAAATATTTACTATCTGGTGCTTTACAGAGAACACTTGCTATCCTTGCTTAGACACATGGCAAATGCCAGCCTGGGACTCTTCTGTGCTTGCCCTCAGCCAAGGGCTGCCTTGATAAATGAAGGCTTACAGTGGACCAGGCACTATGTTAAGCCCCTTACACCAAGTAACTTCTTAATTGTCATAGCAACCCCGAAGGGTATAAAATCTCCTGGTCACTGTTTTATGGATTATAGAAATAGCTCAGAGAGGCTAAAGCTTTTACCTAAAGTTGCACAGCTTTTAGATATGATTGCATTCCATAGCTCAGGTTAGAGGCTTGACACAAACAAACATCTGCCCTGAAGGCACTAGTAGTCAAGTTGAAAAAGAAAAAGCTCTAGGTGAGGTGTAGGTCCTGAAGGCATTGCTTTTCCAAATTCTAGTGAGGAATTATACTTGAGTCTCTGCTCTTCTCAAGCTTTTAACCCAGGTCTGTTTTTTTCCCATGGCCTTTATCCCCCACCCCACCCCATGCCCCGTTGTAATATTAACAAACTGAACTAAATCAGCAGTTCTGAGAGCAGTGACACTTGGCCTTCAACTCAGCTGTGAACATATTAGAATAGGGTTTTTCTTGAAAAAATGGTAGTATCTCTCCCCAAGCCTCTACCTAGGGCAATCACAAGTCTCCCAGGTGGGTGGAGTGTGTGACCGAATGGAGAAATGGAATTCAGCTCCATCACAGAATTGACCACACCTCGTAAACATTCAAGGCCAAGGCTCTCTTCTGAATATACAACAGGGCCCACACTTGCAGTTGTCACAAGACCATGCAGAACTCCCAGACACATGAGTCTTGCTCCTGCTGCACCAGTGTTCTCTTTTGATATTGCATTACCCCACTCCTTTGGCAGGACAGGTTGCTTCTTCATCTTTTCTTGCTTGTAAGAGCCATCACCTCTTCCCAGAGTCTGGGGCAGTATCAGCTGGCAGGGATTATTTTGTTTCCTTCTGATCGTGCACACACAACCTGTTCACCTGAAAACCTGACCTGGATTAGGCCCCTAGAGGAAAACCGCAGGTTTGTCTGTTCTTGCAGTTTGGAGCTCCTGATCCCAGCACAGGCTGGTGTGATGCCCTACTGCTGGAGGGATACAGGAAAGTGGCAGTTTTGTTGCTCATGATGCCAAGCCCTGTACACACCCTCTGGGGGCTCCAGGCTTTGTGTTGGCTGTTTCATGGACCAGGAAACATGGAGGCAAGCGGGAGACACAAGCCAAAATAGTCCTTTTCCCAGCCAAACCAGTCCCAGCCAAGCACACTTTGATAGGTGGTCCTGTGATTTGGCTCCCTGCTAACCAGGTAAAATTAAAGACCAGACTTGCCAGCGGGTGGAGAGTAAAGCCCTCTAGTTTTCACCTTTTTTTCAACTGGGACCATATTTTTTTTTTTGCATGATTTTGATTGTAAAACCTATGATTTAAAGACTTTTGCATTTATTAGGTAATCTTTCCTTTAAAAAAAAATAAAACTTCTAGGAGAATGAGCTTCTGTTGCTGAACCTCCATGTGTGACCACTATATTCTGCCCTCTTATGACCTGGGAGTGCATATTTAGCTTCTCTATGCCTTGATTTTCACATGGGTCATGCATCGTAAAGTACATACTTGTGGGTTGTGGAGATAGTTCAGTCAGGGAAGTGCTTGCTTAAATATGATCTCCAGAAGCCATGTTAAAAAACAAACAAAAAAACAAACAAACAAAAAAAAACAGCTGGGACAGTGGAGCAAGCTTGCATTTCAAGTGTGGGGATCACACAGATAGGCCTCTACTCTGGGGTTCACTGGCTAGCCAGCCTAGCCCGATTGGTGAGTTCCAGGCAAGGAAGAGACCCTGTCACAAACACAAGGTGAACACTGCAGGAGAACAGGCTGACTTTCAGCCTCTACATGCAAATATTCACATGCATCCACAAGATCATGCATCACACACACACACACACACACACACACACACACACACACACACACACACTTTGTAGACCTGTGTACTGCTATGATGGCCTGTTTCTTAGCTCCCTGGTTTGACATTCCAGACTCTGCGAATTAATTCCCTAATGGGACTGACTTGATGGAGCTAAGTATCAAATAACTTAAAGTTTACAAAGCTCTTAGAACAAAACCTTCTACTTGTATAAAATACTGTGAAAGTGTTTGGGCCTATGAATAGGATATTGCCTAATACAGAGTACAACCCAAAATGTCTTGTTTAAAAAACTAGAAGATTGGTGGCACACGCCTTTAATCCCAGCACTCCGGAAACAGAGGCAGGTGGATCTCTGTGAGTTCAAGGCCAGCCTGGTCTCCAGAGTGATTGCCAGGATAGGCTCCAAAGCTACACAGAGAAGCCCTGTCTCGAAAAAAAAACAAACAAATTCTAGAAGATACTACAGTTTCTGTGATTTTAGTATGTTTTAGTACAGTCTGCCAGGTGCCTACACTTCTGAGATGTGGAAGTTACACTGTGCCTGTGCTGGCTATTCATCATGAATGCTGTCAAACCATGGAAAGAATGTGGCTACAGGCATATAGGTGTGTCTAAATGGCCTCTGCCTCCTGGGCCCTGGGATTAAGGGTGTGTGTTACCACACCTGGCTGCTTTTCTCAGTTTTATGACCAGATATCTGGCTGGCAGGGGCAGGGGAGTTTCCTGTGGCTCACAATTGGAAGTTATAATCCAATACATCAGGGAAGGTATTGCAGTGGGAGCTGCTAGCAGCTGTGGCAACAGGTCCTTAAGATTGTTTGCTCATGTCTGGGCTGACTAGAAAATTGTTAAGAGAGATGCTGTAATTCAGCTAGTTTTCTTCTTTCATTTTTTCCCTTTTTATTCAGTTCTGGACTCTAGCCCATGTAATGGGGCCACCCACATTTAGGGTGGGTGGGCTTCCCTCTGCCCCAGTCAGTCTTCTGTAGAAACATCCTCAGAGATACACCTAGAGGTGTGCTTCAATAATGCCCTGGGTGTTTCTTAATCCAATCAAGTTGACTGGAAACTAACCAGCATGCCTTTGCTGAATTCATCGTGGAGAGTGTGGCCCATTTGGGAAATGATTATCACATTAGCTCATTGGTGGTTTTGTTTATTTGTTTTGTCTTGTTTGTTGTAGTAGTTGTCTCATTTTGTTCCAAGTTTTCTCTCCTGGTTATTAGTTTATAGGTGCTAGGTAGAGAAGGCTTCTGTGGTAAATAAAGCAAGCCTGGGCAGGACTTTTCTGCAGGACTTGTCAGAGTCTTTACTATGTTGGAGAGCTCTTATTCCTGGGGAGTAGAGAGGGACCACGGTGCTGCACCTCTCCTTGCCTTGCCTTATGGAACCTTGTCTGTAAGATATGCAGCCTGTACTGACTGACGGGCTGCCTCATCTTCTGAGGTCCTCCTGCCACTAGGTGGCAGTGCTTCTGAAAAACAGGACAGGTAGGGTGTGAGTGGGCCTAGGGTTTGAGTTGCGTATCTGTGGCGTGTTGTGTTCATACTGTTGTCATCTTCTCACCTCTCTCCTCAAACAGAGAAGGAGACCTTTCTGGATCCCTTTGTCCTCCGAGACCTCCTGCCTGCATCCCTGGGTAGCTACTACCGGTACACAGGCTCCTTGACCACCCCTCCATGTAGTGAAATCGTGGAGTGGATTGTCTTCAGGAGACCCGTTCCCATCTCCTACCACCAGGTAAGCAGTCTTCCCCCATTTGTGCTCTCCATCTTGACTACATTTGTGCTAAATATTTACTATTGCTAGATATGACTAGTTTGGGGTTTTGTTTAATCCTCTGCTTTTTATTGATTTCTTCATATAGTTTTAAACCCAAGAATAGCAGAATATAAAATACGATTTCTCAGTGTTGTCTTCTGTGCATGGCACAGCCAGTGCAATCAGTACCCCATGGCAGCATGGCTTCTGACAGTGTGCCTGCACAGACTGGGGCTATCAGTAGTCAGTCATGGATCCAGGAGAGGCTTACAGGGCCCCACCCTTCCCTATTGGCTGCTGATGGAATCTAGAGAAGGGGCAATCATTGTGTTTAGCTGTGTACCACCAAGGACCCCACTCAATGGATAGTTCCAAACCCATGGGCACACAGATAGTCCTGGTTAAACTTAGTGCCTCTAGAATGAATAAGTGAACAGACATGAACATGGAAAAGGAACCTGTAGGGAGAAAGAATAATTATGATATTAGAGTAAGTGACATTGTTGGGGGGGGCTACAATATTCAGAATCTGCAATGTACATGCATGAAATCGTCAAAGAATAAGTTCTGTAAAGGTGGATAAACAATAAGCTTTAAACATGAAAGAGTATTTTCAACTTCAGATTAACAAGCTGAGAGTTGCAGACATGAGGTGAGACATTGTTTGGGATTTGATCTTGAGGAAATAATAGCTGCTCCACGGTGATAGCTTACAACACAAGTGCATGTGTTCTTCCCATATGTTTCCCTTTCATCATCTTAGAAGGCAGGTATTATTCATACCCTCATTTTATGGTGGAGATAAAGAGACAGTGAAGGGTCAGTGGCTTCCAGGATCACACAGCTGGTAACAAAGCCACCCTGTCTGTTCTCAGGATCATACTCAGACTACCTCAGCTGAGAAACCAGGTGCATGTCCACAAAGAAAGGGGGCTAATGCATCGCTCACTGAGCTCTCTGGACCTCACTTTTTCTCACTGTCAGAATATCTAAGCAGATCAATGTGACGATGCAAAGTTGTGTTTCTACTCAGTTTCTAAGGTTTCACCTGCAATTGGCTGGATTCAGGGCTCTGGTTCTGGGTGGCAGGATATGATGAACGAAACAACTTACCCCATCATGACCAGAAAGCAACAGGCAGCAAGGACAAGTGGGGGAATGCCACCAAAGGTACATCACTGTGACCTCATCAGAGGGTTAAGCCTGTAGATGAGCTGGCATCCTCTTGAGCCTGTTACTCATTTCTCAGTAGTGCCCGCATCTATGGCATGGTTCACCTGGGACTTCCAGGGAAAGCCATGCTATTTCTGAGCAGGCTCCTTACATGTGAGAGTTGGATCAGTGACACAAAAGCATTGTGAGATGGGTACTGCCCTAACATGGCACACACAGGGCACTAGAGTATAGAGGCATTGGGTCCCTACCATGTGAGGACCCCACAACCATGTGTTTCTGACCCATTGCTGCACTGTTTTCTTTTGGTTTGGGTCTGAGTTGACCTCCTTGGGAGGTAGGATTCAGGCCAATCAGTTAATCATGGGGAGAAACTGGTGAAATGAGACTGGAATTGGCACACTGGCTGAGGAAAAGTAGCCACCAGTGTGGTGAGGCCCTTAAATCACATCCTGGGGATTGACAGAATGAAGGGGAGACTGTTTGGAAAGCATGTGTTCCTTGTCAAAAGTTCAACCTAGAGTCCTTAACATAGTTCAGTGGGAAAGCCACTTGTAGTCACGCCTAGTACCTGAGTTCAATCTCCAGGGTGCACATCATGAGAGGAGTAAACCAACTCCCACACATTGTCCTCTGACTTCCACATGCATGGCCCTCCAAAATAAATAAGTAAATATAATTTTAAGAAATTAAGACTTCAGCTTGAACTGGGAAAACATAGTAAGACAATCAATAGAACATAAGGAAGTAGGATGGAGCCACTAACCAGGACTGTTTGAAATGAAGGGCTCTTGTGAAGCCCTTCCCTACCCAGCCACTCTTGGAGTTGTGGACAGCAGTGAGACAGAGGAGAGGGGAAAGTTCTAGAATGATGTGCTAATACCGGTACTTAACTAAGAACACAGGTGATGAGGTTTTGATCTTGGGGGATAGTCCAAAGTTTTCCTAAAGCAGAGGGTAGAGACTACGGAGTAGGAGAAAGGGTCAGATGGCTCTCTGCTTAGATGTGGTTCTGGCTATAACAGAGATGACCACTTCAATAAGCCCAAGCAGACAGCGTATTTTGGAGAAGCAATAGTCAGGGCGTTTTGAGGTGAGGCTGTGTGAACCTTCCTACACTGAACTGACTTCTAACTAGCAAGCAAAGCCTGGGCTGTTTTGTCTGTCTTACCTCCTGAGGTCTCATAAACCAGGGAGCTTCTTGCATGACTTTGGAACTGATCCCATACTTTGTCAGAGCTTTGTTCCCTGTTCATTTGCTCTTGGTTTCTTGGTCCACTATGGTTGTACTAGTCCCAGTTGACCCTTAAGGTCAAGAGCTGGCAATAGCTGGCTAAAGCCAGGTCTTCCATCAAGAAAGGATGCCCAAAGATGTGTCTGAGAACTCATCCAACAAAAACCTGCCCTTGAGTCCCATACTGTCCCTAAATAAGCCAGCAGAGGTGCTGGGTAGTGTCCCAAAGCATCCAGTATTAACCTTTCTCCGGTTACAAGGAGCAGTTGCTGTAGGAGAGTCAGCAATGCAGCCCTTTATCTCCTGGCAAAGCAGGGTGGCATGGTGCCAGCTAACCTGGATTTTTCTGTTGTTACCATCTATTTTTCTTTGAGGATTTTTTTTTTCTTTTTAATTCACACTATGCTAGAAAAGGAAGGACTAGCAATTTGGTTCCTGAACAGGATCTGCCAGCTGCAAGGAGAAGATGAAATAGATACGAGTTTTCTTCCTAATGGTGAAGCCAACATTGTTTTGTTTTTAAAGAAATCAGTCCAAATATTTATTTCTTTAGGGTTGAGTAAAGAGTGTGGTTGATTTTTAAAAGGGTCCTTTTTGTTACTTAAGATAAATGCTTCTGTCTTCAAAAATGCTTTAGCTATTGAAGTTAAGTAATACGAATTTGCCCACTTTTTTTTTCTTTTCTTTTTTTTTCTTTTTCTTTTTTTTTTTTTTTTGGGGGGGGAGGGTTTCTGGTGAGGGGTGACAGTTGGCTAGCTCAGGACATTTGAAGGCCATCAACATATACTGAGTTGTTTTGGCAAGCTACAAATATCTAATAGGTTCAAACAAAGCACACACTTTTGGGGAGTGGATGTCTGCAGAAGTGTTTGGATTTGAAGCATTTGACATTTGGAAACCAGAGCTTTTAGAAAGTGCTTTGTTGATACCTTTGTGCGCCTTGGAGCTCTAGAACAAGGACATGCAAGGAGAACAATACAGGCGTTTGCTTTGCCTTCCCTGGAAGGGATTGTGTTACAAAGAAAGAAGAAAGAAATTGTGCTTGCTTTCTAATTCTTATTACCAAATGCCTGCAGATAATGCTGCACTTTTATCAGACCCTGCCCTACACCAAAGTCTCAGTCCCAGGAGAAGAAGACTGGCTGGCTCCCTTTCCCTATGGCTGCATGACTCCCTGTTGGCCAGCTTTGCAGAGGCCACAGCTGTGATACCCAACCCCCACCCAAAAGGAAAGTGTCAGCCTTTCTACTCTGCCATTGCCAGCATTCCTTGTAAAGCCAGCACAGAACGCACATTTCAGGGAGGCAGAGGGCAATTTGGAAAAGTCAAGTGGTTAGGAATTTTCTGCTTCTATCAGAAAGAATGCAGCCCAAGTCTTTAAGATCCTGTTCGGCTATTTCTCAGGATTCTCTCTCCCACTGTGAGTGCCTACAAGCAGGGAGCAAGTGTGTTCTTCCTAAGATGTGGTCATCAGCCCAGGGGTAGGAGCTGGGGATGTGGATTTTTTTTAAAGGCTTGCAGAGCACCTGAACAGCTTTTTACATTACTTCTTTTGTTCTTCCCTGTGAATATACATAGGTGTTTTAACCAGCTCTTAGCCACTGAACTCAGCTTCCAGCTTGTGTGATAATGTAGATCCAAATGTGGTGCTTTTTGATGGAACCTAGACATCTTAGTTGACCCATAGTTGGTGTGTTTTCTTTGACTCTGCTATCCATCCATTGTAAATACCAGGCAAAAGCCATGGGACTGGAAATATGATTCAGCAATCAAAACACTTGTTGTACAAGTATAAGGACCAAGTTTAGATCCTTGGAAATCATAAAAACGCTGAGTCAGCACAGTGTTCTGCCTGTAACTACCAATTTTGGAAGGCAGAAACAGGAGATCCCAGAGCTAGCTGGTTATCAAAACCAGCTTTATGGGTGAGCTTGGAGTTTGATTGTGAGAGACTGCCCCATTGAGTAAGATGGAAAGAAATGGTGATTGATTCCTGACATCAATCTCAGACCTCAAGTGTATGTGTGTGTGTGTGTGCGCGCGCGTGTGCGCGCGCGTGTGCGCGCGCGCGTGTGCGCGCGCACGCGCACGCGTAGTGAGATAAGAATGAGAGAGAAATGGTAAATAAAATGATGCCAACTCCTTGTCATCCAAACAAAATGATGGCATTGCAGTCTGAGTCTGGAAGTTTCAAGAAGTAGGCCTACTTCTTGGAGTCAGCTGCCTATATAGTCTTTCTTTACACTTTCATATACATATATATTGTATGTTGAGCACTTTCTCTGATGCTGAGTCTAGGACACATTATTCTTGAGTTCACCGTCATAGGATCCACTTTATTCTGCAGCAGTCTCTGAAATGATTTTTCTTTGCTCATTGTCACCATCAGACTGGCTCCTCTAGGTTCAAATATGGCATTGCCTATTGTTTTCTCCAGCATGGTTTTGTTTTATTTGAATTTTATGAGGGTGGGTCTTTGCCTGCACACATATCCATGTACTACATGAACATGGTTCCTGGTACCTGAGGAAGCCAGGAGACAGCACAAAATCTCCATGAGTGTGACTTTGGAGGTATGCTCTCTAATAGTCAGTAAATTTGAGTGTGCCTTTAATTAGTCTGCTTTGGATGTTTGGCCCTCCCCTGTTTGTTTTCCTATCAGTGGACTAGATGGGAAGGGACAGGCTTATCTGCATTGTCCCCTTTTGACTGTTGTTAAATCTGTCAGAATAATTAAACCATGTCTTTGGAGTTAAGAGGTTATGCTTTGGAGGCTAATTGTCTTCAAATGGAGAGTTCCATTCCTGACTCCATTTCTCAGATAAGTTTCCCTACTTATCTGTGCCTCTGTTTTCCCATCTGTAAAAACATAATAAAGGTGAAATGACTAGACTTATGCCTCACAGGAGAGGAACAAGCTTGATGGCCTTCCTGTCTTCTTTATGAAATGATCACATAACCAAAGGACAGCCTGATCCCATAGAAATAAAGAAAGCCATGTATGTTGTTTAAAATGGACACATTGAAAAACTTAAGAACAGAAAGTAATTTTAACAGAGTTTATCCTAGTATCCTGAACTATTACTTTAGTGTGGACTAGCTAATAGAAGAGCATGCGTAGCCCATGGATGTCATAGCATGAAGGCTATGACAGCTGTGTGTCAGGTACTCAGTACCATGTGATATGCAGTCCATGTGAAGAAAGAGAAGTTCTAAATTGTGGGGTGAAGATGCCATGATTATCCAAAAGAGACTGCTTTCCTCTTTAATTATCTGAAGGTGATTTCTTTATGTGGAAGGCCTTGCTGTAATTGCCTTGCTGTAAAAGTGTCTGAGCCACAGGAAGGACGTGGCCTTGCATTAAGCTAGCAAGTCCCAGATTTCATTTTTTGCAGCTGTGGTTCAGAAGTACAACCTGAGACGCTCAGGGTTATTAGGAATTTAATATTCCATTGTCACTGTCTGTTCTGTAATGAGGCAACAAATAGGTCTCACCCTCCCATTCCTAAAAGTTAGAGTAAAACTGAAGTGTCTCCAGGACCTTAGACGAAATTTGTCCATTCCTAATGCTGCTCCCTGGGTTTTAGCTGAGTTAAGCATGGACTCAGTTCTTTTGAATTGCTTCTGTTTCCCACCCCTTAAAGTATGGCTCATACCAGTGTTTAATGGTTCCTAATTCTATTACTTTTTATTTTCACTAATCTCTCCCCTTCAGGCTCAGTGGTCCCCTCCCCACATCTTGTGGACCAAGAGCCCTAGCTACACACACATGGCATGAATAGATTTCAACTTTCCTTTGATTCAAACTGACAGATTAAAAACTAATTATTCTCCGAAATACTTTTATAATAAAAACTAAGTTGAAATGATTTATATATTCTTCCAGCCAACACATTTTCGATTCAAGGTTAAAATTGTTCTTGTAACAGCACCAGTTAAAATGCAATTACAGCTCCCCAAGCAGGAATAAAAGAAAGAAGTATTTTATACACTCTCTTCAAAAGTTAAAAAGTCAATTTGATATTATAGAAATAAAAACTTTCATTTATTTTTACTAAATGATAAAGACTTCATTAGTTACATTAAAGTTAAGATAAATCCGAATGTGTTTATTACCTCCTCCTGGAATTAGCTCAGATGGATAGTGGGGAAGACTTTGGGATTTGGAGGGCATTTTCCCTCTTAGCTGCCATCTTGTTCATGCCACTCTACTGGCCATATGTGGTTTCCTTTCAGAACACAGAAGAGGACAAAGAGATGATAGGTTCCTGCCTGAATTGGCCTAAGCCTTAGCTAATAGGGATTGCTGGGGACAAATTATCCCCACACTAGGTTCCTCCACTGCTGGCTTCTTATTCCCTGGGTCATGCTATGGGCCTGTTAATAAGACATGGTGTGGTTGAGAGAAAGTGAGCCACTCAGACATGGGTTTCCAGTCCTTGCTTCACCCTTTGGTTCCTTGGTGACCTAGACAAATTATTTAATGTCTCAAGGGCCAGCTTTCTAATTGGCATCAGTAACAATGACTGCTAACAGGAACAATGGCCCCAACCTCACAAGACCTCTCTTGTGCATGCTACTTTTCGTATGGTGCTTGCATATCATAAGAGCTTGGTAAATCTTAGCTGCTGGGGTCAGTGTTTGCTTTAGTTACCACGACTAAGGCAACTCATAAAAAGAAAGCACTGAACTGGGTTCTTACAATTTCAGAGGCTTGGTTTGACAAAATAAGTACTAAAGAGAATGAGGAAAGAGCAGGTATGCCATAATTTGTTGTTGTAATCATAGAGTACAATCACCATTAGCTGTAGTCTTCCTAAAATAAAAATAATTATAGTGATAACAATATTTATTGAGTAATTCCTTGTGTCAGGAACTATTTCAAATACTTTATATCTAGCAACTCATTAAAGAGTTAGAAAAAGCACAAAAGGTAGGCAGCATCGTCATCCCTGTTGTACTGTAAAGTCTCAGAAGCACAGGATGGGTGGGGAGCTAGAAGACAGCTTGAAAACATAAGGACCTGATTTGGATCCCCTAGTTAAGAAGCCAGATAGAACAGGACATGCCTGTAACCCCCCCACACTGGGGAGGCAGATGGGGGGGTTGCCGAGCACTGGTGCCAAATTGCTGACCTCTGGGTTAGTGAGAGATGCCTTCTCAAAAAATAAAATGGAGGGAGGTCAAAGAAGGCTCCTAACATTAACTGCCAGTCTCCACATTTACCTGCATGTAGTCACATAGGCATATACATTTATGCATACACATAATACACACAAAAAGAGGAGGAGTAAGTAAGTTGGCCACACCTTTGTCAAGTAGGCTAGGAAAACAGAAGTTTGGACCCAAGTATTAAGAGTGGGAGCTTTAAAGGTGGTATGCAACAAGGCAAGCCAGATCATCCAAAGCGGGAGATTGAGGTGATATGCACCAGAGCTGGAGCACGTTGGAGTACACAACTACTAAATTTTTTTATTGAAGATTTATTGAAGTTTTATTGAAGATTTATTATTTTTATTTTATGTGTTTGAATGTTTTGCTTGTGTGTATGTGTATACCCCACATGCATGCCTGGTGCTCATGGAGGGTAGAAGAAAGTGTTGGATCCATGGAACGTGATTGTAGATGGTTGTACACTTGCTTGTGGGTGCTGGGAACCAAACCTGGGTCATCTTCAAAGGTAGCCAGTGTCATAACTGCAGGGTCATCTTTCCAGAGGCCCAGTGTGTCACTTCTAACCAGATACAGGAGGTTCCAGCAAATCAAGGATGAAACATGAACACTGGTTAGAGGCCTAGAGAGGCATGTCTGCCTGATTGGCCTGTGGCTTTAGTGTTACTAGAGACTGTCACATCATACAGCTCCTCCTCTTCTAGCCTTGTTTGGCTTTCCCTGGACAACTTAAAATATATGTGAAGGTCAGTAGAGTTCTGGCCCAGGTGATTTACTGCTCTACTGGCAAAATGAAGCATGCAGACTTTTCCCCAGTCCACGAATTAGGGAGGTTTCTACTCTGTCACCAACTGTGGCCATTACCAAAAGGATGGCCACTGGCAATTTCCATTCCTTTTAGAGGAATGACAGCATTTAGCGGATGCTGCCAACCTACCTAAAGGCATTTGATAAGCCTGCTAAGCCTGTCCTCCCATGTGAACTCTTTTGTGTGGCTGTCAAGGGAAGCTATGATCCAGTTGACAATATAATATCATTCAGGTCATCAGTTCACTCAAAACCATCACATCCTTCCTTCAAAGTCTGCCAGGCAGTTGAGTTAATGACAAGGAGGCATCTTGAGCTTTTAAGCCATAGAGTGTCATTAAGCTGTGAGAGCAATTTAAACGAAGGCAGCTTTGTGTTTAATTCACAACCTGCCTCTTCTTACAGTTATGTGACTAATTCTTTTCTGAGGCTTCAGATGTAAACTTTTTAGAACTAAGTGCTAGCTGAGAAGGAAGCACATATCTAGAGAATAAACAAGGTGTGGTGCTGTATTTCTCTTTGTCTCCTCAGGCCAGACAACTGTCTCTTCCAAAATACTTCCTGTCTGACTTGGGTGTGACAGCCCAGTCCATGTTAAAAACAAACAAGCAATCCCCACCCTTAATGTGAAGAGATACCTCGAGTTATTCAACTCAAATCTCTATGGCTTTTATTTAAGCTACTTGTATTTGGCCCTTCGCTGGACATGGAGAGCATCTTCTACAAATTTAATCAAATTGGGCCCTCAGCACCCTTTCTTCAGGCTGAACAATTCTTCCTATGGCCTTTCCTTTTCCTCACAGGATTTATTCTCCAATCTTGTAATCATTTTGATTCTTCACCTGGACCATCTCCAGTGAGTCTTTGTTAATTCCTTTCATAAAATTTTAGGAAGTCTTTTCCTCTGAGAAAATCAGGAACCTGTACATCCTCTCTCTCTCTCTCTCTCTCTCTCTCTCTCTCTCTCTCTCTCTCTCTCTCTCTCTCTCTCTCTCGTGTGTGTGTGTGTGTGTGTGTGTGTGTGTGTGTCTGTCTGTTGTCTGTCTGTCTGTCTGTCTGTCTGTCTGCCTGCTGCCTGCCTGCCTGCCTGCCTGCCTGCCCTGCCTGCCTGCCTGCCTGCCTGTCTGATCTTAGTCATCCTGTCAAGCTAGTGGCATTACCGGGCCAGAGGACTTTTAGCCCCTTTAATTGTTTCCATCTCAGTAGTCATGTCTTCACAGCATCAAGAGTGTAGTGAAGGATTTTACTTGGCTGGAGTCTCTCTGGAACTGCATCACTTTTTAATGCAAAGGAAGGAAGCCTCAAGATGTTGGCAGCTGGACATTTTCTGGGTCATTCTCTGAACTGCGTGTTAGGTCCAGGCCTGCAGATGAAGCCCAACTCAAAAGGAATCTGCAAAATTCCAGATATCCAGATAGTATTAATAATTTTTTAAAGTTTTCACTTACTAGTATTGATGGCCAGCTATCTAGCTCCCTGAAGCCTGCAACAGCTTCTAGCCCTCTGCCCTTTCTTGGTGACATGATTATCTTTGTGGTCTGATGAGAGCAATTGTGACAGCCAGTCAATGCTCTATCCTTGCACACAGAAGAATGACCTTTCTTAATGATGCAGTGCTGAGGGCTACAAAGAATCCATCTTGATGGTCAGGATATGATTGTGGGATGCTGTTTTTTCTCTTCTCTTAAAAAGTTTCCTCAGTGTTCTTGTGGGAGATGTTTCTTCATGGTGATCATGACAGCAGCTGATCTTCTTTAAACACCTATTGTGTTCTGGAAGACCCGCATAGAGTTCTTTTCATCTGGTAAATTTAGAACTGGCCAGTTGAACTTGCCACACATTTAGCACTGAGCATCTTCATGACTTTGCTGAATTTGAATTAAATTACTACAATTTCTTAAGCAGTTAGTGGGTACTTTGAATGTTATACATGGATGAAGTGTTTGATCATCAGTCCTGTTGCTCAGACCTTACCAGGTAAACATTATTATGATTACTACCATTTCATGGAAGGAGAGTGGAGGCTCAGAGGGTCAGGGGAAGGCTGTGTGCAGGGCCTATAGTCATACCTAGGCAATTTACCTCCAGGACTCACCGTAAGTCTGTGCTCTTCCCCATTGCACTAAAAGTATTGCTTGGAGACCTGCAGAAAGCCTGCGGGTCTGCGAGCCCCATTCCACCCTCTGCTGAGAATGGCCCCAGTGAGCAGTCAGGACAGAGCCACTGGTGGTGATTCCAGAAGGCAACCTACTACAAAGTGATCAGCCTGGGCCTGGCCACTCCCTGCCATTTTGTGTTCTGATCACCTCATATCCTTTGGCTTTAATTGAGTTTTTCTCCTCCTCTCTCTGGTTCTTTGTTCAGCTTGAGGCTTTTTATTCTATCTTCACCACGGAGCAGCAAGACCATGTTAAGTCAGTGGAGTACCTGCGAAACAACTTCCGACCACAGCAGGACCTGAATGACAGAGTGGTGTCGAAGTCTGCTGTCCGAGATGCCTGGAACCATGACCTGGCGGACTTCTTGGACAACCCACTAGGAACAGAAGCCTCTAAAGGTAAATTTTGATTGAGTCCTCTAGCCTAAAGGAGGAAAGCTTCTCATCATAAAAGATTTTAAATTGTAAAGGGAACGAAGATATGAATTTGGATCCTCAGACATACATAAAAGCCAGGCTTATTACCATGCACCTATGACCTAGACCTGGGAGTAGATATGGGGTACAAAGACAAGTAGAATGTCCAGAGCTCAATTATTTCCAATCAGTGAGCTCCAGGTTCAGTGAGAGACCCTGCCTCAAAAAGTAAGATAGACAAAAATTGAGGGAGACACCTGATGTCAGCCTCTACACGTGCATACACACACACACACTTCAAAGTCAGCCAAGAATTGGGACTTGGTGTTAAGAACATATGTTTCTCTGCAAAAAGAAATTTGTCTAGACAATAAATAGAAATGATATGTGAATAATTTTGGTTAGATTGTGTAAAATTACCCCTTGACTAGTAGGAATAGATCAGTCATCCTCTGTCTATTTTTATTTTGACATTCATTAGTAATGTCTAAATGAAACTCTTATTTAATCAGACTCATTTCTTACTTGTGTGTTTTATTGTTGTTTGTTTTTTTGAGACAGGGTCTCAAGTAGCTCAGGTTGGCCTCAAGTTTGCTATGCAAGCAGAGATGACCTTGAACTCCTGATCTTCCTCCCACTGCCTCCTAAGAGCTGAGATTGTAAGCATGTACCATCATGCCCTTCATTTTATGCAGTGCTGGATATGGAAGCCAAGGATTTGTGCCTGTTAGGTTGAAGGGCTCTAATAACTGAGCCATCCTCATTCCTGTCCTGCCTTTTAGGAGTTTCTGTTTTGGTCACTAATTTTCTCTGAGCTGAAACACCAGCATCTGTGAAGTACTTACATGCAGCATTCTTTCTCACTTCCATGCTAAGCAGGGGTGCAACTTGTGTTTGAATGCCTCCCAGAAGCCACCAGCTTCTTTAAAAAAAATTTATTTATTTTATGTGCATTGATGTGAAGGTATCAGATCCACTGGAACTGGAGTTATAGACAGTTGTGAGCTGCCATGTGGGTGCTGGGAATTGAACCTGGGTCCTCTGGAAGAACAGCCAGTGGTCTTAACCACTGAGCCATCTCTCTAACCCCACCACCAGCTTCTTAAACCATGGAGGAGTTTAGTTCTGGTATCTGCTAAGTGTGTGTGCTGATGTCTTACTTCCATTTCTGCTTTCTCATATGGAGTAAACATAGTTCCTCCCTCAGGAACCCTTGCTCTTCCTTGCAGCACCCCCCCCCTTTTTGAATAAATCACTAATAATTGTGAGTTTCTTCTTCAGAAACATGTGGAGAAAGATGTCTGGTCAAAGCCCTAGTCCTGGGAGGAGTGGAACAGAAATTTTTGCCTTGGTGTGATGAGGTAGCTCTTTCCCAACTGAGTGCTCTCCTCCTTTGGAGTTGTGTGTTTGGGGGCTTAGGAAGAACTCACATGCTTTGTCAACAGGAAGAGTAGGCTGTGTTCTATATGGTGTGGTAAGTGAGGTGAGGAATTTGTTCCAAGAATGTCTGCACCCCCATTATTAGTACCTGGGTTTTTCAGGTCCAGAGGAATGAGATTATAATAATAATAATAATAATAATAATAATAATAATAATAATAATAATAATAATAATAAAATAATAATGAAGAAGAAGGAGGAGGAGGAGAAGGAGAAGAAGAAGAAGAAGAAGAAGAAGAAGAAGAAGAAGAAGAAGAAGAAGAAGAAGAAGAAGAAGCCTGTTTTCCAAGCTTCTGAACCTACAAAGGAGCTAAAAGAAGATATCCAGGAATGGCCAGTGTGTGATAGAGCATTTACCCAACATCACAGCAAGGCCCAGAGTTCAGTCCTCAGCATAGAGTATAGGGTGTGGAGCAGGAATGGGTAGACTTGTCTGTCTGTGGTTTTGTGTAGGATACTGATCTAGCCAGGCATGTTCATGAAAGGCTTGAGATTCAAGTCTAGCTCATATACTGTCAGTAACAGGACAATTAAGATGCTCACAAGCCTATGAGAAGCCTCAGGATTGGATGGTATTAAAATACTCCTCACTAGGGCTAACCTTTTAAACTTAGCTAAAAGTAACTGAACTTGAAGGCTCTTTCCCAAGAGAACTTTGGGAAAGAAGACCTCTCTCTTTTAGAGAAGTCTGTGCAGAGGTCGTGTAAGGGATGTGAAATCTGGATCCAGAGGAGCACGCAATCTGCTAGCTCAGGAATGTTGAGAACATGACAGCAACAAAGCTCTTCCCTGGAAACAGGGCTGAGTGGCTGAATGGTGACAGATGAGCTGTGCAGAGAGAATGTGTGGCATCGGTCCTTAGAAAGTTAGAGGGTGGCAGTCTTCCTTCATTTCAGTGTCAATGTGGACAGAGGCCTCTGCTGAATGTGGCCCAAATCTCAAATATGGGATGTGGTCAGTCAGTTCCTCATTCTCCAAAGCTTAGTGATGATCATGTCTATTGTTAACTCTTACAATGTGTAATTATTAAAAGGATGTCTGATATTTCTGGAGGGTCATAAGGAGAATGGGAAGGGAGAGGGAGAGAGCGTACATGTACTCTGCAATGCTGGTTAGATTTTCAGGATTATAGAAGAGTGAAATCATTCCCTTTCCCATATTTTGTTTGATTACTGAACCTGTATAAAACACTTGTTCTAGGCATGGGGCACCTATGGAAAGACATGTCATACCTAGGCTTGGGTGTGAATCCGTGGGCACCTGTGGCAACACTTGTAGGCATGGATGTGAGCCCATGGGCACCTGTGGGAATACCTGTTGTAGGCATGGGCATGAGCTCTTGAGCACCTGTAGGAACACCTGTTGTAGGCATGGATGTGAGCCCATGAGCACCTGCGGAACTTTACAGGTTCTTACAATATAGAACAAAGCACTAGACCAGGCCACAGGGATAGTGGTAGATATGGAAACTGTTTATTAAGAAGCAAAAGGCACTCTTTAGAATGGAAGTGATCTAGAGAGAGGGAACAACACTGAGACCCAAAAATGTTGGGCCCCATTGTCTTGACCTTTTTTTGTCATTTACCTAGCCGCTGTCTGTTTTCCTCACTCAGAAATGTGACTTCTTTGCACATGTTCTGTCCTCTCCTATGTGGCTCTGGTGGGGAGGGTCTCCAGTCTTCGTCCAGCTGACTTCTTTGGTATGTTAGTCTTGCTGTCTCTTTGTCTACAGGCTTCTCCCCTGCTGCACACTGGCAGTAGACAGATGACTAGAAGACAGGTCTAAAAATGAAGTACATGTGCCAGTCCACTGCATAAGGGAGAAGTGAGAATGTAATTCCCAGGTCTAGAACCTTCCTCACAGAGAAGAGAGCAAGCTTCTCCTGCAGTACAAGTGGCTCTTCCCTAGCTAGTGAGTTTCTGGGAGGAGATTTGTAAGCACCGAGAACAGGAGCCTGGAAAAGCCCCTCCCCAAGCTTGCCATTCCACAGATTTCTTCAGTTTGAAGTCCGAAGCAGCATGTTTTTGGACAGTAGCCCTGAACACACTGGAAATACAATCATGACATCTGGAGAAATATGCATGTAACTTCCACAGACTACACCTGAGTAACGAGCATTGGGATCAAGGAGCAAACATCCCTACTTCCTTTTGTTGTGGATCCCTCTGGTAACCACTGCCAGAGCATGGCGCTGCCCTTGTGTGCCTGTGGAGTCCTCTGACTAGTCCTCTTTAGTTCATTCTGAGGACTATGCTCCATGTGTGAATAGTCAAGAAAGTACTCACTGAATACAGGATAACAAGAGCTAGTTCTAAGTTTCAGCGAGAATGGAAGTCTTGGGCATGCTTCTTAGTGCCCTTATAGACAATGTCTGCTGTCTGAATGTCGGGCCACATCCTCTGCTGTTCAGTTTTACTTAGACATTGTCAGTTTCCTAGAGTGACTGTATTCATCCTTTATTGTTCTGGCCACAGTGTGGGAAAGATTCCCATTTATTTAATATTTTCACTTGGAGATGCTGGAGATTAAACCTAGAATCTCACACACGCTAGGCAAGTTCTCCACTACTGAGCCATACCCTTGCACTCCAATTCTTTTTTTTCTCCCAACTTTTACAAAAGTCTAGGTCAGATTTACATGTCAATCCCACCACTGTAAACGTGCAGTTTGATAATTTGTAGTGGATTCGTCATTGCCCAACAATCACTGCAATCCATCTTGAGGATATTTCCTTCACTGCAGATGTCCGCTCATACTCACATCGTTCCCCATTTTCAACCCAGGCAACTGTAATATGTATTTTGTCTTTCCTGTGGTGTTAGGATGGGGATTTATTTCTGTTCTGTTACAGGTACCTGTTGATCATTCCTTTTTATTGCTCAGTTGACCCTCTATCTTTCTGCTTGATAAAAGTGTGTGTGTGTGTGTGTGTGTGTGTGTGAGAGAGAGAGAGAGAGAGAGAGAGAGAGAGAGAGAGAGAGAGAGAGAGAGCGAGCTCATGCCTACTTTCCTATATGTGTAGCATGTGTATGCAGGTGACTATAGAGCCCAGAAGAGGACATCAAGTCCCCTAGAACTGGAGTTGGCAGGTGGTTATCAGCTACCATGTAGCTGCTGGGAACTGAACCTGAGTCCTTCACAAGATCAGTCAGTGCTCTTAACCACTGATCCATTTCTCCATCCCTTCTGTTTGTTTTTAATAACAGCCTTACTGAGATTTAATTAACATACCATAGTTTATTATCTATAATTGTGTACTTTAATGTGGCCAAAAAATTGTACAACTCTCCCTATTATTTCTAGAACATTTTTTCATAGTTCTAAAAACAAAAAAAAAAAACCCTTTAGTTACTATTCTTTCTATAATTTCTCTCCCCGAAGTAACCACAAATTTCCTTTCTGTCAGTCTATATTGGCCTATTCTGTACATTTCAAATCAATAGATCACAGGGAGTATCTGGCCTCTTTCACTTAATGTAGTATTATGGGAGCAGGAGTCAGAAATGTGATATGGTCAAATAACATAGTACTGCCTAGCCATGTTACAGTTTGTTTATTCATGTATTGCTTACTGGGCATTTGGAGCTTTCCATTGGGGAGTTATTAGGAATGCTGCTGCTCTTCTCACATCTGGATTTAAGTCTTTGTGTCAACATATGCTTTCACCTCCTTTAGATAGAGTCGGTCATAGAACTTCTCACTAATACCCAATCTCTAGGTAGTTGTAGTTGGGAGGACAGGCCTTGCATTTTCCACAGTGGCAACACCCATTTACATTCTCATTAATAGTTTATGAAGTTAGTACAATGACTTCACATCCTTGACAGCACTTGTTATTGTGCATCTTCTGTATTTTGGCCACACTAATAGAGCTACAGTGTTTTCCCTTTGGATTTTGTTTTCAGTTCCTTAATGTGTAAGTAAGTATATGTTTCATCTTTACATGTACATGCCATGGCATTCTACCTGGCAAAATGCTCCTCTTTTTCTCTGGAGATGACTTTTATGTTCACTGACATCACAGACAGAGGTCATGGACAGATGCTCACAGTCACCAGGCAGCACCAGGAGCTGACATTGTTGGACTAGGGATACCAGCAAAGATGTAATACAAAGAAGAGTCACTTTCCTTCCACCATTCATCCTCAGAATCTAGATCCTACAACAGTAGAGTGGTGTGCTACAGTCTGGTGATGGTTCAGGAAAGACAAAGCTTATCTTGTTAGCATTCTCTAGCAGCTCACCCTCATAAAGCTCATATGATGCTTTATGCATTTGTTGCAGTATTGTTACCGAAGAAAGAAAAATTGATTATACAAGTCAGGAGTCATTAAACTTTTTTGGTTGGGTGTCAGTGAATACTCTTGACTCTGTGGGCCATATGACTCCTCTTGCAACTACTCATGTCTGCTGTTGAGCTCTGAGAGGTGCCAAGGCTAATATGTAAATGAGTGTGCACAGATAATATCTTCAGTGACACTTTCTTTTAACACAAATTTAGTCCAAAACAGAGTTGTCCTGGGAACCTAGTTTTGGCCCCTGATCTAGGCAATGTGTCACAGTAAGATGGAGAAGACGGGCTGGAGAGATGGCTCAGAGGTTAAGAGCACCGACTGCTCTTCCAGGGGTCCTGGGTTCAATTCCCAGCAACCACATGGTGGCTCACAACCATCCATTATGAGATCTGGTGCCCTCTTCTGGTGTGCAGATATACATGGAAGCAGAATGTTGTATACATAATAAATTTTAAAAAAAGATGGAGAAGACGTATGTTTTCTAAAGGTAAATATTGAGTATCTTAACAGTTGTAGTGTGATTAATGGTAGAGTATGTGCAAAAAATGCAAAAAGACAAAGGTATACCACCCCATGTCACCTCCCCAGCAATGTTGGTAGTAGTAACTATGAATTGTTTGACTTTTACGTTCTCTTTAGAGATTTATGAAACTGTTTGTCAGTTACTTTACTATTTTAACTTAGGACCTGACCATCTTTCCATCTAGAGCCTCAGTTGGGTGCATGTAGCCCCTTATCCCTGGTCCCATGGCTGCAATCTTTAAGGAGAACAGTGCTGGCTGGATGTCAAGGCAGGGCACCCCATCCCTACCTCTGTCATTCCTCTGTCAACTGCAGGGAGACAACAGAATGCCATCTGTTACTGCCTCAGCCCAAGAAGCATGGTCATGCAGGGCACTAAAGAAAAGGGGACGAGTGGCCATCCTAATCCTGCATTGTTGCTCAAGAATGACATAATGGATGCTATCCATAAAATATATAAAACCTTGTTTCCAGAAAATGGAAACAATACTTAGGCTCGGTGGATTTTTCAAGGGACATCCAATTTGCTAGTCTGCCCTTTGTCAGTAAATAACTTGGACAGACTTTAGGATTTAATGGGCTGTCATTTCAGTTATTCTTCAGCCCATCCAAGGCACATGGAAGAGGTTCCTGTGATTAAGTGCCGAATACTGTCTATTGTGAAGAAATTTGAACTGGTGATTGAAGAAAAATAACTTTGCTTCCAACAACACAAAACATATGCTTTATTAATTTAACAAAACCTGTTCAACCCGCAGTGGAATCGAAGCCACTTGATCTGATAATTTGATTTGATGACTTAATTAAAATGACACTGTAAAATGTAATAAAAGCAGAGGAAACAGTGAGGGCACAGGCTGCATGCATACCCTTAGTGTCGCAGACTCAGCCTCATTTGTAGAAGGTGGGTTGTGTTTCTGCTGGGATGTGTTTTTCAGCTGCAACCTTGGTGCCAAAGATTGCTTCCTGTTTTGGTTTAAAGTGGTTTAAGAGACATATCCGTAAGTAAGTAGCTGATGTTAAACTAGAATACACCAGAATACAGCAAGGCAGAACATCACATTTTCCACCAAAATGAGCAAACAAAGATGTAAATCCATGACTGCTGTAGAAAGAGTTTGACATTGAAATGTTGGTTTTGTGCTATTTTTAGAGAAAATATTAATGTTGTTCTATTTTGGGTTCAATCATCTCTACACACATTAATGAGCTACAATTACTTTATCTTATTAAAGGGAAGTTCTGATAGGAATGTTTCATTCCTTTGTAAACAGACATTCCTCTCAGAAACCCTTCTGTAAAGTTCTTGTTAACTTCCAGAAACTCTCAAGGCAGGTTCATGCTGAAACAAAGCATACCTACCATATAGCTATCTAGAGGGCTGGCATTTAACCACCTTCTTCCAGCAACTTGGCTTTGCTATTGGTTTTAACTTGGGAGTAGATAAGAGGAAGTCACGATAAAGGCATGATTTAACACTCAGAACACCTTAGGATCAAATGTTTTAAAATGTCTGACATCTCACAATTCCTTTCATTGTATGTCAATATATGTTTGTGATGATTGCCTTTTTTTTTTATTTCTTGACATGATGTTAGTGTTCTGCAGACATGTTGTTTTGTCTGCTTCCTGGTGCTATAGCACAATATCCAAGACTGAGTAATTTGTTTAAAAACAATAACAAGGCTTGTTTGGGATCTGCCCAGCTTGTGTTAAAGGTCTCAGAAAGTACCAATATTGGCAGCAAAGTAAGTGGGTATTCTGAGAAGAGAGGGAACAAAAAGCTATTCTGCCTATCCCAGCCAACTTCCCTACAAATTCATGGATTCCCTCAGGACCTACATTTGTTCCTTATTGAAGGTGAGGTCTCTCCTTCTTAAGTCCTCACCACCACTCGGTACCATTATGTTTCACTGGGGACCAAGCCTCTACATGGGTTTTGGCGGAGACAAGCCATATTCAAACTACAGCTGACATTGTTGCACCTGCTATTTGAAACTAGTAGATTTATCTTCATGTATATCTCCAGCTGCCTTGGAAAAGGTTACCAAGAAGAGTATCTGTGTTCAGGAAGATCTTGGTGGTGCCAGATGTCATGCTGGCCTCTTGACACTCGCATACATTTAATTTAATTGTCAGAATGCCTTCAGCCAGGACTTAGCACATATTTGTTGTGTATCCCCTGTGAACGTTTAGGCACTAGAAGGTGAACACCATGGGGCTGGGAATATGGTTCTAGGGGTAAAGGGCTTTCTTTGCCAGCATGAAGACCTAAGTTCAAATCCCTAGCACCCACAGAAAAGCCAGCTGTTGTGGCACATGTCTACAATCACTGTACTGACAAGTAGAAACACAGGACTCCTAGAGCTCGTTGGCTGATCAGACTCACCAAATTTGGTGAGCTCCGGGTTCAGTGAGAGACCTTGTTTCAGAATCCTAGGTGATGGAAGAAGACAACCAGATGTTGACTTCTGGCCTCCATGTGCACACACCCCATTCACCCCCACTGCCACACACACACATACCTACTTACAGATACACACACACACACACACACACACGTACACACACACACACACACACACACACACACACGCACGCACGCACGCACGCACGCATGCATGCACGCACGTACGCACGCACATGCGCACACATTTTATTACAATTTGACTGGAAGAAATGAAATGAGGCAAGCACAGGCTATCATGCCCAAGTGTTACTGTCTTTATAGGAAATCAAATCGTGTACTAATTTGGGGGAATGCAGTGGGGAATAAGTTTCCTGGAGCAGGACAGTCCATCATTCTTTATGTGCCTGGTGTTATCTGTTCTGCCAAGTTATCTTGGGTGTTGCATAGGCTACCCAAGGCCCTGAATTATGTGATTAGCCACTGGAAGGACAGGAAGGGAATCCTGAAGATATCTAGAAGGAAAAGTCATTTGCAAAGACCCGTGGGTATAGGAAGCATCATGGAACAGTGAACAAAGAGAAAGCAAGATTAGACAGGGTGGGGGAGATGGACCTTTGCTAAATCAGGAAAGTCAGTAGGATGTGGTGATAGCATTTTTACAACCCTTGTACATTGATATGAACAGGTGTGTGAGCCTCTCTCTTTGGCTGTCATGTAGAGAATATTGCAGAGGACTTGCAGAAGGCTCCATGGAATTTTCTAGGTCAGGTGAAGTGATCAGGAGATAGAAGTATCCAAATAGGAATGGCAGTCTCCCACAGGAACTTGAGCATTTGGATGGAGCTGAGTCGGTGAGTGTTGTAGTAGCTCTTTAAGAGTAGGGAGTATTAACAGCTAGAATCAGTGCCTTACATGTAATTTCACAGCCAGGAGGTGGTAAGACAAAGCAGGGACCCAGAACACTTACGATCTTATGTCCAAATGCAAATCCTACTAAGTCAGGATTATTAGAGAGATGGGACCAATAGAATGACTAGATAGATAGGATGGATGGAGGATGGATGGATGGATGGATGGATATAGATGATAGATATTGATGTATCCATATAAATGGTAGATGTAGATGACAGATAGATTAGAGAGAGAGAGAGAGAGAGAGAGAGAGAGAGAGAGAGAGAGAGATAAAAGACTTTTATAGATGAGCTTACACGATATGATTGAAACAGTCCAACAGCAGCAGTCCCCCACCTAGAGGCTGGTGCTCTTACTTAGTTCGTGCAGTGATTTTGTCCATTCAACAGTTCCAATCCAGTGCCAAAGGCCTAGAGCAGCAATTCTGAACCTGTGGTTATAACCCCTTTGGGGAGTTGCATATCAGATATTTACAATTTACAATTTACAACAGTAGCAAAGTTATAGCTATAAAGTAGCAACGAAATAATTTTATGGTTGGGGGTCACAACATGAGGAACTGTATTAAAGGGTCACAGAATTAGGAAGGTTGAGAACCACTGGCCTAGAGGGCTCCTAGAGAGTCACTGGTCCTCGGTTCATCCTGATGCCATCAGAGGAATCAGCACCACCACCCATCCACCACCACCCCATCCACCACCACCCCATCCACCCTATCTAGCACCACATCCGCATACATCCACCACCGTCACATCCACCACAACCACATCCACTACCACAAATTAACTCAGCATTGAGTAGAAACGTCAAGGGAGTAAAGAGCAAGTATGCTTATCCTGTGTCTTTTTGTATGTGGGCCACTACCGGAAGCAGTGGGTGTTCACTGTTCCCTGATGCTTTCTGTACCCTCAGGGCTTTCCCTCTAGATCGCCATAGGATTGCATTTGCTGCCCTGATAGCTGACCCCATGACCCAGGACCTTGGTACTCTATATATGGAACACACGGCTCTTGCTCACCAGCTTACCTTGAGTGTTCCTTGTAGGAGATACTGAGGCCCTGGTCACAGGGTCAAGTCCTGGGAAGCCAGCATGCCCACTTCACCTGGGACGTCTAAGTAGAGAGCCTTGTGCATATTTAAATTCATGGAACCTCACACAGTACCCAGTGCTGTAACAGGCATACTGGCTCATGGGACAGGCTCTGAAGTCCAGCAAGCAAGGCTCAGGTCCCAGGGCTACAGATTTATTCTTGGATGCAGTCATTACACCCTTGTCAACCTATGGCCTTTAAAATGTGAGTCTCTGGGACAGATAATACACAGTCTGAGATATTCTCTGCAAATAATTGTCCTTTCCAGTCTGTGGGTTCTGTGTACATCTGGGGAAGCATTTCAGCTGTGACATTGTCACTGTAGCTCACATTTCAGAATAAGGGGTTATGCTTCCTGGAAGAAGTGTGAAGCTGGGCTGTTTACAAGGGTCAAACTCTATGGGAAGGTTACAGTTTCTGTGTGTGATGGTTAGTGTCAACTTGACAGAACATACAAACATCTGGAGATGGACCTCTGGGCATGCCTGTAGAGCATCATCTTCATTATGTTAACTGACATAGGAAGACCCATCTTAATTGTGGACAAGAACATTCTCTGGACTTGAGGCTTAAGCTGAATAAAAAGGAGTAAGTGAGCTGAGTACTTGCATCCGCTTGCCCTGTTTCCTGACTGAGTGGATGACATCACTAAGTCTTCAGGCTCCAGCTGCCTTGACTTCCCAGCCATGATGGATTGTGGACTAAAATAAATCCTGTTTTCCTTAAATTACCTTTATCAGAGTGTCTTATCCCAGCAACAGGAAAAGTAATGTAGACACTGTGATCTATGAATCCTGTCCCCTTCCCAGACCTGTCTTACATGTCACTTCCGTTGACATCAACTCACTAGCATGCTCCAGTCCCAGCAGCAGGCTTCTTCTGACCCAGGACACTTGAACTCCCTGGCACCTAACTGATTCTTCTCTACGTTCACAGCTCTGCCTGAGGTGCCCTTCCAAGAGAAGTTTCTTGGCTGCTTTGGTCTGGCCATTTGGGAGGACATCCATGCTTCTCCCTCATAGCACTTACAACTATTGATATTTGTTTTTAGAATATCTTGTTCTTCTACCACCCTGCAAGTACCATGATGTGGTGAGACTCTGTCTCTTAGGGACTTGAAACTGTGATCATTGCTTACTCTTCTGTAAATATGAGGGTGGATGGAAGGAAGGAAGGAAGGAAGGAAGGAAGGAAGGAAGGAAGGAAGGAAGAAAGAAAGGGATATATGCCATATGTCCAGGAATAAGCCATCCTTGCTACAGAGTTGTCCAATCATATCATCTGCCATCTATCCAGGCTAGGTTCTCTTACGGCAGGAGCGTAACCAAGCATTTATGGGATGGATCTGCATCACTCCCAGAACCTGCAGCCAGAGAGGGTTCTTTTACCACAGACAAAATCCTCCCAAATGGGAGTATTCATTTCAAAGCAGCCATGAAGAGAGGGCTTGCTTCAGTGTCTCAGATGCACTTTGTAGCATAGAAAGGGGGTGCTTAGACTGGTGGGTGCTGGCTGGAGTCACGATGTTCCCAGGCACCACTGCTGTCTGTGCTTAGGAATATTGAGCCAATTCTGGTAGCAGGTGCCAGGGGCTGTCAATCGCTTTCACACTTTATAAATATTACCTAATTACTTAATCCTCTCTGTCTCCAGGCAGGTAGGCAGAGTTGGAGCTTCAAGGCCAACTTAGCAACCCTCCTCCTACAGCTTCTGCTTTCTTTCGCTCAGCAGATAAATCTGTTCTGACATTGGGCTTATTCATGTGGACACTGTGGTGCCTGTGAACAACCATGTGGAAATTAATAAAGGCCAACAGTGTCCTTTCTCCCAGAGCAATGGACTTCCCCTTGTCTGCTAGCTAGCAGTGGCTGCTCATGAAGCATGGGCATCTCCTCAGAGTCTGCAGAGGACTATAGCCAGGAGACAATGATCTCCCCACTCTTCCTACTGATTATTCCTCAAGCTTCCTTGGGGTGGTAGAGGGTGATATTCTTTAAACTACTACTGTATAAGCATATGGGCAAGACCCCCACTTTCTCACGACCTATGAAACAGCTGCTTCCCCATGCTGCAGAGAAGGAGGAGATATGACTGCAGCTTGGGGATCCTTGTGAGGAGGATTCTCCATTCATTCTTTGCTCTTTACTTCCCTGCATGCCCAGGGAGCCTTATGATTGTGCCTCTGATCTTGGGAAGCTCTCGTGTGTGTGTGTGGGAGGGGTCTGTGTGTTTTAATTCCAATGCATTGGCTAGGACTGAGATGTTTGTCTTGACTGTCACATTTCAGGTCTCTCCTTGTATGGAGGAGGCACTGTCTAGCTGAGCGCTGCTGGATGTTATCAAGGACCCAGAGCAATGTTTCTTGGCTGGCACCAGGATCAGCTTCTCAGAAGAGAGGAGTCCTCTCAAAGAGGACTGGGTTCATCTTTTGCAGCTGTTGCCAGCCACAAAGCCTGAGCTGCTTGGAGCATATGGACCCATTTGTTAGAGGCAGCTTAGAGTCAGAACTAGCTCAGTCTCTGGGGTGTATCGCATTGGTTATTTAAAGTATGGTTTCCTGGATCCCATTGCCCACTCCTAATCTTGTCTCTGTACAGATGAATCTTACTCAAATGAAGCCTAGCTAACCTGTCTGTGGTGGTCATGTGTAATTTTTTTCATGTCTGTTGAGATGACTTTACAAGGCAGCTTGTAGGATGTTAGACTATTACACAGAGCTCTCCCCTGGTTGCCAAAGGCATCTTTGGACCCTATTTTATGTGACCACAGCTATTTCTTCATAGCTGTGACATCATCTTAGCAGTCAGTCACATGAGGCTGAGCTTCAAGAACCCTAGCACAATGCTGGCTGCTGCTGGGTCTCTGACAGAGATCCTGTTTGAATTCATGCCTGGAGCTAAGTCCGTGAGATGGAGAAAGGTTAGACACAGCCCATGGAATGGATGTTCAGTAAGGTGGAGCTGGCCCACGTTCCTCTTTTGGCTTGATGTCACAGGATATTCTCTGGGAGATAGTGTCCCAGAGTGTGTGAAAGAGATCCAGTCTTCTACTCAGGACTCAAGGCTCAGTTGTTGTTTTTTAAGTGTGGCTTGGAAGATGGATGGTTCTGAATTCTGCCACCTCCCTTAGTGTCAGGCCAAACAATGCTCCTTCCTGTACAGGATGTGGACACCTCCCAGGACCATTAGCTCTCAGAAGAAGAGGGACCTCATGGATAAAACAGAGTGGTAGGAGGGGCAGGAAAATCCAGAATGCACATTTGGAGCTTTGCACACAGGATCGCTGCTCTGCCTCCTGGGGCAGCCTGTTGCTGAGCATGGAATGCAGTGCAACAGTAACACACAGTTCTAGTGTCTGCTGAGCTCTGGTCATCGAAACCAACTCTAACCCTTGATTGCTGAGAAGCAGGGCTGTCGTTCAGGGCTACTGGCAGTGAGGGAGAAGATACCTTTGCAATGGTGTAGGGGGAAAGTCCCAAGACAACTCAGGAGGGAAGATTGAAGTAGTCAGCTGGTGCTCACCAGAATTTAGGGCCACTGTAACCAGCGTCTTCCGTGGCAGAGGATAGCAAAACCTGACTTCTGAAGGCAGAGCTACGTGAGGAGAACCTCAACTCCAGTCCTTAGCAACTTTGGGTCATAATTTGGCGGCATGTGCGTTCCCATGGCAGTGCAGTCACAGTCTGACTCAGCCTAACCATCATCTTCCATTGTCACTATTTAACACCTGTTTGTCATTCAGGGTTCAGTCTGCTCAGGTCTCCCCACCAGCCCACCCCACAAATCTAGATGCAGGTTATGTTTTAAACTTTTCTAGAGGCTACTATAATTGTCAATAAAAGCATATCATTGTATTCCTTAGTGTTGTGCGTATGTATATCTTAATCTGACATTAGCCCTAACGCTAACCCCCAGGTTATCTATTTGGGGAATTCAATAGGCCTCTTATATTTATTAATAATTTTAGATGTGATATTATAAAATATAAATGATTATGAAGAAAGCTAGTTACATGCAGATAATATGAAAATATTTTTAAATTGTTGTATACTTATTGTATTAGTTACTCTGCTATTTCTGTGATAAAATACCATAAGGCAACTTATAGAAGAGGTAGATTATTTGGGCTGACTGTTTCCACAGGGTTAGGGTCCATATTGGCTGGGCAGAGGCAGCAGGCAGACATGGAGGCTAGAGCACGATGCTAAGAGCTCACATCTTGAACCACAAGAGCAAAGCAGAGATTGCATTAGGAGTATCGTGACCTTAGGCTCTCAAAGCTCGCCGCCAATGACATACTTCCTCCACACCACCTAAACCTCCCCAAACAGCACCACCAATTAGGGACCATGTGCTCAAATACATGAGTGGGTATGCGATAGGGGTGTTCTCATTGAAACCACTACACTTCCTTGCTTTCTAGTGACACTTAGCTTATAAGATTGAACAAGCTGTTCACCCATCATTGGACTCAGCCACCAATTGGTGGTGTCACACCAACCCCATAAGCATTGCTGCAGTTTGCTGCCAGCGTTTGAGATGTAAAGAAATCCAACAGCATCTTTTCCCATCCAAGTCTCTCCAGAGCCCTCAAAGAACCCCAAGTTAAAAACTTGATTTTGCAGATTTGGTACTGGTTATCTTTTCCCCTGCCAGACTATAATCTCCAAAATGTCAAGGCTTATGCTAGTCCATGTTCATCTTTTGAGTAAATGAAGAAGACATCCTATTAAGTCTGGGTCTCTTAAAACAAGGTAATAGGAAGACTGGGAGTTTCATAGAATCATAGTAGGTGTCTCACACGTCAGCCAGAACAGCACAAGGTCAGAGCTATGAATGCTCAGTGATTACCACCACATGTGTTTGTTGCTTCCCATAGCACAGGGTCAGGGCCATCAATGCTCTGTGAGTTGTAACCCGACTTTCTCTCCCGCCTACCAGTTCCCAAATAACCACTCAGAGGCTTATATTAATTATAAATATTTGACTGATTGCTCAGGCTTTTACTAACTAACTCTTAAAACTTAAATCAACCCATTCTATTAATCTGTGTATCTACACATGGCCATGGCTTACCAGTAGTGCTCTGCCATCTTTCTCTCTGGCGGCTATATGACATCTCCCTGACTTCACCTTCCTCCTCTCTGTATCTCTGTTTGGATTTCTTGCCTAGCTATATTCTTCCCTGCCATAGGCCAACCAGTAAAGGCAACACATATCCACGGCATACAGGAGGACATCCCACATCAGTGAGTACCACTGCTCGTGTTTGTTGCTTCCCCATGATGGTTTGAAGGACCAGGGCTTGTACATGCATTTGTGATGCAAAAAGAATGGTGGTTGGGCTGTCTGCCTTTAGGAGTTGGAGATTATTCTGGAGACATTCTAGAGATTCCCCTTCACCTTTGTTACTAAGAAAAGGGGACATGAAGGGAAGATGTGAGGGAAGCGTGGAAGAGAAGGGACCTTTTGTGCCAAATATTGTTAGCACTGGAAGAAACCACTATTCTAAGACTGCAGTATTGATGCATGGAGCCCTCATGGGACAGGTTCACCCTCTTAGCAGTTTGAGCGACCTCCTGATGTCTTTATCATCATGTGGATGGTGTAAAAGGCAGGGAGCAGGAGAACAAACACAGCTGTTCTACTGCCCTTCTCCCAGGTTCAAATCAGGCTGACTAATCTCACATGACGCCTCCCACTCGGTGTCTCATGCTTTGCTTAGTGACTTGTTCTCTGCGCTGTGGAGTCCTCGGCATGAATGGAGCTGCCCCTCCTGGGCTCAGTTACTGCACATGCATGGAATGTCAGAGATAGCCTGTATTTGGCAGCTAGCCGGCCAGCTCTCACTCCATGCTCTCGGAAGATGGGAATGAAAGTCATGTCAGAGCTATGGTCACTTTGAGTTGTTCTCCAGCCCCTGTACCTTCTTCAGAGTGGTGTGTCCTTGGACAGGGAGAAAAGGGAAGTGACTCTGTGAGGTAGCAAGATTCTAGGGGTTAGGGATTCTTGTTTTATTTTGTTTTTAGTCTTGTACTGTCTGCTGTGGGGACTTTGATACAGTAAGAGACCCACTCCTCAGGCCAGGTCTTTAGAAAGTTCACTGCATTAAAGGGTTCCCTGAGCTGAGCTGGGGTGATATAGCATCCCATGGGTGCATGATATCACCACCCTACCCCCCACCCCCCTCCATGGGTTCTGATGCTGTGGATAGCATTATGCAATAGTAAGCCTGTGTCTAAGTGCTGTGTTTGAACAATCTGTGTCTCTCACTGATCCATAGTTGGTTGGCCCATTGCCTCAGATGTGACACTCAAAAGTGGAGGGCCCGAGACGAGATCCCTGGAGTAGCCATTTACTCAGACAGCTTGAGACACTTGGGGGTTACACTGACTTTCATCAGAGCTATCCCAGTAGCTTACCTAAAGCCCCACAATCAGCAGGACTGGGGTCAGAACAGACCCAGATTGACTTTTGGAACCACTGAGAAAATTTCCTTGACATTGATTTAAAATCGGAGGACCTCAGTGCTCAGCTTGAAGCCTCTTCGGTATTAACGAAAGCTGGAATCATAATTAAAGGTGATTCAGAGTAAAAGCAGGAATTCTCAGTGCTGCAAGGGAGTGTCATCCTGGAAATCTGAAAAGCAATCAGTCCCCAGTGAGCATGTCATCAGGCCCTGGGAAGGGAAGGGCTGACGGCAGGGCCACCTCACAGGGGATGTTTGTTTAGAGAACGGGTGTGGCACCTCCTGCATGGTTGAAGGCTTTGATTTTATACAAAGGGGTGTGCCGAAATATCCCAGTTTGCAGTGGCCATCACTAAACTAAGGGAAGGAAGGATGTAAGAATTGCCTGGCTTTGAGGGTTAGGCAGCTGAGGATGAAGGGGCTCTGTAGAAGCAGTAGGGAACTGTGGGAACTGTGGCAAACACAGACACAAATCTCTAATCTAAAGGAGACCCTTGCTCTGCTGGTCTAGCTCACTGACTTAAACATTCAGACTTACAAATAAAGGTCATGTGGCCTGAATGTCCAGCAGGCCTGAGGCCCACAGCTGCAGTTTATTTACAGTATGCCCGTCACACTTACCCCAATCCTAAGAGGTTACAGTGTGCCTGTCACACTCACCCCATTCCTATGAGGAAGCCATTACCAAATAGTGGCTGGTTAGACAGATAAAGACAATAGGCCACCAAGAGCCAAAGTCCCACACTTCGATATACCAGCTTTCCCAAACCTTTCCCTAAAACTGCATTGTTTCCAATTCCTTCCTTCCTGGGCTTGGAAGGGAGGCCTTGTTTGACTCGAGGGTTTCCTAGTGTATACCCTTGCAGAACCTCAGGCATAGGCACAATGCTGCTCACTCCTCTTCTTCCTCAGCCTGGCCTAGCGTTTGCTGCTTCTGTAGGCTGGATGTGTTTCCTGAGTAGCGAACATTCCCTTGCTGTGAGGTGTGAGTTAAAGAATGTAGACATTATCTCTCCACAAACACAAGCCCCAGAATGTGGCTGCAGGAATGAGCTGAGCAGTCCTGATTTTTGTAGATGGGGTCATTTTCCACAGAGCTGAAAAGCAAAGTCCTTTCTCTAAGGGTGAAATCTGTGCCTGTACCCAGGACTCCGGTGATCAATGATGTAGTTAGTCCCTTCACAGGATGTCCTCAGAGCTCAAGCAGAAGGACAGGGATGTGACAGGTGGTGAGGAAGGACCTACAGATATTGAAGGCAGAACACTAGTAAGGTTGGGGCAGAGCTGGTCAAATACAGGTGAGTGAGGAGCAGGTTGGAAAGCTGGGAGGTTGGAAACAGAAGGATCATATCCCTCAGGCCTATGGACTTACTCCAGGTACCATCCACCTGCTTGCTGTTCAGATACACACACATGCCAGCCCCTGATGTAGACTCAGGCAGTGTACGGAACATGACCAGAGAGGCACCAGCCCCACTTTACTCTAGTGGGGATGGCAGATTGTTCCAGATAGTCAGTGAAGCGGCAATGTAACTCAGGGTGGGTGCCGCAAAGGGTCAAGCTCTATGGAGAAGCCGCCAGTGAGATGTGCTGAGGGGTTGGATTCAGTGCTGAGAATACAAGCCCACTTGTTCCTTTTCATGGTGCAAACCTCACCCACCACCAAAATTTGTATAAAATAAACTGAATGTGAGTATCTTTAAACAATATAAAAGTTTGAGCCCCACAGAAACCATACAAAGCTGAAATTTGGCATCAGTGTGTAAGTTCTCTTGGGCACAGCCACACTCACCCACATGCTCGCTGCCTCTGCTGCCTTGTGCTTTGGAGGCGAGAGAGACCACATGACTTGCCAAGCCAAAAATATTTCCTATCTGCCCTTTTTATAGATAAGAATGCCAAGCTCTATTCTAGGTCCTTCTAGTACAGTGCTCTGTCTGCAAAGGTCTCTTCCACATCATCCCATCGTGTCCCCACTGTCCAGGAAGATGGGAAACATGCCTGGGAATAGAGAACAGAAAGAAGTTTCTGTCCTTGTCACACTTCTCTTCAGCTGGGGCTGATGTGAGGAGGACCCCTTGGTTAGCATCTTGCTACCTCTGGCATGGTCTGGGCAGTCTAGGGCAAGTATGGGTCTAGGGTGACCACTTAGTTAGAGAAGCCCTTTCCTGGCAGGTGGTTCTGTCCTGAGAGCATAGATTTGTATTTTGTAATAGACTGGGGGAATTCTGTATCTTTCCACTCAAAGCAATGGCACCTAAACTCTGTTTTTTATAGGCACACCCTCCTAGCTATGATTTGCCTGCAGACCTTATGCTTCTTGTTGGTTTGTTTGGGTTTTGATTTGTTTTTGATTCATTTTGCTTTTAAGGTAGGGTCTTACTGTGTTGCTTTGCCTGGTCTCACATCTGAGAACCCCCTGCCTCAGCCTGAGGATGTCTGTGATTGCTGGCATGCACCACCGTGGTGCCCAGCTCTTTTCTATTTTACCTTTTCCTACGCGAAATTACATATAATCCTCTTATGCAGAAGGAAGTAGATAATCTATTAGACATTGGATCCTAGGACGTTTGCAATGGTGTCTGAGGTTACAGTGGCATTTGAGGTGAATCTTTTTAACTTTCTTCTTACTTTTATATACTACATAATTAAAAAAAACATGAATCATCTTAATCTGCATAGAAAAGACCAGCCATTTTTGTTTCAAACAATAATAAGAATGGTGCATCTGCATGTGGGTGCTAAGGTTATTTATGTGGCTGTGATGTAACTGCTAGAGAGATGTGCCCCTGACAGCTCACCAATAATTGCAGGAGGGGAACGAACGGCTTTAGAATGTAAGGAAAATAAGAATGTGGTAGGAGGTGAGAGATGCGGAAATCAGGCCGTCGTTGTGGAGTGTAGAATGTTCCCAGTATATAAACCTGGCCTCACTGCCAGTGTTAAGAAGGATGGAGGTGTGGATTTTTGCTGATTCTCTCTCCCCCACCCCCCACCCCCGCCTCCCTTTGTGCTGTCTTGAGAAACAGAAGTCCTAGTAAGTCGGACTGTTTAAAAGCAGTACCTTGTCGCCCCCTAGTGTCCTTGTTCTGTTATGTCACCCTTGGACATCCCAGCAGTCTTCATAGTCTTTGTTTTGCAGTCTCTGCTCTGAAGCAAAAGTGTGCATGGTGGCTTGTTACCCACCCCTTCCCGTTGAAGCCACACAAAGTACATCTCTCCAACAGAGACAAGGGAGCCTCTTGCCAGGCAGGGCTGCAGCCAAAGCCAGCCATGTCTCTTGGCAGGAGTATGGCCTGTGGCTTCAGAGGCAGCCTAGGTTTGGGAGCACACAGTCGGCTTCTGGAAGTTTCTGTGCTGTTCCAAGCATGACTGCTCTAGTGTGCTTACCCCTCACTTAGCCCTTCTTTCCTACACCAGCTGCTGGTCTATGCCCCTCTCTCTTGAGTACCTCTCACTACCTGACTTCTCAGTTTTGTGTTCTGTTTATTCTAGTGAAAGACCCCCCGGAAGCTCAGGCCTCCAGGATCTCATCCCAGGATTGTGGTCACCCCAATCACCAGGCATAGTCAAAAGCTTGATGCAAACTGCACGAGGCTTTATCATAGTTGTTTAATGAGCTAACCCCATGTTAGCTCCCACCATGGCGGATGGCTAGGAAAGATGCTAGAAGTGTCTGCATAGAGCTCTTATAGGGCAGCGTAAGGGGAGTGTCTAGGGGTATGCACAGGCTCAGGATTGGTTTGCCTCCAGGCTTGGAGGGTTTGCCCTGTGTTGATTAGTCAACTGGTTGTTATGGCCCATAGGCCCTCCCAGGGTGGTTGCTATGTTCTGCACATCATTGTGTGCACTTGTCCGTAAAGCACACCCAGAGCCATAAATCATAGCACCACCAGCTAACTTCTGATTGGTTCCTTGCCACGAGGCAGGCATCCGACCTCCTAGTGACTAAGGCAAGGTCAGACAAGCACATGTTCGGCTGTTATGGCTGCCGAAATGGGGAGCTGGTCCCTTCACTAGAACTTGCCATTCTCCTAGTCTCATCCTGTCCTAATGTGTGGACAAACCTGTAGCTCCCTCTCGACAGCCTCCCCCCCCACCTCTGTGTTGCTGGGGGCAAGGGAGTCTTTGTCAGAACAACTTCACTTGGCCATCTGGACTTAGAATTTTCCAGTGGTTTCCAGGGGCTTCTGGGAGAAAAGCCAGAATTGTATTCTGGTTCTCCAGGCTTCTCAGTCCAGCTGTGCCCATCTTTCTACTGGCCACTCTTCCTGCCTTGGTCCCACCTAGTGCAGCTGTTAAGAACTTGGAATATTGCTCCTCTGTCCCCTCCAGGTCTTCACCAATCCCCACCCATATAGTCTTACTCCACTCTCAATTGGAAAGTGCCTCCATCAAGGGAATCAACCCATAGCAGGGTGTGGTCCCTCTCTGAGGAGTTTACAAGATCCTGACATGTTACTTCCTGATGTTTGCCCAGCCCTGTATCCGCTAACATAGGTGGTTCCTGCAAAATCCTCATTTCCCCTTGGTGACTCGTGGAAACTGGCTCCAAGAAGACATTTGTTTATGTCCAGAGACAAGTTTGGCTGTGACGGTGAAGAGAAGGGTGTCCCTCTTGACTGTACAGTCACTGGCTGCCTTCAAGAGCCAAGAGTGCCCCAGTCACCACTCTACAGGCTGATCCAGAGCTGTCGGTCCTGTAGTGAGTTGGCCCTAGACAGATGTGGTTCCTTTGCATCCCCTAAAGCTTCCCAGCTACGTGGATGGAAATAGACTGACCTTCAGAGGAAGCCATCCTTTCCGAAGGCACCTTTGCTTTAAAAATATTTAAAGAATGCATTGCATTTATACTTTAATCTGTTTGCAGTGAAATTTCATCTGCAATTTTAGTTAGTTGGATGGTCCTCCAGTCAGATGTTCTGGCTTCCTCAAAGAGTCCATGCAGAAGAAAAGTCAAAGGAGAAAACTTCATCAATAAAGTGTAACATGCTTAGGGGACTCTGAGTGATCCTTAAGACAAGGGGCAGATTTGAATATGGGCACTGAATGAGATAACCCCATTAACTTGCATGCACTTTCTTAGGCAGGATGATGGCTATGAGATTAGATGAGAGATGTTCTTGTTCTTAAAAGTTGCAGGCCAGAGTATTTAGGACTGAAGTAACAAAGTATCTACTAATGAGTGTGTGTGTGTGTGTGTGTGTGTGTGTGTGTGTGTGTGTGTGTGTGTGTGTGTTGGGGGTGGGGGTAAGCATAGTAGTACATGACTGCAATCCCAGGACTTTGGGGACTAAGGCAGTAGAACCATAACTTTAGGGCTAGCCTGAGCTATGTAGCAAGACCATGTCTCGAAAAATAAAAAAAGAGCTGGGGAAGTGGCTCATTTAGCAAAGTACTTGCCTTGTAATCATGAGCACCTGAGTTTGATCCCCTGAACCCATATTTAAAAAAGAAATATTGCCATCTGTGAAATAAAACAGTGTGTAGGGCCTCAGTACTGAGTAGGTGGGCCTGTCTGTGGAAAGTTCCGGCCAGTGAGAAACACTGTCTCAAAAGTGGATGTCTCCTGAGAAATGACACCTCAGGTTACCATCCTCCTCCACACATTCACACATGTGGATGAAGAAGTAAATGAAGAGAGGAAGGAGTAATTGATGTGGAAGAGTGCTACTAGTCCTGGGGTGGCTGGGGTACGCACTTCCTGTAGAAGTGTTTCCCGTGTCAAGGGGCACACATTGAGTGACAGGTGGTACTGACGGCCTTTAATCTTACTGCGTCTTCAGTTTGCAGCTCTCCACCCATCCACATGAAGGTGCAGCCTCTGAACCAGACAGCACTGCAAGTGTCCTGGAGCCAACCAGAAGCCATCTACCACCCACCCATCATGAATTACATGATCTCCTATAGCTGGACCAAGAATGAGGATGAGAAAGAGAAGACATTCACTAAGGACAGTGACAAGGACTTGGTAAGGCTCCCTCGGGTCGAGTCCAGGTGCATACTCCTCTCACTGTACATAGTGAGTGTATCTCCTCCTATAGGGAGATAGGATATTGCAACAGAGAGTCCCTAGAAGCTGGCCGGCCCGCTGCCCTGGGTATACAGAGCAGTGGACAACACTGTGTCTGCAGCAAGATGGAAAGCAACGACCACACCTGATAGTGTCCTCTTCCCTCCACACACATGCTGAGGCATATGGATGCTCATACTCAACACAGGAGCATACCACACACACACAGGTTTTCCCTTATAAACTGGCTGCTTTTCATTCGGCCCAAACAAGCCCCTTTCTTCCAGTCAGATTGTTATGTAAGTGCACTGCAGGTCATGACACTTAGTGAGCACTGTGTGAGTATTAACTCTTGCAATTACCCCACCCCTGCTTCCACGCCCTTATCTTTTCTATGCCTGCTGCTGTCCACAGTCCCCACTGCCCCTTGTCCCATGTGTGAATACACACTCTCAATTGCCTGCTGGACTTCAGGGTACAGGGGACTTTTTACTCTGCATTGTTGTAGATGCTGTGACATATCTGACCTCACTTTGACCACACAGACCAAAGCCAGCATCTCTTTAAAAGGCCCTTTGGGCATCTGCTTGTAGAAGCTATTCTCCCTTACCGTTGTAACCCCCCAAGAAGCTCTAGTCTGTAAGACTTTACACGGAACTCAGAGTGACACATTTGGGTTTGAAAGCCTTGCTGCTTTATTGTTAATCAAAGGAGGCCCCAGAATAATGAAGCCTGTAATTGTATATGCAATGAAAGATGCTTCAGCTCAGAGTGGGACTCTTAATGACTTACCACTTTTTTTTTCTCCCAATAGAAAGTCCTCGGGGCTCATTCAATCAGTCATAGAATAATACTTTTCATATTCCTTTAGATGAAGATTCTTTTACTTCATTTCCATTTATATTTTCAATTCCCTCACTAGACATTGTTATCTGGGTCACATGAGGGAACATCGTGAAATGGGAGAAGGATGTATCCGAAGGCACCCAAGGTCGCTGTGTGCTTTAACCTTTATCTTTCACACTGGAAGTCCATCAGAAATCCCTCCCTCGATGAAGTCAAGCTTACATTAATCAGCAGAAACCATCTAGATGCTCCTTCCGTTTCTTGTTCTAAGTGGGAAATAAATATGCAGGGAGGAGGAGTTCTAGTAAATTCCCACTTAGATGGAGTGAAGATTTTACTCTCAATAGAGGGTGGGGCAGAGTGGGTTCAGGGGAGAAAGAGAGCACATTCCATTTCACAGGAATTTCTAGAGACTTTCTTCCCCACTTGAGACACAAAATGAAGTTTCTTATTTCCACCACATGTGGGGAGTGCTGACTCAGGGCAGTGCTCTCCTCCAGCTTATGGTTACCACGAGGCTTTTCCAGCCTCTTGCCCCACATCTTCATCACAAACCCGTGTTGGTGCTCAATGCTTTCTCTGAGAGACCATGGTGAAGTCCCTGTTCCGTCTGGAAGTTGTTCCCAGTTGCAGCAGCCAGGCACATGCTAATACCAATCTAGACGATTACGGTGGCTGTGCCAGGAAAACCCCCTTGGTAGTTCAGTTCAGACTGGCCCAGACTTCACATGTCTGCAAGGAGACCCAACACCCATTAGAAGGAACCCCTGGAGATCAGTGGCATTCCCTGTTTGTTTTGCCAGAAACAGTACTCATGTTCCATTTCCACAGTGCTAAGGGCTGTGTAGATGACATATTGAGGAATGGTGACCAGGATGTGGCTGGTGATGTCTGATGACAGTTGACAAACATGTTTTCTAGAAAGGGCCAGGCAGTAGGTATTTTAGGCCTTCAGGTCTTATAGTCTGTCATTATGCCCTAACTTTGCCACACACAGCAATGGACATGCCTATGTGCCAGTGAAACTTAATTTGTAATGACAGATGACCTGCTGGATCTAGCATATAGGTTGTAACTTGTCAATGTTCAGGGAAAAGTAACAATACAGAACACATGTGTACACACTTGAGCTCACACACATACTCACACAAAACAATGTGACAATAAAACTTTATTTATAATAAGAGATGGCCTACTGGATCTAGAATGCAGGCTATAGCTTGTTGACGCTTGCTGCTGCTAGGTTCCATGTTCCTACGAGCAGAGATTGCCTGGCCTGTGTTACACAGCCCTGTTAGGTAGCCTATGCCTCTTCACATAGTACAGAAGCTGGAAGACATTTAGTGCATGTTTCAGGGTCACACAGCTAGAGAGTAGTGTGACAAAGTCACATCTTATAACTCTGTTGATTTGTTCTTTGTATGGAGGCCTTAAGACAACAAGAAGAAAACAATCGAGGCAGAGAATTTCTTATTGATTTTTTTTTTAAAGTCTACATGGCTCAGGAGTTCTTTTATTTAATAACTGTAGAGGGTGTTGTGGATAATAATTACAGTTTCTGAGCTATAGTGATTATGACAGAAGTCCAGGCACCAAGAGCAGGAAGGCTGGAGACATGTCCCAAGCTGTGAACCAGTCGCTGGTATTTCTTCTGTGTTGAAAACAGATTCCCTTATAAGGATATTTCTAAGCAGTTTTTTTCTCTAGAGAAAGCCTGCAGTTGGGACTCTGGGATGCCCAGATTTGTTTGTGGGTACACCACATCTATGAGTTTTCAAAACTAACTCAGTGCCCTCTCTTTCTGCCCCTACAGAAGGCCACCATTAGCCATGTGTCACCTGATAGCCTTTACCTATTCCGAGTACAGGCCGTGTGTCGGAACGACATGCGCAGTGACTTTAGTCAGACAATGCTCTTTCAAGGTAAGTCTGGTTCCTCGCCGTGACACCCAATATGCCTGAAGCTGCTTGTGTCTTGGGTTGGGGGGCTTGTCCAGAAGTAAGGAAACTTGGTCCATTAAGGGTGTAAGCCATATTCAGGGAGCTCTGGCCATTTAGATCTGTCTTTGGGTTGGAGGTTTCAGAGGCAAAGAGAAGAGAGGGAAAGCAGTACTGTGTTTGCATTGTTTGGTTGATGTTTCCAGCTGTACCTCTTGCTTCAGGCTATATCAGATGGTGTGGTGTTCCCGAGTCTGCCCCCCCCATCATCCCCCCATAGTCTCTTACTTAGATGTCCAGCATAACTGATCTTCACTGCCTTTAAAAGAACTAGAGCCCAAGATACAAAATGTGTCCTTCTAATTTGCAAGCCACACAGACAAGTCTGTCTGTATTGTATGTTTATGGTTCCTGGTCTGGAGATCTATGTTCTGTGCTGACTGGGGACCTATAGGAGAGGGGCCAAACTGAGAGTAAAGCAAATGGAACTTTGCCTTCTTGCATTTTAATTTTGAATAGTCAGCACAAAGATTTCATGAATGAAATAATTGGAAGTTAATTTTACCTATTTATTTTTTGGTATGAGTATTTTAATGTGTGTATATGCACCACATACATGCAGTCCCCATGGGTAGGGCCAGAGGAGGGCTGAAGATCTCTGGAACTGTAGTAACAGACAGTTGTGAGCTGCCATGTAAGTGCTGGGAACCAAACCCAGCTCCTCTTCTAGAACAGCAAGTACTCTTATCAGCTGAGCCATCTCAAGCTCCAGAAATATTAGAACTTTAGATAGGTCGTAGCTCAGTAATGAAGCATATACTTAGCACACATAGGCTTAGGTTCACTTTCTAGCACAATAATATAATAATAACAAAAAATTATAGAAGTAATGGTAGGACATAGCCTGTCTTTCCTGCCCTATCCTATTCCTAGCTCTCATATTATTTACAGAAGTCAGTCATCTGTGGGCCTTAGTTGTGAATCCAGTTTCATAACAGACACTAAATCTGTCATGAAACTAAAGGTCAGGGCCTCAGGCTCCACACAGAGACTCCGGCTGCTCAAGCTGCTTGCTTCTCCAGGGCCTTGGCTTCCCTGTCTATGAAATGAAAAGCCTGAGCACCATCACGCTGTTAGCCTGTTTGCCTTGCTGTGTCTTTCTGTAACAGAGTTCCTCTAGGCATATGTGACCATTCTCAGCAGATTCTTAGCTTTTGAGTTGTGGATCTGATTAAACATCTGGACTTTCCCCTAGAAAATGCCACAGATGTGTATAAAATTAGAGACCCTATAAGCCACATGGCAGGTTGCATCATCAGCATCTGAAGCCTCTGAGCTATGCACCTTCACAAACCCCTTAAACCAGCTGCTTCCAAATCCTGGCAGTGGAGCCTGGCTACATGAGCACTAGCAAGCCTACCCTAGTGACTGGCAGGCACATTAAGTGGTGAAGAATGTCAAGTTGGTGCTGGGCTCTGCCGGAAGGGTGCTGGGTGCACATCTCAGCTGCCAATCATTAGCTGTGCCATGCTGACAACATGTGTTGTCTCTCAAGGCTGCTGTTTGCCACTCCAAAAGCAAGTAGCATTTACAGGCTATCCGTGGGGGCCATTGTACACTAACACCAGACGACATACATCAAATATTACCATAGCATAAGTCACGGGACTATGAACCAACCACTCCTTATGCGTTGCTGTGAAGTGTTTGCCTATACTTTACCACTTGAACATCCCCAGCCCAGACAATGTGACATCCAAATGCTCCAGTATCCAAAATCCTACAGTTTCAGCCTTCATTAGGTTTGGTAGAAAATAGTAGTAAACAATGAACCCAGGGGGGAAGTTGTCCAGCAGAGATTTCTTCCAAGGAGCTGGAATTTACATGTGGCATTTAAACATTCTTTGCTAATGATTTCATCTTTCTTTTTAAAATTAACTGAAATTTACCATAGTTGCATTTTTTCATAAATAAATCTGTGTCCATAGATATACAAAATATATTATCCCATGTTGAGCAAGCACCTTGGGCCATGGCAGGGTCTGTGTGAGGCAAGGGGAGGGAGAAGGTAGGCCAGTCTGGGAGCTTGCTGTGGCCAGGCCTGGGAACTTTAGATCCATAAATCATGATTAGGCCTCCCTTGCCTGAACCCCATGCCTAGGAGCTGCAGAGCTGCCTCCTTTTTGATTGATAGTTTCGGGCTGCCTGGCCTCTGAAAAATTAAAGGTTTATAATATAATGCAATTCTAAAACATCCCCATCAGGTATAAATTCAGAGCAGGGAGCATTTTAATGTCTGGTCACAGTGGCTTTTTGAAAATGGCTGGTGTCCACACGGGTTTTCCATCTCTGCTCAGAGATGGACCATTGACCCCTTAGTGTGTGGCATTTGCCCCCATGTGTTGATAAAGGAACAGATCCCTTGTTTACACCTCCCCACAAGAGCCCTGTGCCAACCAGCACCTTCATCAAGGTCGGCCCCCTGCCCTTTTCTACCCAGCCCCAGAGCAAGGTGCAAAATTCCCCTCCTATTCAGAGTCAGAAAGGAAACAAGATCTTGAGAATTCCAGGGACGTTTTCCCCATGGTAACTGTCTTTAGAAAGAAATTTACATCAGATTTAGGAGCACAGAAACCCACGTGGGGTATTACATGTGGTGATTATAACAATATTTATGATATGATATACGAAAGCATTGGGCTGGTGACGTAGCTTGGCTGGTAAAGACAACCTCTACCAGGCCTGCAGACCGGAGCCTGATCCTCAGGATTCACACGATAGGAGAAAACTGACTCCAGAAGATTGAACTCTGACCTCAAGCCATGTATCCATGACATGCACATGCTGTGACATGCACAGGTACACACAGGCACACGAAATAAGTAAATAAATTAATGAAGTGGAATAAAACTAAGATACCAATAACTATACTTAGCCACTGTGATACATGGATTAGCAGCACTAATAGCAAGCAACATTACAGAGTGTCACCACTTCAGCTGCTTCACCCAACATCACATGACAGTTCATCATGTAGGGTTCTCGTTGGCATTTTGTTTGTTTAGGAGCATGGTTTGGCTCTGTCTTACAAGTGGAGAAATTATGTTCAGAATGTAAGTAAATTTCAATAAATCTCTTAGCTACTGAATGGAGTTCTGTGTTCTTATTCTAAGCTCCATGACTCGTGGACAGTGGTGGACCACCTAAAGTACATGCCACTCACTGCACCAGGTCTTCAGCCCTGAAGAGAACAGGCCTGATGGGTAGTGTTCCAGCCACTGCACAGTGCTCAGCAGTCGGTCACTGACGGGGCCTCTGGAGTCTTCCCTCTGGGCATAAAACTCGTTTAGGCCCATCCTCCCTCACAGTGGTCTTATGAACTAAAATTTATCAGGGGGAATCAGTTAGATTCATACACACTTGTCACAATATTTGAAACAAATCTGAGCTGTGGTGATGCGTGTGTGCATTTAATGAAAGCACCAAGTGACAAGCCGTTGGTCCTGGAGCTGCTTTCGTTGCCCAGGAGCGATTAACATCAGTGATTCCCTGAAATCACTGAGTGGATCTTGTGATACAAAGGTATCAGATCTCAGAGACAAAAACCGGCTTCCAGAGGATGCAGCCAAGGCTCGCCCTTCCATTTCCTGGAGGAAATGCGTCATCCCTGGAAGTGCAGGGAAAGTGCCAATGTCCTAGCTCCTTTTTAGCAGCATTTGCTTGGGCCCCTTGATCCTAGGAAAGCACTCATGAGCCGAAAGGCCCCGAGTAATCCAGCAGCAGCACTGCGGCTACCCAGGTAGACTGTTCAAGACTAATAAAGCCAGTGGGCTGATGGAAGGGCTACTTTTAAGGGCTCCTGGGAGCCTTTTATCTTGTGCTGAGTACTCAGTAGTCATGGGGTGTATTTTGTTCCTGGTTAGATTCGCTGCCATAGCTGCCTTATTTGACCTGTAATGGAAAGTTAAATTGACTTGTAGATCTGTCTCCACATTTCTTTCTTTGCACACTGTACTTAAACAAAGCGGGTCCATCATTAGGTCAGGGGTTGTGAACTCGGGTTTCCATGGGTCCTGTCATGGGTATGTATGATAAAGTGAGAAACAGGACACCGTGTGCCCAAGAAAAGGAATGGTAGATGCTAAAGTTAATAACACATTCACTGTCTTGTTTTGGGTTTTTTTTGGTGGAGTGCAGGGGAGGGGACCTTTTTTTTAATTTTCATCTTATAGGGCAAACAAAAACGTGTAAGCCTCTTGCCATTTCTAGATTAGGTAAAAAGTATAGCAGATATGTTCCTCACTTTGTTAATTGGTATTTTTGGTTGTTTTGATGCTTTGCGTATAGGAGGCAGGTCTTTAGTTTACAGAATGCTCTTGTTTGTTAAATAACCAAAAAGGTTATAATATTTCTATTGTAAGTTATGATTATTCAGGAGCCAAATGTGTCTCTGCAGATAAACAGCTGAACAGATTTGTTGGTAGAGACACACAAGAGAATATTATTGAGCATTTAAAAAGATAAGGAAATTCTGGCCCATGCCTAGATTGCAGGGGTGACATTTAAGGACATTATGCTAAGTGAAGTATATCAGTCACAAAAATACAAATGGGCATGATTACATTCATATGCAGTATCTAGAATAGTCACATGCGGAAATAGAAAATACCACCATGTTGTGGTTCCCAGGAATCCAGTAAAAGGAAATGGGTTGGTGGGTGTGTCCCAGGGTTTCATTTTACAAGATGGTGGGGAGGTCAGCTGCACCCTAGAGCGAATGAACTGAGCGTTACCAGAGCAGACACTAAAAATGGCTGACATGGTAAATTTTATATCCTTTGCCTCTTAGTACAACTTGATATATACTGGTTATATTGCTTAAGAATACTGCATGGGAGAGCAGAACTCCAAGAAGAAAAGAACATGAGATAGGTGTGCAGTGAAGATAGAATGATGTGACCACGTAAAACATACTTATAAACTATCAGATAAATAACCAGGAAGAGAGTGCTTGACAGTACACAGTGACAGGAAGGCAGTAGAGTTATTGCAAGAAACAGTAAAAGAACCAATCTAAGATAGACTGTAGGCTGGCAAGGTGGCTCCATTTGTGAAGCGGCTTGCAGTCAAGCCTGATGAGCTGAGCTCAGGCCCACATGACGGAATGAGAGAACCAACTCCACAAAGTTCCCAAAGTTGTCCTCTGCTGTGCTCTCCACTATTCTCTCTCTCCTTCCCCCTCTCTCCTCTCCTCCCCCCTCTCTCTCCTCCACACGCACCACTTCCCGCCTTCTGATAAAGAAATACATGCAGAAATGTAAGACTTTAGAAAACAGTAAACCGTCATAAATTAAAGATGCATATTAGAATCACTGAAAGGATGAGAAATGGTGACCAAAAAAATTATATGAAATTCAGAAGACCAACAGCACCTGAAAATGCTTCTCAGTGTGAGTGGTAGTTACACGGGTAGTAGGTGTATCAATAATTCACCTGTCCATTGGCATCTTAACTATTGTTGAAGTTCTGTCTCAGTAAAACAGAACTATAATAATTACACATTTAAATGAATTGCTTTCAGGAACAGCTGGCTAGATCCCCATTGTCTGAACATGTCTGCATGACTCAGAAGAGCGTCATAGGTTGAAGTGGTTGTAAAGTGTATAAAGGAATAGTATTTTGTGACATGAAAATTATGTGTAGTTGAGATTCGTGTGTCCATAAGTAGATTTTATTGGAAACACATATGAATGTTGTGTGTTGTTTACATTGTAACTTCCTTGTTTCTCAGCTAATACCACCCGGATATTCCAAGGGACCAGGATTGTGAAAACAGGAGTGGTAAGTGGAGAATGCTGGGGTGCTGTCGCTGGTGTTTATTTGGTTGCAGTTAAAGCTCTTGCCACAAGGTGTCAGTATAATGTTGTTGAACTGCCTGCATAGAGCAGTTCAGAGACAAATACACATTTTGCTGTATAAGTTAGTGTACTATGCAGCAATATTAGTGGCTTCTGTTGTATAATTTTGTCAATATAAAAATCTTCCAGATTTGTAATTATTTATGATTCCCTGGAATCAGATGATAAGTCATTATCCAGAGCCCTTCACTCATGCTATGCTAAAATCCAGAAATTGTCACCCACAGCTACTAATAAATTACCAGTGCTGGGGATAATCACAATGAAACTCCCTAAGCATATTCCAGCTTCCAGACACAGGTTATTCTATTTACATCTCTGAACAGCCTGGGATGGTAGAATTATTACTCCCATTTGACAGGTGAAGAAACTGAGGCTCAGTGAGTTAAAGTACTGGGCCCATCATCACACAGAGTGAGACAAAAAGTCAACTCAAAGCTTGGATGAAGAAGGACTTTTCTGTGCTTGGTGCTTAATCTTATATGACACTTGACTTTCATTAGTGAGCTTCAGAACTCATTATCCTTAAACTGCAAGGTTTTCCATGTAAAACTGGATGAAGTTCCAAAATGTGACTTGTTCTGACTATTGTTTTAGACTTGTATAACTAATGAGATAAAATTTGGGGTTCTCTATACCAGCTCATAAGGACTGAATTTGAACTGCTATACCAGGACATCTCCTGGTTTTGGTAGAAAATGACTCCATGAGTAACACAGTCACTGTGCCCCCGTTGAGTGTAAGCAGAGCATGCATTGAGCCCCGACCTCAGCAACCCTGCCTCTGGCTTTGCATCCTTATAGCTTAATAAACCCATCACCTCTGTGCCTTCATTTCCTCACCCAGGGAACAGGCAACACGGTATGCCCAAGCCACTCTGTAAGTGGAATGCCTGATGCTGTCCTGAATGTTGCAATCTACAGAGGCATAAATTGCAGTGAGGAGAAACACAGACACCCTGAAAGGCCCTGTGGCTGGGCTGCACTCAACTTGAAGCTGTAGAGGCATGTAGAGCTTGTGTCCAAAGTTTGGCCCTTCCTTCTGACACTGCCACTGCTGATATCGGCCGACCGCCTTCCCTCTTGGTTTACTGACTGCCTCACTGTATGATGGTGGAATTAACTCCATCTGGTGGTTCTCTACGTCTCAAAGCTAGGTAGTCACTAGCAGAAACGGACTTGTAGCGTTGACTTCCGCTTCTCACACCCCTCCACACACACACACACACACACATACACAAATGGTGGGCATCTGGCTGTTTTGAGACTTATTTGTTGCTTCTTTTTAAGGCATTTTTAATGCTTCTGTTTCCCCATCTAGCCCAATCCTGAGCCACAGAAGTGAAAAACAGAATTCGATACATAGTTAATTTTTTAATCCAAAGTAATAGTAATTATAAAGCCACAAAAATGACACGTGGATACCCTGGACCAGCCCTGCTCAATGCCATAGCTTAGGAAAGGATAGTTGGCTAAAATTCTGAGGTTTTGCAGAGGGGCCTTGATTTGATTCTTGATTACTGATACTGCTCTATTCTTTTTCCTTCACCTCCCTTCTCCATGATCTGGGTGGCCCTTTCAGCCGACAGCCTCTCCTGCCTCTTCAGCAGACATGGCCCCCATCAGCTCCGGCTCTTCTACTTGGACATCCTCCGGCATCCCCTTCTCCTTTGTTTCCATGGCAACTGGGATGGGTCCTTCCTCCAGTGGCAGCCAGGCTACAGTGGCCTCTGTGGTCACCAGCACGCTCTTAGCAGGCCTGGGCTTCGGTGGTGGTGGCATCTCCTCGTTCCCCAGTACTGTGTGGCCCACACGCCTTCCTACGGCAGCCTCAGCCAGCAAGCAGGCAGGGAGGCCAGTCCTTGCCACTACTGAGGCCTTAGCTTCTCCCGGGCCTGATGGTGACTCAGCTCCTACAAAGGACGGCGAGGGTGCAGAGGAAGGGGAGAAGGAGGAGAAGAGTGAGAGTGAGGATGGAGAGCGAGAGCATGAGGAGGAGGGAGAGAAGGACTCTGAGAAGAAGGAGAAGAGTGAGGCCACCCATACAGCAGAAGAGAGGAACCGGACTGCTCCTGCCCCCACACCTTCTTCCCCCCGTAGGACTGCAGAGGAGGGAGGGCATCAGACTATACCTGGGCACAAACAGGACCATGCTGCCTCTGCAACAGACCAGCCAGGCTCTGTTGCCCCGGGCTTGGATCCCCATGAGGACATAGCCACCCAAGTGCCCCCAACAGCCACAGAGGAACATTATTCAGGGAGTGATCACAGGAGACCCGAAATGCCATCTAAAAAGCCTATGTCCCGAGGGGACCGATTTTCCGAGGATAGCAAATTCATCACTGTTAACCCCGGTAAGTGGTGCTGATCCATATCCAGGCTGTTGTGAGCAGGCTGGACCTATTTCTTAAAGTTGGGGGGCACTGGGGAAGTAGATAATATCCTTGGGATTGTGTGTGTCCCTGACATATCTATGCCTGCAACTGCATCTTCTTGTCTCAGCCTGGTAAGATATAGTCTCTTGCCTGGAGAGCAAGTCTTTCCCTGTGCTTCTGTCTTCGGAAGAACTTCAAGGCCTCACACAGAGATCCAAGTGAAGGAAGCAGGCTCTGCTTCTAAGATGTTTGCCTGTTCCTGTTCTATTCCTGGGTGGTAGAAGTCAGGTATACAAAGAAAGGTAAATTGCTTGCCTTGAAAGCATGCACTTACGTCCCCTGCACTGGGGGGACAAGAGTCAGGCAGATTCCTGGGGCTCAGTGGCCAGATAGCCTACCCTATTTTGTGAGTTCCGTGTCAATGAGAAACCCTGTCTCAAAAAACCAAGATGGGTGGCTCCTGATGAACAGCGTCCAAAGTTGTCCTCAGATCCCCAAATTCATGTGCATATGACAACACAGGTGTGCGAATGTGTGGGCACACGCATGCCCACATGCAAGTTTCCCTTCCCCCCCTCCCAGGCACGTACATGTGCACGTACACACAGACATTTTTATTCCTTGGTCATTTATTAAATGCAAACACATCTATTTCTGGGTAGCCATTGTTCTGCCAGGCACTAGGCTAGATGCTCTGCCAGGGAAGCCCCCTGCCTGCATCGTGGAATAGAGGGTGTGACAGAGAGATGACTGACAGCAGCTGGCCAGAGCACATTCCAAGGAGTTAGGTAATGGGGACTTGGGAGAGCAAGCTGCCAAGATGAGTTTTTTGGGCAAGCCAGGAGAGTACCTAACTGGGATGTTCTATTGTGAAAGAGTAATGGAAGAAATAGGATGCTGTGACTGACAGTTATGGGGAAAGGTGACATGTCCAGTCTGGGGAGTCCTGGTCTTAGTAGTCCATGGTCCTAGCCCAAGCAGTTTGGCTGGCTGTCCTCAAGCTGTCACTGGCTACATAAACTACCCATTCATAGCTGGGAAGCCGCCATGACTGGTTGGGCCTCCACTTGCTGTGACACCAGAGGCAATGTTTTTCCTCAGTCACATGTTCAGATCTTAATGAGCCGTCATGATGCTTGTGCCGGAGCTGTGGCATGAGGGGCTGCTACTGTTGTGAGGGCTTTTCTTAATAAGAACCCCTTCGTGTTGCCAGACTGCAAGACGTTTAGCAACAATGTTTTTTTCATTTAAGCTGTTGTGGAGTTATGAGTGCAAAAAAAAAAGAGGCAACTGGTAAATATTTATTTGCTTTTGCACTTGTAAACATTAAAATTCATCTAAAGCTGAGATCTCGTATGTTAAGATACAACTTAGAATACATTTTCATGTTTTGAATTACTTTCCCTTAAAGCTGCTATGAACTAATTTTTTTCTAAGTAGGGGTCTCCCATGGGTGTCATTCAGTGCAGGGCAGTTTGACAAAAAGGCAAGTAGCCTTGAATAGATGCAGGAAGTGTGGGGTCGTTGATGAAGCTGTTCTTGTATGAGCTGGGCACTCCCTCTGAGAGACTGCTGTGTAAAAGTTGAATTTCTTGCATGTCAATATAGTAAAGAATACGGAGTCTCTTCCCACTGTGTGCCAGGCTCTAGACTAGGCATTAGGGAGAGACTGTTGATGGAGACTTCTGTTCTCCCAGGGGCACATGCTGGTGAGAGAGGTTTAGGATATCCCAGCAAACAAAAGCATTTAAAGGGAGAGCAGTGTGTGACCTCTGGGTCAGCCACTCACAGACACATGAGAGAACGTACTAGGTTGCTGGATTGGCAGGTCTAGAGATCCTAGACTGGGAATGAGTTTCGATGTGTTGAGAAGCTCCCTCCATGCCTGTGGAGCAGGACCATAGAAAGGGAGGAGTGGTGATAAGAATTGAGTTCAGACACTGGGACAGCCAGGAAAATGAAGGGAGCATTGGTCATGCTGAGGGTTAGATTTTAATTGAAATGACAAACCAAACGGTAGATACTAGCAAGAGAAGTGACTTGTGCCATTGACTTTTTCTCAAGAATGCTTGCATATGCATAGAGATGGAGGTAGTGGCCTTGTGGCTTGGGCAGTGTGCTTCTTCTTTAAGACAGGGGATGGGGTTGGACTGAGTGGCCTCAGCCTGCTTCTCAGAAACAGTTCTTTTACCGTGCTTCTGTGAACACTTTTACAAGTGTTCACAGCTTGGGAAGCTGCAAGGCTGGACTCCAAGACTAATTCTGGTAGAGGGTGGACCTCAGATGCCAGGGAAAGGGAGAAGCAAATGAACCTTGGGATCCCCAAACCCAGCTTTCATCTCTCTTCCATTGCCTTCTGGCAGCAGCGGAAGGCATTGACAGTTTGGTGGGAATGGCTTTTAGAGTCAGCTTAACTCACTTGGTCTGTCCCCTCATTCTCTTGACACTCCAGTAAGCTTGTGCCCAGTGACCTTGTCTGCAAAGTGCAGGTAACAAGAGGGCATCAGTGCAGAGATAGTGTGATAAAGCTGCCTGTCTTTTTTTTTTTTTTTTTTTTTTTTTTGGTGCTGGGGAGGGAAGGTTTCCAGACAGGGCTTCTCTGTGTAGTCCTGGCTGTCCTGGAACTCGCTCCATAGACCAGGCTGGCCTCAAACATAAATCCACCTGCCTCTACCTCTCCCAAGTGCTGGGATTAAAGATGTGCATCACCACTGCCCAGATAAAATTATTGGAATGCTACAGAGAAGTTTAGCATTGCTACTGTGCAAGGATGACGTGCAAACTCATGAAAGTCAGCAGTCTGTTAGTGCTAAGGAGGGCTACCAGCAGCCAAATGCCACATAACAATGGGAACTTTAAGGAGGCATCGGTGTGTCTGTTTTGCAATCTGAATGAATGTTAAAGAGCAGTTTCCCAACTACCTGAAGTTAAAATGACCTACATGAGTTTGATAATACAGCTAAGTTAACAGAGTGCTTGTTAATCATGCAAAAAGCCATAGTTCCAATCCCCAGCACTGCATACACTAGGCATGATAGCACATCCCTGTAACCCCCCACAATGCATACACTGGGCATGGTAGCACGTACCTTGGAGGGTGAGACAAGAAGATCAGAAATTCAAGGTCATCCTAAGCTCCATGAAGTTCAAGGGCCAGCCTGGGGTACCTGAGCCTGTCCAGGAACACTCATCTGTCTCGTGATCTCTGTAGTCAGAACAGCCAGGTGCATTTGTCCCTAAAGCCACAGAGAATGCTCTGAATTTCTGGGGATTTGAATTTGAAAGTGGTTCTGGGTTGAAACCTTGAGTTACAAACCTTTAGGAGAGAAACGCAGTAGTAAATAGTTTTTACAGGCCACAGTTCTCAGTGTTAGAGCACACCCAGCCATGGACAGGATAGCAGTGAGTGGTTGTGACTGTACGCCAAGCGATTCTGTTCATAGAACTGTTCATAGAAACAGGCAGTTTGATTTGGCTTACACTCTGTCTCTTTCCAGCCTCCGGAAAATGCAAGGTGTGTGTGTGTGTGTGTGTGTGTGTGTGTGTGTGTGTGTGTGTGTGTGTGTGTGTGTGTGTGTGTCCATTGCTTAATAAAAGATTGGAGTAACTGAGGGGGATGGTCAGCAAAGCCTCATCAGTGTGTAATCCCAAGATGTCGTCCTTCCTACCATGTCCCCCATCAACTCTTCCAGTTTGGGTTTGGATTGGTTTTGTTTTAACTGAAATAATGGTGATTGATCTTAGAAATTTGGGTATACATTTATTTATTCCACAGTTAAATTTCTTCCCACGAAGTCATAAAGTCATTGAATACATCTTCAGAGTCTTTGAAAAATTAACAATGCCTAAAGTCAGCAAAGTGTGTTACACTTTAGCCAGTATCCCCAAAAGGCTTGCTTACATTCCTTCCATGACGGTGACATCACTTACATGGCTGAAATCCTTTGTGAAAGCAGTGGCAAACTCAAACATGCAGAAATCAGACCAGGCATTTCAGTGAGAGGGAAGGACCAGATATTACACATCTCAAAGTGTCAAAGACAGTAGCAAACTTAGACCACCTGCCTTTTCTCAGTCTCGCCATCTCTGCTTCCCACCATTGTCACTGGAAACTCTTTGTGAGTCAGAAATTCTAGTTTTTGTGCAGAGTACCCAACTTTTCAAATCTTAAAAGCAGTTTGCTTTGGCACATTTAAACTAACTGTGTCCCTGCTACTCTGAAGTGGTAACTGCTGTCATTGGTCACTCACTGTACTGGCAGTGGTCTTGTGGCCTGGAGGGTGTGTGTATATGTGTGTGTCCTTCACCAAATCTTTTCCTAACATCATCTAGTGCCCAGGCCAGCCTCCTCTGGGTCAGTGCTGTATGGACATTTAACCTGTGAGTCCTCATTAGGAGCCACAGCCTGCCATGTGGTGGCAGATTTGAAGCCGGCTGATGTAGTACCTGGGTGGTGTGTGAGAACAGCATGCCCCAACATAAATATTTGCGGGCACATGTCACCTGTGAGTTCCTCATTTAGGACAGGGCTTGTCTATGTCTGCCTCCTCAGGTGAGGGAAATGGTAGTTTTCAGATCACATCTGCTTATAAGCCTACTTCCTGCCTCTTCAGATCTGTACCAAGCTGGGTGCTGAAAATGATGGTCTGAGACAGGGACGGCAAATGACAAACTTCAAGACATATCATATGTGGTCTGGTGTTATATGACCCATGAGCTATGAATGCTAAGAAGGGACATAGTTGATTCCTGAATTGCTGCTCTGCTGTGAGCTGAGCCACAGTGGAAGATGCTGAGACCCAGGCGCCCACTCCTTTGAGGAAGTGTAGAAAACTCAAGTTCTCAGGGACCCAACATTAAAAAGCTGGTTACTGAAGCAACACCCTGGGCTGGTGCTGGCTCCTCGTGCTGAGGCCACTTTCCTGTCACTTATCCTAAGGCACTCCCTTAAGGGCTTTGCTGTCACAGTTACCATCTTACCCATGAGGAGACTAAGGTTTAAGAGGGTAAGGGGGCTTGTCCATGTCACAGTGTGTGGTGCAAAAGAGCCCAAGACAGCTTTGTCAGTCCGAGGTGCAAGGAGTAATCTGCACGACACGTCAGGGCCTCCTGAGGGCTCTGGCACTGGTTCCCAGAGTGAGCAGCGTGAGGTGGCTGCAGGTGGAATAGGACATGAACATCATAAAGCACATTCTTCTGAAGATGCCAGTTTCCCACTGGAGCAGAAGTCCTCACTCAGGTGTTCTGTCCCCCCCTGCAGGGCCATGGAAACTGTTTTGGTTGTCATGACAGGGAGTGCTTGTGTGATCTACCAGGAAAGGACCAGGGAAGCCAACAGATCTGACATGTGGTATTCATACCAAGTATAATTTGAAGGAAGATTACTTGGGACAGAGAGAAGAGAGTCACTGATTTAAAGGCAAAAAAGCCAATAGCATGGCTCATCCACTAAAAGCGCCTGCTATCAAGACTGATAACTTAGGTTCCATGCCCAGAACACATGGTGGTAGAAAAAAACCAACTCCTCCAAATTGTCCTCTGACCTTCATGCTTACACTTATGTGTACATACACTCTGTGCTAACACTTGTACATACAGATATGCGTGCGCACACACACAGACACAATAAATGTAGTATTTTTTTAAAAAAAATTAGTATCAGGGCAAGTTCTCCAGAATAAAGAAGTCATAAATGCAGTACAGGGCTCTTCATAGGTTCGGACCAATGTAGTGCACTTCACTGAAAATGCATGACAGAAGATGCTTGAGAAATGCCACAAGTAGTTTCCAACCAAGGCTAGCTACAGTTGTCTGCTTTGCTTTGGGAGCTATATCTTGTGTGCGTCTTTCCCAAGTACCATCTCTGGATAGCCTAAAGCAGTGTTCAGGATGTCAAACAAGGTTTAGTTTTTTTTTTTTTTTTTTTCTCAAAAAAGTACTGGCTACTCAAAAGTTTCTCCTCCCACATTCCATGTGATTGTGGAACAAGGAAAATTTGTGTAACTCTTAATGTGAAAAACCAGATCCTAAGGAGGTTGGAATCAGGAATTGGGGTACGAGTAGGGGCAGGATATTTGATGTATAGTTGTAGATGACATCTGTCTCCAACCAGCCCCAGGACCATATGGGGTTCTACTGTTCTTCAGTCGTTGATTTGCATTCCAGTTACTCCAAAGTCTTGGCTACTGTGTGAACAATGTGGCTATAATCCACATGATGGTTCAGGTGTCCCTGGTAGCAATCCAGTGGGTTAGGACTAGCTATATTTGTGAAACTTTGAATTATATTGGGAACAATTAAACAACCTTAACATTCCAAGCCCTACCAGAGGTGACAGTTCATCCTTTGATTGTCAAAGTCTGGTAAAACAGGCATTTATGGAGTCGGGAGTGAGCTTTGCTCATGAGAACCCTGGGCATGGGTACAAGTGGAGACAAATGGTACTCTAGTGTGGGTCACACATGTCAATGGGAACACAGAGCCAGGCCCTGTTAAGGCAGTGTGTGTGTGTGTGTGTGTGTGTGTGTGTGTGTGTGTGTGTGTGTGTGTAACTGATGAGCAACTGGTTCTCTGAAACTGTAATGAAGGTAAACTCAAAGCTCCATGAAGACAAAGAAAAATCTCATGACCCTGTAAAAGAGGTTATTATATCACAGTATTTTGAAGCTAATAATAATAGTAATGATAACAGTAAAAAATGGAGAAGTGGAGACCCTTTTCATTCTTAAATGGAAGATAGATGAACAGTAGAGGCTGTTGTTTAAAAATTTGGAAGTAGAATGACCATAAGACTGAGTAATCACAGAGTTCCCAGCAGCAGCTTCAGGAGGCATCTGCATATATAGGTTTTAGCCCCACTATTCACACAATAGCCAAAGCATGGAAGCAACTGGAATGTGCATCAATGAGTAAAGGAAGGAACAGAGTGCAACACTGCTGAGCAGTGGAAAGTAAAGGGGGGGGGGGCAAGAAGCAAAAGAAAACTCTGCCACACACATACCCTGGATAAGCCTTTGAGTACAGTATGCTGAGTGAAACAAACCAGTCACTACTATAGATCCTATGTGATTTCCATGCAAGACCCTAGACCTGCCATCTCTCTGGAACGGGCTGGGAGAGTGGGATAGAAGGCTGTGACTTTGTAAGCAGAGTTTACATTTTGTAAGATGACAATGTTGTGGAGATGAGCTTCCCAACAGTGTTTACACCTCGCCCTACTTAGAAATGCTTAAAATGGGCAATTTTACATTATGTGCACACCACACACAGGAGCGTGCGCGCGCGCGCACACACACACACACACACACACACACACACCAGCAGCAGCAGCAGCAGCCACCTTTATTCACAACGGGTAGTTTTTTAATGAGGGTGTCACTCTGAACAACTATAGTGAAGTCACCCATGATGAGAGCAGGCTGTATATTAATGAGTGTGCAAGCCCTCTTTCCATGTCCTTTTCTCTGTCAGGGTAGTACCCTCATGACTGATCCGATCCTAGTCGAAAGAACGCAGGAGTTCTTGACCCGTGGCTGGAGCTGAGCCCTTCCTCAAGGCAGGAGGCACTTCAGCTGGGTCCATCTGATGTCTGCCTGTAGCATTTATAGTACATTGTGCTCGTTTTTATTTGCTTCTACTGGGATGAGAGCCAAGCCAGTAAAAGGCAAACAGCATTAATTCAGTGATGACATATGCCACTGAAAACTGTTTTTCTTTTCTTTTTTTGAATTTTTTTTTTTTTAACCAGAATGAAGGCACTGTACTCAATTGCTGCTGGATTCGGAAATGAATATTGAGAAGAAGGGAGGGGCTTGTGCTTTCCCTACCTCCCTTCTTTATATGCCCAGAGCCCATTAGCCAGTTGTTCAGTTTCATTTGGAAGGTGGTTCTGAAGCAACTACATCCTTTGAGCCCAAGACCCTCCCCTGCATCAGGCAGGATAAGTGGTACCAGCCTCTAGTTCCCCTGGTCAAAAGCATCTCTGTGAGCATGCAAGGTGAGCACTCACAGTCCCTGTGCTCAGAGCAGTCCTTGCCTGCAATCATGTTCCTCCTTGGGTCCCTTCTGGAAATTTCTCAGTGAGTTTTGAACAAGGAGCCTCAGGATTTCATTTGCATTTGACTGACAAATTATTTAGAGTCAGCCTTAGAGTCAGCCTTACAAGGGTCATTTTTGTACTCCTCATGCACCCAGTAGAGGTGGATGTTACCACCTGCTTTCCTCTAGAAGATGAAGGATCTAGAGACTCAGAGGCTGCCAGTCATTTACTCAAAGCCACACACAAACATCCATTTGTAACCAGCGTCACCCGCTCTGAGGCTGAGGAGCTTGCTGTCCTACACACTGCCTCATTTGAACTGAAAGTGTATACAGGAGTCCCCAGGGCTTGCTTTAAGTTACCAGCAGTCAACTATCGTTCAAACAAAATGAAAGGGAAACGCTAGAATTTAATGATTATGTATATGTAGACCAGGCAGGCCTCAAAGTCACAGAGATCTATCTGTCTCTGCCTCCCAAATTCTGGAAAGAAAAGTGTGTACCAGACATGCTCTTCGGTTATGAGAATCTTGAAGAAATGTCACACTGTCTTAACTCCATGCTGGCTGGAATATGAACTGTCTCCCATGTCTCTTATTTTGAGAGGAAAAGCTTTCATTCCAGGATGTTATAATTATCTTATTTTACTGTTATTAATATCTTACTCTAATTTGTGAGTTAAACTTTATCATAAACTTTATGTATAGGGAAAACACAGTGTTTATAGGCTTGTACTGTGTCCTCAGGTAGCCACTGGGGGCCTGAACAGACTTCTACCGATATTGGGGAACTCCAAGTGATTGCTTGTCTCCAAAGGCATGCGGAAGGTTTTGGGGGTCTAACTGACAGCCTGTGTGGGTTGCTGTGTGTTCTTTGTAGCTCCTAGCAGCTCATTCTTCATTAGGGTCTGGACAAACTGTCTTTCTAAAATAGAAAGAATGTGATTGGTTTTTCTTGAGGCCAACTTTGATGCCCCAGTGTCTTACAGGCAGATCCTTGTGCTATGTGTGTCTGAAGTGCTGTGTAACCACACATTTGGGTCTTACAGGGAGGAGTCAGATTTAGCAGTCAGCCAGGAAGTGTTTGCATCCTCTCGGAGCTGGGCTGCTGATGAAGAAACCAGTGATGGAGCCGATGCTCGTAGTTCGGATGGTACAAGTGATGGTGCCATTGATGATAGGATGTAGTGACAGAGATAGGCACAACATCTAATAGTAGCCAGGACAAGACCAGGCAGCATTCTAAATGTTGTATATGTACTTACTCCACAACACTGGGGGCAGTATTATTACCTCCATTTATAGAGGAGGAAACTGAAGCATAGAGAAATTAATGACAGTAATTGTTAACAATAGCTCTCTTACCCAGGGTTACACACAGATGGAGAGATGGTAGATTGTGCTCTGCATTTGCCTGGTGCAGGTACACTTCCAGGCATTCTACACATACCTTTCATTGAGGGTCTCTGGATTAGCCAACGTTCTCTGAAAACAGAACTGACAGAATGAATCTATGTATATAAAAACTGGATCTATTAGAATGGCTTGCAGGTTATGGAAGAACTTATCCCAACAATGGCTGTCTCCTGATGGAAAGTCCCTGAGTCTGGATATCTTAGCTGGTCTTCAGTATACACTGGAGTCCTGAAGAAGTAGGCTCTAATGCCAGTGAAGGGATGGACTTGCCAGTAAGAGAGAGACAAGCAGGCAAAGAGCAGGTGCTTCTCTCTTCCATATCCTTTACATAGGCTGCCACCAGAAGGTGTGGCCGAGATTAAAGGTGGGTCTTGCCCTTGAAATGTCTTACCCACTCAGTCAGGTAAACATGTCTGCAGTTCAGCAGGGCTGGCTGGTTGGGCACGCTCCCTATTCTCTCTGGGCAGGAACCCAGGGTTCAAGAGAGTGACAGATTGTGGGATTTTAACAGGAAATGGAATTCGCTTCCAGGCCCCTGATACACAAGACGATGGTGCTGTGAAGTTGGCAATGAGGCTGACTATCTTGCATCCCATTTGGGAATTGAGTAACAGCCCTGTGTTAGGTGTTCAAAGAAAGACCTACCATAGCCCACGACTGAAATCAAGCACTGTCAGGATGCAAGTGGCTGCAGAGTAAGGTCTCCCGGACAGCCCTGCCTTAGGGGACAGTGTCACACAGCACCACACAATGCTAGGAAGAAGTGACTCAGCCCAGCTCTACCAAAGCTGGCTGTGAATTTGAGGACTGACCCTGTCAGACATGGAGGAGCCCCTCATCAGCACTCTGTGTGGCCCCGGGCCTTTGTGAAGATTGTGTACAAACTTTGGTCATCTTGTGAAGGAAGAGGAAAGGTTGGGCAGAAGCACCAACATATATGCACACTCAGTTTCAGGGGCAACTAGAGTGACACTGACCCTCACAACCACATGGCTACTCCTGTGGCCACCCTAAAGCCAAGAAAATTCTGGAATGGTCTTACAGGTTTTAGAATGGAAGCAATACCAGTGAATGCTTAGAACTGAAAGTGGGGACCACAGACAAGAATTCTTTTCTGTAATGTGTGGGAGAACAAAAAAGGTACTGGGTGTCCCCAGTGCATGAAGGCTTCCCAGGGTAAAAACAGAGCTAACGGGTCATGTGGCCTCAGTTGCCAGCCCTTCTGACACTCCCCCCGTTAGCAGGACCTCTGGGTCCTTGAGGTGCCCCTACTAGCTGCCAGGTAATTGCCTGAGTGAACTGACCCCTGTTGGAGCCCTGCAAAATTATTCCCTTTTGCACCCTGGCTCCTCAGGACGGTTGCCACTGCTTTGCCCTTAAGGCATGAATGGAGAAGAGCACGCACATTAGTTACACTGTCAGGTCTACTTCCTGACTGACCTGGCAAGGGCTGCTCCAAAGTGAGTCACTGCTGCACCCCTGCCCTCTGGAGGTGTCTCTGTAGTGAAAGAATGGATCCAGAAGGCATTCCACAACATTGAGATGCTTCCTGGTTCTAATCAGTGGGGTTTACTGCCTGCCTGTCTTTTCTTCAGTGAGCTGGGGAGCAACTGGGCTGCCCCTGCTTCAGGAGCCTGTGCCTAAAACCAAACACAGGGGAAACCCAGAAAAATGGACTTCGTCACACAGAAACACACCACAAGGCCAGTAATCTTGCCTCTTTAAATATCTGCTCCCAAGGCCTATTATCTCTTGCTTGCTTGGCCCATCTCCCCTCCCTTGGAAACACAGTCTGATTAGCCCCCACATTTAGTTCACTGCCAAGAGACACTCCTGGGCTGGCAGTGTGCTGGTCTCTTTTTTTGCTGAGCAGGTGGGACCCTTGCTGAACGTAAGACAGCTGTTTGGCAGCCGTGGAGTGTTGGGGCCTTCCCTCAGAGATTAGCGTTAACCTGCCTCCTGGGCTGCCTTGGGCTGCACCTGTGTCTCACTCATTAGCCATTCCCAGGCATCTGCCCGTATTTCAAGAGAGACTTAGATGTCCTCCTAAGGTTTCTGGAGATACTAGACACTGGAGGAAAGATCTACTGGGTAAGAAATATTGGGTGGCCAGGAAGAACTCCACCAGTTGGCAGATTTGCGGCTTAGCCCGAAATGAGCTGTGAGCAGGGGGAAGCTTAGTCCCTGTCCTCAGTTTATCTTCCTTTCTGGGCTCTGAGCGCTATTTCTGAGTGCATCCCAGATTCTCTCTGGATTGAGAACGTCCTTGGAGAGCTCTCCATAGAAACACCTGTAATCTCACAAGCAAGTCCATCCTCTTGGCCACTAGTGTGTACCACCTACAAAAGAGGGTGTATTTGGGTTAGGACAGCCATTTACCCCTCTCGCCCTGTGGTGGATCAGAGCGGGCTCAGTTCTTCCTGGAATGGAGCTTGGCATCGTGCATTGACTCTTGGGCTGTCATGTCTGTCCATTGACTGGTACATTTCTCTTGTAGCTGAGAAGAACACCTCTGGAATGATAAGCCGCCCCTCTCCGGGGAGGATGGAGTGGATTATTCCCCTGATCGTGGTCTCAGCCCTGACTTTCGTGTGCCTCGTCCTCCTCATTGCCGTGCTGGTGTACTGGAGGTGAGTATTCAGGGTGGCTGGCCAGGTACTGATCATTGGGGAGGTGGGCATGTGGCCTGTATGTGCAGAGCATTGAAGCAGTGAGCATTTGCTAGCCTTGTGTCTCTAGAAGACGACACAGGCCAGAACTGCCACTGAGGTCCAAGCATTTGTGGTAAACTCCACTTAGAGAACCTGGGAGATCCTCCTCATGTCCCAGCTCTGCTACTTGCTGGATGCCAATCCTTTTTTTGTCTTGAATTTTAATCACCCAAAACTCACAAAAGGAGCGGACAGGTTCCATAGAGCTGCTGGTCTCTCTCAGGCCATGCCTTTACCTTACAGTATTCTCATAGTGCATTAAGGAGCTTTTGTCTTTCAAATATCGCATAGCCTTTTGGTGGAAATTCAATTGGGTGACCACAAAACAGTTACTGTATCATGTGGCTTTTAATCTGCGGGAGGTAGGATGTTGGCTTGTAACCAGCCTTCCATTATCATTGTCGTCTAGAAAGTTCTCACTGTGTCCCCCGAGGAGCTAACCTCTTTGTGGAAATTCCAGAGTTTCCAGCTAGAGTCTCAGCTAAACTATATGGTGGGCAGGCAGCCTTCATCTCTGGAACATGCAAGTCTTCTTCCTTTCATCTTTCATCTAACAGGATTCAGCTGTGTGCACCCTAGTCTTTGTTAACTTGACACAAACTAGAGTCACCTGGGAAGAAGGCAGCCCAGGTGAAGAATTGCCTCCATTAGACTGGTGGGTGTGTTGGGGGGGGCGGACATTGGGGTTTTTGTTTGTTTTTTGTTTTTGTTTTTTTGTTTGTTTGTTTTTGCTTGTTGATTGATGTAGGCAGTCCTAGCCCACTCTGGGCAGAGCAATCTCTGGGAAGATGGCCCTCGCTATGTAAGAGGAGTAGCTGAGAAAGCCAGGGGAGTAAGTCAGTATGCAGCTTATCCTCCCTGGTTCCCACCTCTGCTCTGCTCTAGTTCTTATCCTGATTGCCCCTGATGATGCCTGCAGTAGAGACATGTAAACCTAGTAAACCCTTTCCCCCACCAAGTTGCTTTTGGTCAAGGTGTTCACCACAGCCATGGAAAGCAAGCTAGGGCAATCAGCATAATGGTTAATTTCGATTGTCAACTTGGTTGTATTAAATCCTTAGAAAGATTCACCCTGAAAGTGGTGGGCTGTCATCCAGGCTGAACACAGAGAGGGAAAGGAGAAAGCTGGCAGAGTGCTAGAATCCCTCATCTCTGCTGATTGGTGGAGGTGAAGTAGCTTTTCCTCCTGCTCCCTCATCTTCCCTGCAGTGAAAGACTACACTCAAACTGTGAGCCTAAATAATCCTTCCTCCCCGGAGCTGAATCTGGCAAGGGATTCGCTCATGGCAACAAGAAAGGGAACAAAAGAGCCAGTGGCCACAGGTGTAGCTCAGCTCCTCCTCATCTTCATCCCATCAGTTCTCTTATGTTTTAGTCAGCATCTTGTTGAGACAAGTAAAGCAACAGTGAGAATCAGTGGCTCAGCCTTTGTGGACTTAAACAACAGTGAGAGAGAATCAGTGGCTCAGCCTTTGTGGACTTAAACAACAGTGAGAATGGGTGGCTCAGCCCTCATGGCCTTCTGCTGTAGTAGAGACAGGCAAGAAAGCAACCTAAAGTATTTCTAAGAGAGTTCCATGTGTGAGCTGGAGAAAACTACATTTGGAAAGGAGGACTGGTCATACTGGGACCTAGAGTGGAGCATTCTGAGTGTTCATGAAAATCCTAATTGGGACAATCATATATGAACAAAAACCTAAATCATGGGCTTCATCTTAGCTCAGCCAAATGAACTTTGTAGCAGAGGAGGCAGCAAGTGTAAAAGCCTCCAGGAAAAGTGAGTATGATTGGAGCACTGGAGTACTGGAGAATGTTAGAGGAAGGCAAGGGTAGGAAGGACTGGGTTTAGGCAGCCTTTCAGCCTTTGGACCTTGTTTGTTTGTTTTTCTGGTGTTTTGAAATAGGATTTCTCTGTGTAGACCAGGCTGGTCTTGAACTCAGAGTTCCTCCTGCCTCTGCTGCCTGAATGCTGGGATTAAAGGTGTGCACCACCACACTGTGTGAGTGGGGATTTCTACAGGAGTGTTGTGGTCTGACTTTAGAATTACTTGCTGCTGTGTTAATCTGAGATTGTGAGGAAGAGCATTCAGAGGCCTGGAAAGGCATGCTGGTAGCTCAGAGGAATGGGAGTGGTGTCCTTGGAGGGAAGGCTCAGCAGAAAGGGAGGGCATACATATTAACTGTATGCTCTTAGGTCTGTTCCCAACTGTGTGGGACAGGATACTGTGGTCATCTCAGGCTTCCCCAAGTATGTGACCATAATTCCCCAGCATAACACAGTGGTTCTCAACTCCTAAAGCTGCAGCCCTTTAATACAGTGCCTCATGTCGTGTTGACCCCCAACCATAAAATTACTTCATTACTGTCTCTTTCTCTCTCTCTCTCTCTCTCTCTCTTTTTTTATAACATTTTAAAGATTTATTTATTTATTACATATACAGTGTTCTGCCTACATGCCAGAAGAGGGCACCAAATTGAATTGTAGATGGTTATGAGCCACCATGTGGGTCCTGGGAATTGAGCTCAGGATCCTTGGAAGAGCAGTCAGTGCTCTTAACCTCTGAGCTCTCTCTCCAGCCCCATTGCTATTTCTTAATTGTACTTTTGCTACTATTATGAATCGTAACGTGAATATCTGATATACATTCTCTGAGCACCGATGGAGCAGCTCTACAACTGCCCGTGTCTTCTAATCTTGCCATGCAGAAGTATCTAAGCCGGGCAGTGGTCATGCACACCTTTAATCCCATCACTCGGGAAGCAGAGGCAGGTGAATTTCTGAGTTGGAGGCCAGCCTATAAAGTGAGTTCCAAGACAACCAGGGCTATACAGAGAAACCCTGTCTCAAAAAAACCGGGGGGTGGGGGGGAAGCGGCAGTCCCAGCATCTGGTGGAGCCATGTTTGTAGGTATACGCTTATAATCCCAGCATTTTGATTTTGAAAGCAGGGGCAGGAAGATTGCAACTTCAGAGTCAGTCTGTATTGTGTAGCTATTTTGCAGCAGTGTGGGCTACATGGGGGTTGGGCACTTGTACCAGGCAGTTCTGGAGAGAAAAAAAAGCCAACTAGACTATATCCCACACTGTTTCCTTATACAGATCATGGCAACTGAGAAGGGGCTGGGAACAGAGTAGCAGGATAGGCACACACATCAGGCAGCTAAAGAGCACATCTCTTGTGCACTTTGATTCAAAAAGCACTTGGTATATAGGATAGGCAGCTCTAAACCACCTACTGTTCAAGGCATACTTTCCCTTAAGATTGAAATGACAACTGTTTATGTTTCTGAAAAACTCCTTAGTCCAAATGGAAAATAGATTAATAGTTCATGCCAAAATATTGTAACTTTCCCCCTAAAGCTTGGTTTGAAGTGCACAATAATGACTGTAAAAGAAGAAAAGTCCTGACAGCAAGAAAAATAAAACTGAATTCATGCTAAGATGGGTATGCTGGCAAAGCATGAGAACAGCCTAGAGGGGACAAGGGCCTTTTTTCTGTCCAACTTTTTTCCTGTGATTAACATGAAAGGAAGCAGCACGAGGCAGCTCACATAGAGAATTGGCAAGCACGACAGAGACTTGTGTCCCCATGGTGGTGTGACTTTGAAGCTAGAGTAGCAATATGTCTCTGCCTTTTCAGGCATGGAGACAGGATGGCTGAGATAACTGACAAAGGGACTTGACATGAGCAGAGCAGTAGGTTCATCTGGAGTCATGTCCTCAGGTGGCAAGTACAGCACCCACAGTGTCAATCCACAGTGGCAGCAGCCTAACTGTAGCACCGATATTTTGTAGCCAGTTTTGTAGATTGAGTGTGTTCACCTAGAGCTGTTGATGCTGCAATTAACCATTCATGAAAAAGTGTAAAAATGAAACCCAGGGTCCCTGAATTCTCTGTTTCCTATTGTAAAGTTGGAGAGTGTGATAATGTTCAGCAGGTCTACTTTGAGTGCCAGGCATTGTGTCAGACCCTTGGGTGGTGCTGTCTCCTGTGATTTATACAGATCTGTGTGGTAGGTGGGAGGTCCTTTCCTTTCTTTGACCTGGAGAGATAGGGAACTGACATTTGTTGAATGTCAGGCAAAATGCAGTGTTATTAGAGAACCTTTTGGTTGTATTTGACACACAAATCAAATTCCCTTAAGCCCAAGGTGTGGGGGGGCTGGGGGGTAATGTTGATGCATTGCTTCAGGCGTAACTAATCTTGGAAGATAGAATAAGGACATGGCGGGCTGACATGTTTGTCCTTCATGGGAGCCCTCTGGTCTATGCTAGACTCCCATCACTCCATCCCAACAGAAAGGGACTTTGTCATCTAACAGTTCCAGTGAGGTTCCAAAATATTGTTTCTCGATGGGCATGGTGGAGCACACCTTTTGTCCCAGCACTCAGGAGGCAGGACAATCTCTGTAAATTCAAGGCTAGCCTGGTTTACAGAGCGAGTTCCAGGACAGGCTCCAAAACAAACAAAAAAGGTGTTTCTCATGTCTGACTTTGGTCATCTGACCACCACCAGAGTCTTCTGGTAGCTGAAGGATGGAATATGCCCATCATGCCTAGGTTTAGCTCTGGATCCCAAAATTAGCCTTTCCACCATTATCCTCAAAAATATGAAGTGAAAGCTAGCTGGTGGTAGTTTCTCAGGGGACTGTCCAGGTTTATAAAGGCAGCTAGTTTCGAAGGTTCAGCTAAGTGTTCTGTTATTTATGTAATTATGAAGCCATTTCTGCCATTGCATGGACATGGTCTTGTATGAGACTTCCTGCTGTTTATATGATGCTTCTGGAGTTTGTATCATGCATTGTGGTATGCTTGGTGATTCAGTCACAAAGCCCTTAGGGTTCATTAAAGAATTGGGTGTGTGACATAATGAAGTATGGAGAATGTTCATGGACAGCTAAGTGCACATTGGGCTTCAATGCGGCCTGGGAGGAAAGTCGGGTCTCGGAGAAGCTCCCTGGGAAGTTGACAGCTGAACAGTTAGAGGTCACAGGAGGAAGCTGGAGAAGAATGAGCCTGGAGAAGGAGAATGGCCTCCAGCAAGCAGATACACTGGCTCAGTGTCATGGGAACAGACCACAGGGACAGCAAAGGGCTAGAAGTACTGGATACCATCGTCCTAAGAATGACTGAAAGACACCGAGGTGCTGCAGGTGCAGGAGGCAGCACCCAAGAGAGGTAGTTCTCTATAGTAGTGAAGGAGGAGCACAGGTCAAAGCCTGGATTTGAAGCTGGACCTATAGCCCTTGTGGACAGAGCCCCTGTGTTCTTAAGAAAGGTTGCTGTCATCACCAAAGGAAGAAATTGGTTCTGGAGAGATGAAAAACTCTTTTGTATATACAATTCTCTCTCTCTCTCTCTCTCTCTCTCTCTCTCTCTCTCTCTCTCTCTCTGTGTGTGTGTGTGTGTGTGTGTGTGTGTGTGTGTGTGTGTAATAGATGCAGATATAACACGTCAAAAGTATAAAAGCTGGGTTGGGCTTGGAAATTAGAGGACTGAGTGTCCCTATTGGGAGCTGAGGAACACACTAGGGAGAGGCCAATTAAGTACTACCTGCAGTGAATATTCCTTATCTGTAAAGTAGTTAAGAAGCATGCCACTGCGTGCATATGGGCAGGCTATATAGGCCGTGAGAAGCATCTGCCCTATGTAGCAGATGGGGACTACATACACATGTGCCATGGTGTTATACCAGATCTGACTTTCAGGAAAAATAGAAACATAATCCTGGGTCCTTGTATACCTCGAATGTTTGGAAGTGAGAAAATGAAATCTATAGATCAAAATAAATACCTTTTATGATAGCTGTACATAGTTTCCAGTAATCTCGCCATAGCATAAGACAATATTTGAGTTTGTTCTTTGGAATGATCTCATTATGCACAGTAGCCTAGAAATAGCTCAGTCATCAATTTAGAGCTAAGTATAGTATAAATGTAGGTTAGCCAACTGAGCAGAACTGCTTTGATCCAAAACGAAAGGATGACTATAAAGTTAATAAAATTGTTTCAGATAATGCTCCTAATGGGCCTAAAGGCGATTCCAGAGGAGGGCATCACTCGGTAGGAACAGAGGAAAGGCAGGCTCCTGCAGCCCAACCACCCGGGAAAGAGCTTTGGAGCCTGGGAGCCATCCTTGCTTACTCAGAGCTGGTTGTATTCTAGAAGCTTTGTTAGCATCTACAGCACACTGGTGGCCTATCAAACAGAGGCAGGTTTATGTTCCACCCATGTGAAATCTGTCAGGGTCAGGCTCTCCTCCATGGTGGCCCAACTTTCTGGAATTGCTACATGAGAAATGAACTTAGCCCCTGAGGTCACCTGTATTTTGAAGTACCTCCACAGGTGTCCTCGAGTATTCAGATCCATTGACACCATTGTATCAGCATATGATCCAAAAAGGGACTACCTCATTACTTCAGATTTGCTCAAACAAACAAACAAACAAACAAAGAATACAGGTACAGACTTCAGATATCCAAGAGATCTGGATAGAGTGCACCCAGGACTACTGAGGAGCCACCAGGGACTACGGAGGAGTAAAAGTGGCTGGTAACATGGCTTTGCAAAGGAAAATGCACTTTGTAATACTCTCAGCAGAGGTGTTGTAAAGAGGATGCTACGGTTTGCTCTGGAATGGTCTTGTAGAAAAGGAAAACCCAAAATCTATAACAGTTCAGAAAGTACAATGAAGGTAGAAAGACATGCATCCGTGCCAAGTGGTCTAGAGTGAAGGACAGGGTAATAGAGCAGGAGATCGAAAGGAAATCACTCAGGTTAAAGCTTGCCTCCTACAGCAAATGGCACCCAGTACTGTGCATGATAAATATTACAGACCTCGAAATCTGTTTCAGTGGCTCAGAGCTATTGCAAATGAGTCAGAACAACTTAAAAAAAAAAAAAAATCCGAGTTCTTGAAGATGCCAGAAAAGGAAAGTATGCCATTTTGGCCTTACTACTCTAGATGGTAACAGCACAGGCTTTGACTGAATAGTGAAGAAGCTCAGTGCAGGAGCTGTGGATCCCTGCTTTATCAGGACAAGCTGCTTGTATGACATCAGTGCCCTGAAAAGACATGAACAGCACAGCTCTGCCACTCAAGAGGGAAGCTTAGGATGGGACCCTTTTGATTTGCATAATTTGAGGTGGATGCTAGGCGAGGTGCCACGTGTGCTGGGTTGGGCCACTTGTTGAGCATCTGTGCTCTTGTACAGGTTAGCTACCTTGAGCCAGGCATCAGTGTACACCTGACTGTCGTGAAGGCAGGTTTTGTTTGTAAGTGGCTTTTATGTCCCTTAAGGCCTGGGTAGCCCAGAATTCTATTTTTACTGACTTTTTGTTTTGTTTTCTTTTATCATCTCAGGCATGTGTTCAGCCCAAGTCATGATATAGATCTTTGGTGGTAGATCCTGTATTTGAGCCCAGCCAACCTGACTTCATAACCCACCATTATATGTATGGTGTGTGTGTTTGTGTGTGGAGGGGGGATGCATGCATGCAGAGACCACAGGAGAACAATTGATGTCCTGCTTTTCTTTTTGAGACATGGTTAACTTTCTGAACCCACAGCTGGGCTTATGTCAAGCAAGCCTCAGCAGTCCTCCTATCTCTACCGTAAATAGCACTGGTGGAGTCTAGAGCCAAGGTTATAAATTTAGACATGGTGCTGGGATAGGAACCAGACCCAGCAAGTATTCTTGCTCACTAATCCATCTATCCAGACCCCATGGCCCACCATATTAACTGTTACATTATGTTGCCCCAGATGGGGGAATAACATGCATGATTCGAACAGTTATTCCTTATGTAGCCTGCTTTCATGTCTGCAGGTCAAACAGACACTGAAGGCCAAGGAACTGTTTAGCTACTATTGTGTGGTGTTTTCATAGTAAACCTGGAGGACTGGCCGGGAACAAATTTGGGTTCTGAATTTGTCAAAATTATGTGAATGAAATTTTTGAGAAATATATTTTCAGGTGTTCTGGGAACTCAATAATGATGTTTACATTCAGCTACATCTCCATTAGTTTAAAATTTTGGTGTTGACTAATATAACCTACTTTGCCTTAGTCCCAGATGATTAGTGCTAAAAGTCTCTAGTTTAGTATCTTATGGACCATAATTCTCACTTTCCAAAAGACTTTGCAGAAATACAAAGCAGCCTTACTTTAAATAGGCCTCAGCTAACTTCATGGATTCTGGACCATAGGGCCATAAGCTTTGTGGAAACTGTAGTCTCTGGTTCTAAGATTACTAAAGTTTCATATTGCAGAGACAGCTCTAATCTGGTAAACGCATGACCCTCGTGAATATATGACCAAGATCATATGACCAAATCATTTGTAAACTTTGTGGCAAGTCAGTTGGCTCATGTCAATAAGTCATATCCACAAGAAGAAAAACTGTTCTCTCTCTCTCTCTCTCTCTCTCTCTCTCTCTCTCTCTCTCTCCTCTCTCTCTCTCCCTCCCTCCCCTCCCCTCCCTCCCTCCCCCTCCCTCTCTCTCTCTCTCTCTCTCTCTCTCTCTCTCTCCTCCTCCCCCTTCCTCTCCCCTTCCTCTCTCCCTCTCCATCCCAAGTTCCACCTTCAGACCTTTGTACATGTTGATGTCTCCTCATTAAGAATGCTGTTCATGAACACAAGTGAGTTTGTTGACATTGCAGTGTTTTTCTTTCCTGCATGTTCAGTGGGAGACAGTGTGGTGGATATGAAAGAATACAAACTGTAGATGTATAAGGATTTCTGTTGGTGTAACGGAAGCTCAGGCAGGCAGAAACACATGGACAGAGTGTGGGCATGTGAGAACATGCCACATGTGCTCACAGCATGACTGGTCACATGTGCATCTCTGGAAAGTGGGTCTTTCCTCCAGTTCCACAGTAGTGACAATGACCATGAGAGCACCTGTGAGCAGGTACACAGGGCATCCTCTGCACTTGCTGCTACCACAACAGTACTTCCTCAACTGCCGGAAGTGGCTTGATGAGGTGGCTGCCTGCTTTCCACCCTGGCAGAGTTCATAAGGGGCACAGTCTACTAAGAATGTGCTTTTCTAAGTAGGCAGCTGAAAGGACATCAAATATGAAACTGCTAGTAGAAGCCACCAATAATTCTTGAATGAAAGAAAGCACATGTTACATTTGCTTCCCTGTGAGGTGCTAGGAATTGAACCCAGGGCCTTGGCATGCCTGTTAGTGCTCTTACCACTGAGCCCTAACACTTTCTAAAGATTTTTCAGTAGGTTCAGTAGCTTGGCTGCAGATGAACAAATCCCCAACGGCAGCCCCCTGAGGACCTGGGACAGCAAGTGTGCTCTGCCATTCCCTGCATGTGTGACACATCTGATTCTAGAAATTCCAGGGCATCTGGAAGAAGATTATCATTGCTCTGAGAGAGGAAACAGTTTCCAGAAAAGGAAGACTGACCAGGATCACACACCTCATAGTGTTAGTTCTCATAGCTAGGATTTTGTGTTGCTGAACCTATAAGGCCTTTGTGGTTGGCCATTGACTCCTTCCTGTGTTGCTTCATTCACACTTCTTACACATCCTCTTTTTACAGGGTACCAGAGAATCCTCCAGAAGACAGAATTCCTGCTTTCCAGAGAGACTCACAGCTTAGTAGAGGGGGTCAATAAGTAAATAAAGATTACCTCAAATCAGTGACCTATATAAACTGGCCCCTTTTCAAAATTTTTTGCTATTTGAAAATAACATCTAGCTCAATCCCCAGCGGACTGTTTCATTTGCATGAACTAGGAACCCCAACTACACTGTTATCACCTTCCTTTTTTAGGGGACACCAAGCTGGACAAAGCAAACCCTGGGGTTCCTTTGTCATGACCACTGTTTGCCAGGTGACCATGGTCTGCAGTCACTTCTCTTCCAGCCAGACACCCAGATGGTTTTGTCTTGCAGAGCACCAGACAAAATGATAAATGATAAAGGGGGACAGTGAGCTCTGTAAAAATCTTGCCCATGACTGTGGTACAGTGGAAAGGAGTGATAGCCAAGAAGGACTTCTTGGAGAGGGTACTTCAGCTGTGACTATGCAAGAAAAAAGTGAAGGATAATTGCTCAGACATGGGTGGCCTAATAGCTGCACCAGTTCCTAGTGCATCCAGTATGGCCATAAGTTTGCCCCTCAAGTGACACTCCCCTCGTGTCAAGCAAAGGTACTTACTCTCTTGGCCTTTCATAACCTTTTTCTGGGGGCTCTGCATGTACAAACGCTGTATTCTGTCCTAGCTGCTCAGTCTCCTTGTGTCCTAATAAAATAAGAATCAGAGGGTCCAAAAACCAAAGGTTCAACATCATTTTTGATGGCTTTGTACACTAACCTTTATCTTTTCTACAGACCATTCTTAGGTGTTTTGTGTGTTCTTGTTGTTTCTTTTCTTCTAAAGTTAATTACTGCTTGTGCAATTCATCTCCACCTAGAACTTCTCTCTCTGGCTGTATCTCAAGATTTTTAACCATTAGGAATAATTTTTTACCATTCAGTTCTCCAAAGCCTGAAAATGTGTCAAACCTGTGGGGAGAGCTAAGACACATTTCATGGTGCCAAAATAAGACTTGCCTTAGAGGTTTGGGATTCTGACTTCTCAGTGGTGTTTAACTGTCTTGCCCTGAGAATATGAAAGGAATGGGGGTGGGGGTGTTTTGAGGTCCCCAGGTGTCCAGGAGGTGGGTACCTTCTCCCCCTCCCCCATCCCCTTCCTCCCAGGGAAAGCTGAGTCACGTGGCAGCTAATGCCTCCGATCCCAGGCAACTTTTTGCTCAATAACTGTTTCCCAAATGGCTACTCAGGGGCCTTTCAGAATTCATGAGAGCTGTCAGTTGTTATAGTAACCGGCCCCCTGCTGTCGAGTTGGCCCTGAGATGCCAGTCGAAGCTCTTGGAACAGGCTAACACACAGTCATTAGACAAAAGCGGGAGGGAAGCACAGCTAAAGGTTGCCATTTAAACATGTTCCTTGTTACTTCAAAGACAGCACAGGTTGTGCTGGCTGATACAGTTTTAAACCGAGCTCACTTTCTGAAAGCTTAGGTGTTTGTTCTAGGCTGGTAAGCCATGTTCTTCAGAATTCACTGACTTCCCTCCCAGGGTTACTACTTGGGGTTGCTCAGGTTACCCCTTGGTTGTTGGGACTATTAGTTACTGGCATTTGCTTCTCACTAAAGTGTTGTCAGTTTATGGGTGGGAGTCGCAAGAGTCTGCGATTGTGCGTGAGGGAAAACTGCGGAGATAGCCGGCTGTGCTCCAAAATTCCCGAAAGAGTAAATCTGGCAGAATTCAGAGCGGGGCTAAGGGTTGAGAAAAAGTCTAAATATTTTAGGAAGCTGCAAATTTCAAGTTTTTATGAAAATTTATAAAAACATTTTAACATACTCGTGGTTTCTTCAGATTAGTGTTCGCAGCCACCCAACAGATTCCTGATGTTTGGAGGACAGTCATTGTGGTGACAAAATAGCTTCAACAGAGGGAGACAGGAAGTTCTGAACTGCACAGTCCCTCCCCATTTCAACCTTGTCCCCAAGTTCTACTTTCTCTGAAGGTTGGCTCCCGTGACAAGCACTTTCATCTAACAGTCAGTCTAGTAATAACCAAAATAACTTAAAGCTCATAGGAAAGGAGAAGAAAAACATTAACACTAAAAAGCTAGAGGTGTTGGTTCCTGGAAGGCAGCAGCTGCTTGTGTCTGAGAAGTGAAGCCTGGCTTTACAAATCTGTATGGGAGACAGCAGGGCTCCCGTAGAAGAGAAGGTTATGTACTAGGGTTTCTCTTTCCTGTTCTGTGAACGGAACTTAGAGTAAGAATCATTTCAGTGTGAAATGCTATAGCCCAGGTGGCTTGGGCCAACCCAATTACGATCAACCACCTGAAAGTGTTTGCATTTGTCAGAAAGTGCATTCTTAACATAGACAGCTTAGTGTCAGATGCTAAGGTATTTAAATGTTCAAGAGACTCTTGCCAAATACTAGCCCTTCTGTGTAAAATCCAGAAGTGACAAGGATACATGGGTAAAGACGAAACTCTGGATCTGTCTAATGCAGAGCAATGGGTGGTGGAAGGCAGGCTACACTGGGCACTGGAGACCCTGCAAGTTGTGGAAATTCTTCTGATCTGTCTGTTTGCTGAGCCACTGTGCCAGGTGAAGGGCAGACATCTGAATGAGGTCATGATTGTGACTCCCTGACCTGTGTCACCACTCGAATAATGCCACCTTCTGATACATAAATCATCACTTTGGAGAACAACCCTACCTGTGTATTTTCCTCAGCATCAGACTCACCTAACCCTAGCCATTTTTGCATACCCCGTTGAAAATGTGTAAATAGGCTTGATAGAGGGGTGTCTGTGAGTGTGGAGGGAGGGCATTTGTGTGGAACTCTGGGTGGCCAATTGAAATACTGTCTTCTACACATGTTCTCTTTTGTTTTTTGTCCATTTAGAGGGTGTAACAAAATAAAGTCCAAGGGCTTTCCCAGACGTTCCCGTGAAGTGCCTTCTTCTGGGGAGAGAGGAGAGAAGGGGAGCAGGTGAGGGCGGCCCAGCTTAATAAAGGGGGGTCTCAATGGCCGGGACTGGCTTGCAGAACTTTTTGTTTTGTTGCTCTGGGACAAAAGTCTTCTAGACAGAAAATGCTTACATTCACCTGTTCCACCCCACCCAGTAAATCTGTAAAGACCAGCTGAGCCTCTGTGTAGCTGCTGTCCCTTACAGCAGCTCCAGCTTCTGCTTGCTTTGCTTTTTCTGTGGGCTGGGCCGTGTTTTCTGTTCCTCTTGGTAATACTGTGGGTGCACTATGTTTGCGTGTCTGTATGTATGTTGCATCCATTTTCTTTTTAAAAAATCAGATGTTGCATGTTCAGAGCCTTTGATTTTTTTTTTCAAAAGAGCATAATGCATGTTTAGAGCTTTGTTTTTTTTTTAAAGCATAATCCTTATATATAAAAAATGTCTTAATTTATAAACAAAGGGTTAAAACTAGGAAAGAGAAAATGAACAGATGTGGATATAACATGCTTTTCCATAAAAAAGCAAATGTGCATGAATTCTTAATACTTTGAAAAGTACTAACCTGAAGAGTCTTATAAGAAACAATTAGAAGTTGTAAATATAGTCTTAATGACTGCACTTGAACATCTTGATAATATTTGTATTCCTTATCTTACATAAGCTGTGTAATATTAATAATGTTTTAATAATAAATTATTAAGTCAGGTAATCAACTTAGGTTGTAAGTAGTACATTTGTTCTTTCAGTAAATCAATTTGTAAACTTTACATCTAACCTTAAACATGGAATGGCTTGTCTCCATTAGTTCTCGTATATCAGATTACTGACATGAAATTTCAGTTAGATTCCCACGATAATCAAACAGAGTTCTAATAACACAGGGGGAATTTTGACAGGTTAGTGAGAAAGCTGGTCCATCTTTATCTGTATAATTCCTGCCCTATGCACGACACACTGACACTGGTCATGCCATTAGTCCTTTCTATGATTTTTTTAACCTTTTGAAGTTTCCAATTTCTAGCACAGTTTCAAACCTCCAATAGCTTTTTAAAAAATGGGACCAGAAACTTCCTTTATAGCTTTCAGTTCAAAGAGCTTATCTTAAGAGAGGGGTCCATGGACATCCCATGAACTTCTGTTATACCCAATTCAGGATGACATTTCTCCCATGGACATCACTTGAACAATTTTATACCCAGTCTGTGATAACATATCTTCCATGGACATCACTTGAACAATCTTTAAACCCAGTCCATGATGACATTTCTTCCATGGACATCACTTAAACAGTTTTTATACTCAGCCTATTTTGACACTTCTTCCATGGGCATCAGTTGAACAATTGTTATGCCCAGTCCATGGTGACATGTCTTAGTGAAGTACTTTAAAGAACCAGTATGTCTCATGAACAACACAAAAGTAAATGCCTGTCCAGCTTCTGAGGCTCTCCAACAGGATGCTCAGCCCACTTTTGTGCTCGGCCCTTATTATGGGAGTAGACTTGTTACAGGCACACTGTGCTTCACACAGGAGATTCCTCATGTTTGCAATTTGTCACAAAGAATCTGATAACTTTGCTTAAGACTGAGGGAAATATAAGTCAATTCTGCCTACGTCCATGCTAGAAATCATCTTGAGGAATGACAAGTATTTATTGGCTCTATTTAACTGTGAGTTGTACAGTACAAAATGAATTTTCTACAGTGTGGCTACAAACACAGACCTTGACTCAGAGACATGTGGGCCTCTACCACTTCCTGGCTTTATGACCAAGGATCTCTTTGAGATTCAATTTCCTGATCTAGAAAATGGGTCTATTGAAAACTCTTCCTCTTAGAGTGGCTATGAAGATTAAATTAGGCAGCATATATGGAATGCTTAGTTAACACCTGAGAAGGGGACATTGAGGCTCTTGAGAAGGTAAAAGTGACTTGGCCAGGCAGTCCTGCTGAAGTGGATGAGTTGGGTGGAGCCTCCACTCTAGGCAGCTAGATCTTAAACAGGTCTTTTCTCTCCTGCTCTATGCTGTATTCAGTACTCCACAATGAAGGGCAGGGCCTGATAGAGCTCTGTCCTCAGGGGGCTCCCTTATCTTCCCTAAGGAGTTCCTCTGCCTATATGATTCCTCCTGAGCCTATAGTTACTCACTGCCCTGTGTGTTCTGTATGTTTAAGGTCAGCAACCCACATACTCCTCCAGTGCTCCTCATTGTGTCTACTCACCTTAGCTACCAACCCAGCTCCATACTGTTCAGTTTTCTGGTGCATAGGCTGCCACCTCTCCTAGTCATCTATTGGAGGCTGGAATGCATCAGACAAGCACTCCCACCAGCCTTCATGTCTACTACTTTTGTTTCTTTCTCTCTGTTATCCCCTCCCATGGCCTGCACTTATCCAAAACACAGCCTGGAATTAGGGAGCAAGAAAAGCCTCTAGAGATACTGAAAGAGCAACACTGCATACAGCTGCAGGAGCTGTGACATAAGCCTGCTACCCCTGCTTTCTACAATGCTTTTGTTAGCTGTCCCTCTGTGGACATGAGAAAGGGCATGCCTCTGAGGTCCCAAATCAAGAAAGGTGTGAGCTAAGGATAAATCTGTAAAAAACAGACTCAAGTATTAAAGTTTTCAAAAAAGTTGACTTAAATTTTGAGGAAGTATTTGACATAATTCAAAATAATAAAGTTTTAAAAAATGAAGTTTAAAAGCATATAAACCTTCACAGTTCCATCTATACACCCTACTCCCTACCTCCTCACAAATAGGTGATCATCTTTGCTAATTTATGCAGTATTCAAGAATTTTTTTATTTATCTAAGCAAATAGGAGTATCTCTCTACCCCTTTTCAGTCCAGTACTCCATGTTTTTACTCACGAGCTTAGTTAACTTTGTTTGAGATAACAGTTTTCTGTAAGCATCTATACCTCCCCTGTTTGGGGAAGGGTGCTTTGGTGCTTTTCAAATAGATATGCCATGATTTATTTAAGCAGTCCTCTAAGGCTGTCAGTTTTGTGACAACACAATACTATGTTGAATAGCGCTGTTAATGTGTCATTTTGCACATGGATGAATACAGCTGCAGGATAAATCCGGGGAAGCAGTGACATCACAGAGTGTGTATATGGTGCTTTGGTTAGAGTGCCACACTGCACTCTGCCTCTGACGCGGAGGGATTTCTGTTAGCTGTGTGTGTCTGGATCTGCCCCTCCACTACTGGGCACTCTGGACCTTCTGTTAACTCTGAGGAGATGTAGAAATAGTGTCAGTGTACTCCCAGTGTGTTGCCATTTTTTTTAGAAAGGAAATTGAGCCACTTTTCTCTAAAGTATTTCTTTAAAACAGTGGTTCTCAACCTTTCCAATGCTGCAGCCCTTTAATACAGTTCCTCATGTTGGGGTGACCTCACTCCAAAATTATTTTTAGTGTTACATCATAACTGTGATTTTGCTACTGTTAGGAAGTGTAATGTAAATATCTGATATGCAGGGTATCTGATATGCAACCCGTCTGAAATGGCCATTTGATCCTGAAGAGGTCATGACCCACAGGTTGAGAACCACAGCTTTAGAAAGTCCATTCTGAGACACTTGTTCCAAAGTTCTTGTATGGCAGCTTTAAAAAAAAAAAAAAAAAAAGAATCAATTTGTAATCACTGGTAATATACCTGGATGACAGTCGGGAGTCTTTTGGCAGGGGCTATTCTCAAGTTTTACAAGTACTGCTACAATGGTCAGTTAAAAAAAAAAAAAAAAAAAAAGCACATGGCATCTGCCTAGATCCTGAAATATTAAGGCTATTAAGAATATTACAGCAAGCCAGACATGGCACTGCACGCCTTTACTCCCAGCACTGGGGAGGTAGAGGCAGGTGGATCTCTGTGATTTCAAGGCCATCCTGGTCTACAGAGTGAGTTCCAAGGCTACCCTCCAAACCATAGTGAGTACCTGTAGCCTTATTCCAGGTGCTCAGAACATCCAGGATAAGGGAGAAAAGGTTCAACAGCTTTTTCAAAGACCCTGACGCCAGGCCTTTCCCAGGTCTCCATTGAGCACTGGAGACAACTGCAAGGGTCCATTCATTGGAACTGGCTGAAATACTGAAAAGAGTATGTGCAGGTTACTGGACATGGCTTGGGAAGTGACCTCCACTGTCCTGTTTCCTGGAAAGTGCCCCGCAGACATCCTCAGGGATCTATACAGATTTCTTGGCAAAATAATGTTGAGCAAGAAAGAATATTATGTCAAGGCCACTTTCTTGTCTGTAGTTTGTTCATTTTCTCTCATTTCTTACAGAAATTCACTACAGGCAGCCTGACTCATCCAATAACATTCTTCCTGTGGATATCAAACTTTGTTGTTGTTGTTGTTGTTGTTGTTGTCTCTTTAACCTATAGCAAGGATGAGTTAGGACATTGTTGCTACCCATATGAAATCCCCAAGATCCAGGAACACCTTCTCTGTATTCCCTTTCCTGCCTATCCACCTTCTGGGTGATCATGTTCTCTTTTTCTCTCCTCTTATTTCCTTCCCTCTTCTACTCCACACCCCATTGTCCAGCAACCCTGATTTGAAAAATGCCACTTTATTATTCCCCCAAAGCACATTATGATTTGTGAGATTTTTGTGTCCCTTTTCATGGCTTGGAAAATATGCCAACCAGAATCATATTTTGGTTTCTGAATCTTTCATGCTGGAAGAGCCCTTCCGGAGACTACACTGTGTAAACTTAGCTGCACAAACTGGATCACTTAACAGGCAGTGAGGAAAACTCAACAGCAAGTGGGTTGTTGTGTATGAAAAAAAATCTCAACTTAGAATTACATTGGGCCGCCTTCCAAGCAAGACCGGGAGTAGCTTCGGCAGTCACTCCTGAGGGAAAGCCCAGCAATGTGCACAGTCTTTCCCTTCTATTGTTGTTTGTCACTTCTGTTTCTGGAAACATTTTGTCCTAATAAATCAATCAGAGTCTTTTTAGCACCGTTCTCAATCTCCTTTGCTGGCCTGTTAATGTTTGCATTTTTCCATTAATAAATGGCTCTTACTTACACAAAGTTCACTACAACACACCCATTTACAAAAGTAAATATTAATGGGATTTCTGTTCTTGACAACATGAAAATAAATGAGATTATTAGCGGGTATGCCACTGTATATTCAAATGAGTGCAGTCTATGAATCAGTTAAGACAGCAAAATTAATATTCAATAGTGGCTCAGCCAACTGCCCACTATAGTCTGCAATTAAAATTTTGCTTCCACTCTGCAGGCAAACTCCTTCACAATGTGATGTGATTATAAAACCATTGAACTTAATTTGAAGATGTTACTTGATTTCTAGTCTCTGTATATCAACATTTGTTTAGTTTGTATTTCTGAGTTTTCATGTAAGTCTAAAAACCTTGTGAGGATTTCCCTCCAGTCCACAGCCTAGCATCCAGAGCACTCAAGGCTGAGAATGGAAACAAGCTTGTCAAAAGGATGGACATGCTGAGCCAAATGTCTAGAAATCTCAGAATCCCAGCATACCATGGAAGAGGCCTTTTTGATAGACAGCAGTGCCAAGTGCCGCTTTAGACATTTCTAGACTCCGTGTCAGCCCTTTGTTTCAGAAAAGTGTTGGTTGCCTACTTATTCACAAATTCTTGTCAGGCAAGCAGAACAAGATAGAAGTAGGAAAATTGTTTGCCCCCATCAGAGGTTGTCTAAACAAGTACCTGGAAGAAACAGAAGCAGCAGAATGGGAGGGCGCTGTGCAGACATGCAGGCCTCCTGGGTGCTCTTCCTTAAGAATATGTCAGATTTCTGGAAGGAAATAGGGAAGGGTGTTAAAAATCTAGTTTCCCTGCTCATCTTTGTAGTTTGCTATATGTTGTTGGCAGAGCAAGACTCTTTAACTGGATTATGCTATTGGAGCAGCTGTTTGTGTTCGTGTCGTTAGTTATGAGGGCCAATTAAAAACAGCAGAACCTGCCATGTGCTGGTGTGTGTGTGTGCACTTCGGTGGGAGCTCTAGGACTTAGCTGACAGCTGACGCAGGTCAGTGTCTGCTGTATCTTGATTACAGACAGCTTCTGCTGTCACAACAGTAGAATGCTTGAGTCTTGACAAAAGCTCTCTCCTCAAAATAGGCCCCTTATTTGAAAGAGTAGGAAGTTAGAAATGTTAACTAAAGAACAAAATTTGATGACCCCTAAGTATCAAGTGTCCTCTGGACTTTTAAAAAGATGGATACATATATGCACACTTGTACAACAGCAACACAAAGAAATTAGACACCCCACAGTTCTGGACCACAGTGGTGGGAGGTGGACTTGAGACCTAGGGAGCTGCTGAGCAGAATCCACAAAGACTAGAGAAACTGCTGGAGAAAATACCTTCACATCACCTTTTTGACTTCCAGTGAAGCCTTTCTTAGAAATCATTCCAAAATGTACAAGTCTATGTTAGCTTTTTCAAAGAGGACAGATGAATGCAGAAGAATGTGGTAAATTGTTCCCATCTGGCTACCTAGAACTTCTGTGGAAGTAGGCATAGATTTAACACATTGGCCAACCTTGGTCTAGCACCTGATACATTTGGAAACATGCTTACCTTCAAGGAGAATATTCAAGTTGGAGTCTGGTTCACTGTGTCAAGATACTTATTATGGGAGAGACACACCACAATCATGGCCAATTGAAGAAGCAACAGATACACATCTCCCATTCCATCTCCGAACTGAGAAAATACCTCATGTACATGGGGTTGTTTGCCTTCTGCTACCACCTGACAGTGTTCAGTCTCAACTTAACTTCTTTATTTATGGTCTTGGGTCATGGGAAGCCATGTCACCCTGTGATTTCCAGATTCTTCAAGTAACCAGACACTTGGAACTGAACATAGCAGAATACTGCACAGTACTTGATATTTAAGTAAATACCACAGACTCCAATTCCTTCACAGACAAGAAAATGAATATTGCTACTAGACAGGCAGAATAAGTCACAAGGGTGATTTAAAAATTAGTCTTAGTAGGGAAAAACTGAGAAATGTCTTCTCTCTAATTTAGCCCCTTCTAATGAGTCTTTTATTTAGTGTATGTAGAAGAGCATTTTGCCACCCTATCTAGAATGCCATTCTATTCCTTTTGTTTGTTTGTTTTTGAGTCAGGGTCTCAGTATGTGGCTGTCCTGGAACATACTGTGTAGACCAGGTTGGCATTGAACTCACAGAGATCACCTCTGTCTGCCTCCCGAGTGCTGGGATGAAACGTGACACTTAGATTCTATCAGAAGGGAAGCAAGGACTTTTTGACATTCTTACTCAAGTATGTGCTGTACAACTTTCCTTTTTGCACTTAATACAATATTAACACCCTTGAAGTCATGATGACTCTTTCTCATGCCATATGGGATCCTGTAAATTCTCATATAACTTTTATAGACACCTTTATGATACTGTCCACCTTCTATTCAAGGATTTTTCATTTCCAGTGACTTCTTAGGGAGAACACCAGAGAGTCACTGTCCCTTTGTCACAAGAGGTTCTTAACTAGAAACAATGCAAACCAGCTTCCTCAGTGAGGGGCAGTGTCTTATCTAGGCCTTCTTGCGTGGTCGTCACCAGGTAGGGGCTTCATCCTGCATGGCTTACTTAAACCAATGAGTTCTGGATTTCAGTAAATTACCACTATTGACTGACAGGTTGCTGTAATGGTGGTAGACCAGGCAGGCAGGTACAGAGAGAAATAGGTGGTCAGTCCATCTTCAGGAAGGCTCAAAACTCCGAAGAATCTCTCCAAATTAGAAACTATCAGAAAGATTTCACTGTTAATATAGAATCGGGAAGGGAGAGATAATTAATTTGGATTATCAATACACCAATGATGTCAATTCAATGAGAATACTGTTACCTGACCCTAGCTCCTTAAGAGAGGGGTGAGCACCCTGGGAGATGGAAAGTGAAAAAAAAAAAAATGCATGGTGGTGATCAACTAGGTTATAATGTATAACTAAACTTGTAAATACATTTCTTCTTCATTCTAAACATGACCTACTTTGTTTTTCCATTTTTATAATAATACTTGCTTAAACATATTCATGGTAAAGCAATTTTGGGAATGGCTTTTCAATATTGTAGAAATCTGTTTATTCAAGAAGGAATTGTTAGGCTATGTTAGTTGAAAGAGAATTGAAACTACAAAGAAAATTGAAATTGCATACTCAGTGACATACTTGAGAACACTTTGAGAAATTCTGTCTCCATTCCCTCGGGCTCAAAGTCAGAAGCAACTCTGCTTCTCTGATCAAATCCAAGGGAAAAGTTTGGAGGAATTGAAACTTGTGGGTATTTTTCCCTTTGCTTTTTTCTGTACCTCACTAGCCATCAAGATAAAACCCTTTTTTTGTGGGATTTTTCAGAAATGAACAAATTAAAATACAATAGCATGCAATATCCTTCTGCCTTATTGGAAAGTTAAAACCAAAAGATCACCACATTTGGGGAGTGCAGTAAAGTACTGGCAGCAGCCTGGCCCCAGGATAGACTCTTAGTAAGTGGTTATTAAAGCAGTAATTCTAACAATGCAGTGATGGTTAGGCAAACACTGGCTATGAGGATGTATCTCTATTTGTCAGAAGGATATATGTTTATGATAGGATTGTAGTTTGTTATTAATATATAAAGCAGGGCTAGAGCGGTAGCTCAGTGGTAGAGCACTTATCATATGTGACACTCTAGGTTCAGTGTCCAACCCAACAAAATATCCATCTGCTTGAGTTTTGGAGTGACTACCACAGTAGTCCTTGGTTAATCTTCTTGCTACCTTCTTGATGCTTTATGATCCATCTCATACAACAACCCAAATGAGCCTGTTAAAAGAGATAGCTAAAAATGTGTCACAGCACATAGCTTGGCATCCTTGCTGGCTTTGCCTGGCTCTTAGCCTCCAACAAAAGTCAACACAGGCCTCCTGGGTCTTGTATGCTGGGGCTGTGGTCCTCTTGCGCAGCCTGACTTGTTTTCCCAGTTGCCTTTTGGTTCCAACATCTGTCAGGTTTGCTCTGTTCTGAGATACTTTCTGTAGCTTGTAGGTGTGCCTAGAATGCTCTTCCACTCCCACTGTGAGCCTGTCCTTCACTTGTAGGTTTCAGTTCAGATCCCTTCTTTCACCTTCATCAGTTAATCACTGCCCTGTTGAGGTGTGTTTCCTCCTAACTGCTCACGTTTGTGGTTTCCTTTCCCACAAAAACCTTAAGTGGTGAGAAGGCAGAATCCTTATCTGTCTTATTTTTCCTGCTCCCAAAATTATTGAAAATGACCAAGGATGACTAAGTAAGCAAATGAGCAAAGGTATAAAAGGGTAGCCCCCAAAATGTTACTAGTCATTAGAGGAAGGAGGAGGATTTAAGGTGATTTTAATTGATTTCCCCCTTTGGTTCATTTGTATTCACTCATCTGCCTGAAAGGATCATCTGTTCCTGTGTAGTTCTTCCTAAATGACTCCAGTGCTTAGCCAGGCAAGGAGCTGGTTTTGAGGATTCCGGACAGTTGCAGACTGTGTAATCTGCACATGCGATGCTGTGACTGGCCCTGAGCTAACTCCTGCCATATGCCTTAAGACTTTGATTTCAAGAGAGAAGATTTCCCCAGGTTCTGTAGTGATTTGTCCACCCACATCACTGTGCAGGATAAAAGCACGTGATATGCCGCTAGGCACAGATGTGCATAGCTGTATCTCCCAGGTTCCTGACCCCGGCCCCACTGGCCAGCTTTGCCCTGGTAATCACAGAGTTACTTTGCTCCAGGGAAAATCCATTATAAACAGCAGCACATGGGGCACTGGAGTGAGATTTGCTTCAGTGCACTGCTTTTTCCCCAAAGAGAATGTGCAGCTGTTACTTCCGCATTTAACAACCAGATTGCACGGACTGTCTGCCTATTTCTAGAAAATAATGATAATAATAAAATAATACCCCACACCATGGTCTGCACCTTCCTAGGTTGTCTGTCTGTAACAGTAACAGAATCCCGTGTGCTAACCACTTTAGTCTTAGAAATAATAGGCATAGTAATTTGCAGTCTTAAACCATAAAATGGTTTTGGAGAATTGTCTCACAGTGGTAGCCTAAGCTGGCCTTGAACTCAAGATCTCTTTACCTCTACCCCTGGGGTGCTGGGATTACACATTTGCTAGTATTCCCAGCTCAGAAGTTATTAGGTGGTTATTATTTTTGTTTTTGCTGCTCATTTGTTGTTCTGTATTTTAAAGCTGAGCTGGAGCGGTGTGTGACATTTATCTGAGTGACTTTGAGAACTTGTTCAGGCTGCTGAGTAAACAAAAGCAGAATTCCCATAGCTATGGCCCTAAACAAGTAAGGCTCCCATTCATTTGTAAGTTTGCCTAATCCATGCTTCAACTTCAGGATTGCATTCTGGAAATCATTCACACACCGGAGATGATAAAGGGGAAGAAGAAAATCAACAGTAATTAATTAACGACTAATTTAAAAAACGGAAAGAAGTTGGCATTTCAGATATGGTGGTCTTATTTTTCATATAGATTTGGCACCCTATGTTTAGGGCCAGAGTCCCACAGTGTATACATATTACCCCAAGCTAGGTAAAGGCTACTGAATGTAGTAATGAACCCTTGGTTCTCTACTTCTATTATAAATATCCGGCACCTGAAGAAAACACTGGCCTTTCCTTGGTGTTCTTCATTGCCAGTCCTATAGTATATGTGGAGTTGAGGTCATTTATGTTCAGGAGGTCCTTATGCCTTGGGAGAGCAATGCAGTGCCCTTGCCATGTGAAGGCCCAGACTGTTTAAGGGAAAAGCCTTCATTCTGGGACAAGTGCTTACCTCTAATGACAGCGGTCTGCAGTACCCTATTGTGGGAAAGCTATATGACTCTGAGGTCTCCTCAGTCTGGTTTGGTTTGTTAGAGTGACTGACTTTTCTCCCTAGTTCCATCACCACCACCCACATTCTTTGGCTTCCTAAAAACATCTCAGGGTTTTTGTTTTGTTGTGGTGGTGGTTTTGTTTTTGTTTTTGCTTTTGTTTTTTGGTTTTTGTTTGTTTTGTCATCGATGAGCAAAGATACCCTGGAAAGTTGACTTATCCCTAGTAGTTGGAATACAGACCCCAGAAGATTCAAAGTCATGGTGTGTAAATGTCGCTTGGCATGAAACACAAGAGGAGCGGGACTGAGCCTTGTGGCTGGGAGCACCAGGATACCGCCTGCCTGGCTAAAAGACCCAGCAGTAGGGCCAGCTATTGTAAAGCCCCTCTGCCAGATGAACAGGGACCCTTCTCTGGTCACAATAGCCATTCACACTGAGCAGTCTCATTAAATATTCAGCCTGTGTTTCCGGCAGCTCATTAAGGCCTCAGCAAGCAGTGACGTGGATGCTGGAAAGCTGAGGGCTGGCCAGCATCTCCTCAGGCAGAGGCTGCGTGAGCTGCTCATAGCCTTTCTGTTCACTGCCTGTTCTATGATGACCAGTGTGTGCTCCTTGCTTTGCTTGAAGTACAGGTAAAAACAAAGCTGAAATGAAGACAAGCAGAAGACTCCTACAGGCTTCTGCCCTGGCTTTAGATGTTGTCTGGAAAGAGCCTCTGATTTGGGCATGCTTATCCTATTGAAGCCCCCTGACCCCTTTAAAAGCGGTCTGAGGATTTGGGGCCTTGGCTAAGCACAGACAATGTGGTGCTATTATGCAGTTGGATTGTTTGATGACTATATTGGAGGGGATTCAAGGTGTGATTTTGAACTTGGTACTTGGGGGGCTAGTCAGAATAGCAGACAGCTCTTCTATAACCAGTCAGCTGTAGAGATACTGGGTAGAATCCCCACGGCCTGTGTAGGAGGTCACTCTGTGCCAAATTCTCACTCGCATGTTTGGAGCTCTGGGGTTGGGACTGGCTGTAACAGGAGATGGCTCTTCAGACCTCTGGGTTCCTCCGATGTCTGAATGCTGTGCTTGCATTCAGCACTTTTCCTTGGGTTTGCCATCCATGCTGTGGGGTGTTTCAAGCTGGGGAAACTGTTAAAGCAGGCTTTTGAGATGATAAACTTAGACAAAGTGTACTTCTGTGCTCACTGTTGGCATGTTTTCCTTTTCCACACAGAAAATGTTTTCAGACTGCTCATTTCTATGTGGAAGACAGCAGTTCACCTCGGGTGGTCCCCAATGAAAGTATTCCTGTTATCCCCATCCCGGGTAAGTGAGGCACCGCTGTACTCCCAGTGGGTCACCTTCTCTTTTGTTCTCTGTGGTATGTGATTGCTGCACATGATAAGCTATTACTTTCATCGCCGTTTGAAGCTTACCCAGTCTAAGATATACTTCATTAAGGCTAATGTAATAAAAATTTCACCCCTTTTCATATCTGCAAAGTAATAAAATCCCTATTACAGAAGCAAATACCTATGGGTTTGTATAGGATAGCGTCATCATAAGGAGAGAAAGTGGCAGCAACAAAATGGAAAATATACCAATTTTAAATCACAATTTGTGAACATATTTTCAAAGGTGAGTTTTCCTCCAAGATTCCATATTCTGTTCATTTTTTTGGAACATTGGACACTTTGTTGATGTTATTTGTGTGAAAGTCTAGGGGTGGTTATGACTGGTCTGCTACAGCACAAGCCTAGAACAGTTATAGTGTGATAAGGATTGGTAGGACACACTGTAGGAAGTGCAAGGAAATGCTGCAGACACTTGGAAACTTGGAGCGGGGCTGGCTGTCATAAGTAGGATGTGGGATTTAAAGATCTCACCCACCATTCATATCTGTATCCTTTTCCCTTTGTCAGATAAGAATTTTGTACTGCTGAGTTGTCAGTTGTGTGTGTGTACGTGTGAGTGTGTGCATGTGCACCTGTTCAGGTGTCTGCATCTGTGTGTCTGTGAATACATATATTCAGAATACATATACACAGAAACTACTTTGAATAGTGCTGCTCCTCTGTACCTACAGTTCTTCTACTCTGCTTCATTATCACAGAGCTCTTACAGGCTAATCTATTTTTCTATTTATTTGCAGTCACCTGATCTTCAGTGGGAGCTATATAAGGACAAATGGATTTATTCTTGGGGCTATAAGACTACCTACCACATAGCAGGCAATTTTAAACTGTTAGATGGATACATGAATGTTAGCCGAGCATTTAAAAGTTCACAAAAGTCATTGCATGAAGTTCAAGGCACAGCCATTCTCTGGCTATCAAAAAGCAATTTTGTTTACAGACTATCACAGAATGTGGTTATGGTTGGGGACTTAATTATCCCTTTATGTGTCTATACATATTGTCACCAGATATTGCTGGGATTAGCTTTATCTGGGCAGCCTTTTCTCAGTAGGATTTGTCAAACAGACAAGGTGGATAACAGAATGGCCTTGCTTAGTCCTGCTGGAAAGACTGTTAAAGGGTTAAATGTGTGTGAAGATGGGTCCTGTGAGACCCTGGGTTCCTCCCACTAACTTTTATCCTTGGTGGAGGAACTGTGCCCTGTATGAAGAGCAGCAGAGAGGAACTAACAGGCTTCATCATGATGGATCTTTTGACTGCTAACTTTGCACGAAACCATTATGTATAGTCATTTTCCTCCCGTATTGCCCAGAGTATGTGTTGACTGATGGGTAATTCTTGGGAGCCACTTTGTCCCTGCAGCTGACTCTTTTGACAAACACAGTTTTTAAAGGATCAAATCATGAGGAAGAGGCCTATGAGTTCAAGGCCAGCCTGTGTTACACAGCATGTCAAGCCCTCCCTAAGCTCCGCAGCAAGACTGATGGTGGGCATGGTGAGGATGGGTAGAATGCTAACCCATTCCTCAAGGCCTGTGGTTGAATCTCAGTACCACACAGTGTTGATCATAAAACATAACAAAATAACCAAACATCTGCAAAGCCCCTGTGTATGAATGTGTGTGTGTGTGTGTGTGTGTGTGTGTGTGTGTGTGTGTGTGTGTGTGTGTGTGTTTATATACACACATGCATAATTGTATGCTTCTGAGATGCTGGGGATCTGCTAGGCAAGTATTCTACCAACGAGTTGCACTTCTTGCCAGGTGCTATTCTTTTGAAACAACAAATGTGAGTAAAATTTTCATTAGTGTTATTAATGAAACATTATCAATGCATATGTCTTAGTTAGGTTTTTATTGCTGTGAAGAGACACTATGACCAAGGCAACTCATAATGTAAGACATTTAATTGGGGCTGGCTTACGGTTTCAGAGGTTCAGTCCATTATTATTGACAAGGAGCATGTGACATGTGGGCAGACATGGTGCTGGAGCTGAGAGTGCTACATCTTGCAGGGAACAGGAAGTCAGTCAACTGACTGAGGGAAGCTTTAGCAAAAGAGACCTCAAAGCCTGCCTTCACAGTGACACAATTCTTCCAATAAGACCATATCTCCTAATACTGTCACTCCCTTTGCGGGCCATTTTCTTTCACTCCACCACAGTATATTATCTCAGAATTGTATTTACTATAGTATGTCATTCTTTTAAACTTGTGTCGTAGATAAACTTTTAAATTAGAAGTTAGTTCGTGAGATTAGCCTGCTTAAAGAAAACACTGGAAGAGATTTACAGATGTGCAGTATGTCAAAACCAAATATCCTTAAAAATGCTTTCTCTAGAAAACCAAACTTTGTAATAAGCACATTACAAAACAAAATGTGGGGGCTGCCAGTAGCCCAGGAATCTAGAAATGATTCATACCTTTCCAGCAGCTAAAATACAGCTTAATAATATGAAGGTCACTGGCTTCAGCTTGGTGCCAGCATATAAGGCGTTTTTATACATGCTGCTTAAAACCCTTGGGATTAAACCAACCTTTTTGGCATATTTTATTTATACAAAGATTATCTCCAAAGGAGATTCATTGGTGTTTTGACTGTAATGAAGCCCTTTCTTCATTGACTTCATTGTGCCATAAATGAAAAGATTTCTTTTGTCAGGAAATAAAATGTTCTAATCTTCAAACACTCCTTACATCCTAAGAGTTTGATTTAGACAAAAATCTATTTATTGTGCTCTAACTCAGGGACTAAAGTCTTGATAGTGTTCTTTTCTTTCATGTTGGTTTTATCTTCCTAAGTTGATGCAGAGGTAATACTAAGCCTAGAGTCTGAAACTGGACCCTAGGAGGCTGAAAGGGCAGTCAGAGGGGAACTGGACTCTGGAGATTGAGATCCGTCCACTAGATATGTGTTTATCAGTACCTTATAGTGTCTCAGTGGAGGAGACTGGGGAAGTATTTCAGCAGTGATGGTGTAAATGGAGTCCTGTACTAGAGTTTTATGTATTTTCCCTCCTGCAGGTAGAAGAAGCTAGAATTTGGTCTTTGTCTGCTGGGGGTTAAATGAACTTTGTATAGGGATCTCTCTCTCTGTCTCTCTCTCTCTGTCTCTCTCTCTCTCTCTCCCTCCCTCCCTCGATGTTTCCCTCCCTCCCTCCCTCCCTCTCTCCCTCCCTCCCTCCTTCCCTTGCCCCCCTCCCCCTCTCTCTTTTTCAGAGTAGGTAACCTAAGGACTTCTGAAATCTTAATGGTATTTGTGTACATGGCCATCCACTTCCCCAGCCAGCAAAAGGGATCTTTTCTTAAATAGAGATTTAGCTAGGGAACCCAGCAGCTAGCACCTTGGCAAGAAGGTACATACTTAGTACCTTCTTTACCTGCATCAACAAGGTGATGCTGTGTGAGCCAGTGTGAGCTCTTTGGGGAGCAAAACTTATGATTAAAGTCAAGCTTGTCTTGTGTGGGACAGATCTGGTCAAATGTCAAGTCTGGAAGGCACTGTGCTAAGAGGGAGCCTGACCCTGGAGATAGCCTGGTCCTAGAAGTAGCCGAAAGAACACTGGGCAAGTGTCTTCTTGTCTCTAGATTTCTCCCCTGGATCAAGTGGTACAGGGAGAGCAAGTTGTCCTAAATGACAACTCATAGTTCCTAAAGTCACCAAACACCAAGCCTCTTACCTTGTTATTTCTGATAGTCGTTAGTGCATTGGTCCTCAACCTTCCTAATGTTGTGACCTTTAATACAGTTCCTTGTGTTGTGGTGACTCCCCCCACCAACCATACAATTATTTTTGATGCTACTTCATGTCTGATATGCATGATATCTGTTGAATCAACCCCTGTGAAAGGATTATTCAATTCCCAGAGGGATCACAACCCACAGTTTAAGAACCACTGACTTAGTGACTTATGGCATTTCCCAGATAGGGTGAGGGAATCCCAGAGAGGCAGTCATAGCACTAGGCAGCCTGGCTCTGGCTTTTCTGCTCCTGTCACTGAGTGACCATGGATGATCTATAGAAGGTGTTAATTAGATGGGACTGATAAAATGAACACAGTTCTCCTGGTGGCTGGGGAAGATGCTGAAGTCAGGGCTAGTCTTTGCTATTGATCCCCCCCACACACAGTTTCTGCTGTTAAAGCAAGGGTGACAGCAAGAAAGTTAACCTTTTTTCTCTTCCTATCATATTTTCCTTAAGCTAAGGAGAGAACAAATCTAGCAAGTGTGACTAGGTTGAAGAAGTCTAAGGTATTAGAGATTTGCATCTTCTGGTTGTTAAGATGCAGGTACTTGCCTGTGGATCTGAGGAGAGGATTTTCTTTATGTTCAAATGCATTGTTCTTTGTTCTCAGTAGTGGCATGTGAGCTCACCATTATCTGAGCTTTGATGCCTTCTCTGGGCAGAAGTTGCTTTCTTCACTCCATCTTCTAATGTCTGCTGTTGGCACCTACAAGTCAAAGACTAAGATAAGGGGGTTCTATTGTGGATTAGCCCAGATAAAAAGACTGCTGTTTGCATGGTTTAATTCTCATTCACAAATGCTAAGAATGAATAATCATATTTGATAACAAAGCTCACACTTTAGATACTGATTCTCAGTTGGTTATATAAAACATTTATAATCAAGGGATTTAGTGATAAGGACTAGTGGTCTTATTTTCACCTAACAAATCTCTGATAGCAGAAAATTCTACAAATAAAAATACTGGCACAAAAGAATTATTATTTACCAGCTTAACCAAGGTACTCTGTTCAATCCCATGTTCTTCTTTAAACTGTTCTAATTTTAAAAAAATGGAGCCAGTATATAGCATTCCAGGCTTGACTTCACCAGGCCAAAGCTCAACTCTGTTATTCACTTTAGATAAGTGGCCTCAAGTGTTCTCATGTGTATCACAAAGATATTTCTGTTCCCTTTACCTGGTTCTTGTTAAGAACAACAACAACAACAAGAAAAAAAAAACAAAACAATAAATTCAAAATGTTGTCATGGACTTTGGCAACCATACAGGCTGAGTGGTGGCTCTCCGAATTATACCAACTCTGTCTTTACATGGGTTTCCCATATATCCTAGTAATTTACTTCCAAGCCTGGAGTTTACCCACCTTTTTTCTTCACACTTCTCCCATAACTACCCTATCAATGGTTTTCCCACCACATCCAGTTTTTGATGGTAACAGCAGTGTTCAAGTTGTAGATTATACCCTGGTTTTTCCTTTACTTTCTTGTGTTCACTTGCATTCTGGCACAAATGTTGCCCATGAACAGGGGCACTCAGCAGAACTTCTGGCTGATCCCAGGGACTCAACCAATGAATGATACAGTGGTTACCCACAGTGAAACATAGTTTGGGCTTTCGCTGAGTTGGAATACTCTGTTATGGATCAACAGCTCACTTTTTAAGTCATACCCATCTGTGATGCTAATCTTAGTTGCCAACTTTACATACCTTGGAAAGGGGACACCTTAAATGAGGAATTGCCTTCATCTGGTTGGCCTGAGGGCACATCTGTGGGACATTTTCTTGATTGCTAATTGATGTAGGAGGCCCAGCCCATTGTAGATAATACCATCCACTTAAGCGTGTGGGCCTGGACAATAAAGGAAACAAATGACTGTGAACCTGGAGCAAGCCAGTAAGCAGCACTTCTTCTTGGTTTCTGCTCCAGGTTCTTCCTAAGTTCCTGCCTTGGTTCCCCAACCTTCCTTCCCCAAGGTGCTTTTGGTCAGTGTTTTATTACAGCAACAGGAAACCAAACCAGAACACCACCCTTTAGTTCATCTTTAAGAAATGGTTTGCTTGTAAAAGGAGGATGCATGTAGCACCTATATCAGGGCACATATAAGATGAATGCAAAGCACTTGGTTATTAATTAGCTCTGTTATTATCTGTAATGGAACTTGTTTAGGTAGAAATAAATGTACTGTAGGTGGATGTTTTCCTATACAGATTTCAAACTTTCCAGGTAAAAACTAAGTGTATCAAGCCTGTGATGCTGTTCAAAATTGTTGAGAAAACTTAATTAAAAAAAAATACTCGGGAGGGAGTTGACCAGGGCTTCTAGTTAATTGCTCTGTTGTATTTGTCTTAAGATGAAAATATTTCTGAGCCCTCTGCTGTGTTATCTGAGTAGTTGGCTTTGGTCAGTGCAGCATGCCTCTGCATACACACCTGTCTGTCTCTGACTTTCATGGTGGCTTTTGTGGTGCCCTGGGAACCCAGAGGGAGTAGATTAGGTATGGCTCAGTTTCCTTGGATAAAAATGCAAATGGAAGAAATAGTACATCATGTATTTCTATGGTGATCATACTGAGCACTGCTGAAGTTTTACTGCATCCCATCATGAGGTCAACAGGCAGATTGATTTCTGGGTATGTGACATTAGGTTGGACATTCCAGTTGATCACACTATAAGAAAAAAAAAGTTTACTGTGAACTTGAAAGCATTTCTTTTAAGGATTTGCCATGGGCTGTGACCATCAAAATGCCATGTTTTTTACCTCAGCATCTTGGTGTCTTTAAAATCTTTATGCTATGTGTAAAATATCTAAATATAACAAACATTTTTTCTCATTTTGAACCAAGCTCCATGTCCATTCCCAGCACCATAAATTTCTGGGCATTGGAAATTCCAAACAGTAATTATGGAATAAAACATTGCTGTCACTCAATTATTAGCTATGGTACTCTACCCTTAGTAACTATTATATTTTTCAAGTCCAAAGATGTGTTTATCCTTGGATACTTACATTTTTGTGCATATTAATCCTTTTTTTTTTATCTTAGCCTGTGGGCCCTTCATTGCCACATAACTGTTATTATAGAATTTACTTACTTCTAAACATTTTAAGTGATCAGATAATTTTGGAAACTTTTCTTGAATAGCATTTTGCTAAATATTCTGGGCAAACATTTTGGCTCTTCATAGTTTGTTAATGCTGGTTACATCATGGAAGCTATAGATTTCTTGGGCGTACAAAATGATTGCATATTCATGAACATCTTCAATCTTGAAATATTTGTAAATAACTTGGCAATTTTTTATAAAGTCTCCTATTAAAATGATTTGGACTTTAATTGTTCACACAGAGAGAACTTGTGCGTTCGAAGTACAAGCTACTGTGTTTAATATTTCAATGTTGAGTAACTTAGGTTATGGACCTATAAATCACCTTTCTTAAACAAAGTATAAGAGTTGCAATTTTCCACTGAGGAACGATTCAAGTTTGAAAATGTCAATAGATGCAAAAAGCCACCCTAGAGCTTTGCTCTCTCAAAAGAGAAGTAGAGAAGGAATGACACAGTCAATGTTAACTGTCACCAGATGAAGAGAAATCAGATTGTCAGGCCTGGATCTATGAAATTCTTGCCAAAGTAGGACCTCATTTACACATACAGATCTTCATACCCTTTGCTAAGAAAAGCATCTGCGGCAGTTTAGATGTTTGTGCGTTTGCCAAAGATCTTTCACTCTGAATAAAGTAAATGTCATGTCTGTTGTTTATCTCAAATTCAGCCGAACATTTTTTAAAGGAAATATTTGCGGGGGAGGGCTGAACGGGGAGGAGTTCAGTGGCAGTGAGGAAGTGGGTGTGGCTCTTTAGGAGAACCAGTCAAGGATCAGACTGGATCTCTGTAAATAAACCTAAAACATACACTGAATATGTCCCTTTGAAGTGACAACACAACAATAAACTGGGGTTTGTAGAGTCTTCCTGAATTCCTACCTAGGCTGTTAACATGTATGTGCGCGCGCACACACACACAGACACACACAATTCAGTTAATTCCATCCAGTTGAGTATTTGGTACTATTTAGACACAGCTGTCTTGAATTGAGATTCTGAACACTTAACCATAGAAGGCTTTGCACAGCTGGTATAGGACATCTATCCAAGTGAAGATTATGTAGACTTCAGAGACTTTGAGTCAAACCTAGGTGCTGGGCATTCACGCCCTAGCCATGGAATAATAATTAAAATTTTAAAACCCAGGAAGTGCCATATTTCTTGGCAAATGGGTAAAAAACAGACTTTTAGCTAAGAGTATAATGTATTTCCTTTCCTGTGTAAATTTTCTTCAAATAAAGAAAGAGAGGAGTGTGTGTGTGTGTGTGTGTGTGTGTGTGTGTGTGTGTGTGTGTGTGTGTGTGTGTGTGTAAAATACCGTATTTAGCCTGGCTCATAAGTAATTCAGAATCCTAAGGAGATCTTGATGTAAAATGAAGTCCAAGACCTTTCTTCAGAAAGTTATTTCAGTTGATTCAATTTTCTCATTTTTGTCAAATATTTATCTTATGTAGAATTTGCTTTTTCAGTGTCATTTGTTATGAACATGTTTTGTGTGACCCTGAATATCATTTTATTCCTGCAGATGACATGGAAGCCATTCCTGTCAAACAGTTTGTGAAACACATCGGTGAGCTCTATTCTAATAACCAGCATGGGTTCTCTGAAGATTTTGAGGTATGTTTCAAAACTGGAAAGTAATTTCTAGAAAGTCTATTTTATTTCATAGGTATTTTTGACAGAGTGAACTGCATTTATCCTAAGCATATGAGAACAATAACTCTACCAACCAGAGATGGCTTTCTCTTTTCACTGATGGTTTTCATAAACATTTTCCCAATCAGATGTAGAGACAGGGAGTTCCTTACTTCTGCCTTGCATGTGCCCATCTATGAAAGATCAGACCTAGAGCTTGAGAAGAGGGCAGTGGGTGGGGTTAGGTTTTCTGGTTCTTCGTCTTAATTCTAAGTAGGAGCACAGTCACACTGCCGAGCTCCCTGATTCCATGTCATTTCTGGGATGTGCATGGTATAATGGAGACAGGAGGTTTGGCATCAGAGAAAGTGCTGGCTCTGCCAGAAATAAGCTTCATAAGGCCAATCACTTCATCTCTCATCCCCAGTTTCCTCATCCTTAAAAAGATGGTGCTAATGTCACCCACAGTATAAAGTTGTTAGATTAAAAAATAAACATCTATGAAAGTGCTGGGTTAGTTATTAATTGGTTGTTGTTGTTTTCATGTGTATTAATCCTTGGAGAGAAGACGTGGGTTAACACAGCCTTCTGATTTTAAGAACTGGTGTGTAGGAAACAAGGTGGAGAAGTGGCACGTCCCACTCTGCCAGCTCTGGGTTCCGTGCCAGTTCAGCAGTGACAGGGTGTCAATGAGGAGCCATTAAACAGACTGCCCTTTTCTTCACTGAGGCGCATCCCTGGCAGCAGGGGCTGTGTAGAGCAGGGCACACTTTCATGGCAGCTCAGCTGGCTTCTAGCTGTAGGGGTGAATGGGTTTCTTTCTCTTTCCATTTCTACTGTGTATTGGAAAAGATGTTGAAGATCCTTTCTTGCCTACCTCTTCACACAATTGATTGTGGGGCTCAAATACAGTAATGGGAAGTAAGCACTTGGGGACCATGATGGGCACATACAGCTCTGAGGTGCAATTATCTTGCATGAACAATGAGAAAAAAAATTGGGACCAGAACCCCTGTCTCTATGCAAATTTGGAATCCCCAAAGGTCATCAGAAAGGCAATTATATTGACATCTCAAGTTAAATCTTTCTCTAAGGTTTTTGTTGTTGTTGTTGTTAGTTTTGTATTGTTTTTGCTTCATTTTATTTTTTGGTTTAGTTTGCGTTTAGGTTTTTATTGAGGAAAGTGATAGCAAAGGTGGTAGAGAGAAAGAACTTACGTTTTGTGGAATGAACAAAAGCCTATCAAGTATTTAATGCTGTATTGTATGCTGGTCCCCCCACACAAAGAAAAAAAGTGTCTATTCCATGACAAAGAACATGGCTTAAGTCAAACATTTTGTATTCATGAGGGCAGCAAATGTGAGTGGCGTTAAAGTGATTTAGTTCAATTGACTGTTGGCTGGATGATTGAGCAAGAATATTGAGGCATTTAACCATGTTGATGGTATTCAGGACAAACATTTATCCTCTAGAGAACAGAATTTGATCAGGATGATCAAATGCAACTCTGCTTTCTCAATTATTTATGATTTGAGACCCCAGTGCTATTCATCACAGCTGGTTTTGACACCATTTAATTATTCAAAATAATCAGCTACACCTCTGTATACTTGATCTGACTTAAAGATGGGCTTTTGCTATATCAAAATCATGGCTGTGAACAAATCCTCACATTTACTTATGCCCTGTCTCCATCCTGAAAATATTAATACTGTGGGTTATTTACAGTTTAATCGCCTCCACTGAACCTTACAGCGTCAGTACCATGGGCTGGTAGTTAATTGGGAGGGGTTTGAGAATCTATATAGAAGCAGCCACTACACATTCTGTAACCATCTCCTGGCTCCTCCTGGGGAGAACTGAAAGTTGAAGCTACTTCAAATGGGGAGAATTCTGAGGAAAAAAAACAAAAACAAAAACAAAAACAAAGTAAAGCAATGACATAAAGGGGAGAATGAGACAGAATAGGACCTCACCAGTATACTGTGACCTTTAAATTCAGCAAAACTTTGAAGTGTTTTTAAACAAAAGAATTATTCCTTTTTGGTAGCCTTGCTAAAAGGGAAAGATAGTAGCAAGGCATGTTAATAAACAGTTAGTAGAAGTTAATAAACAGGTAGTAGCTGGCCCTGTAAGGAGGGGCAGGAAAGGAAATTTTATATAGTAGGAAGAATGGTGAAATAATTAAAATAAACCCTCTGTTACAGTCAGAGAGTAGTAAGCCCCTCCACAGATTGCCACCCCCTTGTGTGGAAAAACCATGGCCAGCACTTAGCACAGTGGACTATGTCCCTCTTTTATTTGATCTCATTTCTCACTGATCTCATTTTAAAGTTAAGGATACTTTATCCATAAGAAGAAAAAAAACCAAGATATTATTAGGTGGTCATTTTTTGAAACGGTGGCAGCAGGGGTTGAGAGCAGCACTGTCAAACTCCAAGCCCTCCAGACTTTTATAAGTAGTGTCTTGTAATGAGCTGGAGTCATGAAAAATAGACTAGTTTGCCCTTGACTGCCATACATCTGTGCCTTGGCAAAGAAATAAAATGATGGTGTTAAGGGGCTCTCTCCTACATGTAGTAGGTGGGTAGTGCATGATTTTTCAATTATACAGCCTTTTTAGCCCCAAATGTGGCTTACAGAAGTCTTACTCAACATCTGGACAGAAGCCCAACGTTAATCAAATCACTGATCTCGAGAATACCACTCAAGCTCATAGTAAGACAAGGCAACATAAATGACTATCAACTATTCCCTGTCTATACAAAGATGAATTAGAATCCCTGCCAGTGTCAAGATAGCTGACTCATTATCTTGTACCCATACTTTTTCCATTTTAGAAAAAAGAGCCAAAGGCAGCCTTACAACCCTTTAAACTACTGTTTGTAAAATCAAGTCATAAACTAGAACAGGAGATAGCAGAAGTGATGACAGTTAGTAGGGGTAGGAAACAGGTGATAATCATCATCACATACTCTTCAGAAGATATGGATCAGATTGATGCCTATGGGGTCTTTTTTTCAGGGACAGCTAGGAAGACTTCCAGTTATGAAAAATATGAGCTTCCAGGTATTGGAGACTCAATGATATGAACAGATCATAACCCTTCATTTTTATACCTTAAGTTATTTTACTACAGAGTTCCTCTTTGCAGAGGAGGGACTCCTCACTAGGAAGTACTTTGAGGTTTTATGAGACAGTCAGTCCCCTGTGTTCACTGTCCTTAATGGAACTGCTTTAGAAACACTCAAAAATGTTAGGCAGCTGCTTGGAGAAACAAAATAATCTGCCATGTGTAAAACATCCCCTGGTAGTCTTGTGACTTTGCTCCTGCTCTAAGTAGCAGCCACACACTGTAAATAGCTTCCTTTACTAGCTAGCTCCAGTATTTATTTGTGTTTAGAGCATTCAGGGTAGAAGAAATTCGACTTCAGTAGCCTCATATTAAGCTGATAGATGAGGTTTATATCCAGGGCTGAGGTGGTGGTAAAGAGCTGCTTCTGATACCACTGTTTCTCTAGTAAAAGTTCAGTTGGCTAAAACTAGAGTCCACAACACTTAATCAGAACCAGCTATATCTGAGCCAATCAAGATAATTAGTGGGCTAAACATGACTGCATGTCAAACAGACTTTTTAGTGTGTAGGTTACTGACTGTGAAACGAGGCCATGCAGTCTACAAGCACATTGCAAATCCTGGTGCATTGTCCCTCTTGGAAATTCCTGTGCATCCTTTAAGACTTCAAGTGAATTGCCATGTTCTATTTTAAGCCTCCCTCAGTTCCTCTATTTTTGTTCCCATATTTTTTTCAGGCTTCTTCTCTGTTGATCACATTTGGCTAACAGTCTTCTTCTTCTTTTTTTTTCTTTATAGACTGTGATCTATTTAAAAAGAGATATTCTTTTGTATCTCAGCACTCCAAAAGAGATTGTTCTGTACTACCCAATGCCAGGTCAAAACTTGGGATAAAGTAGATGAATGATGAGTTGATAAAGAATGAAATCATACCTAATTCAAATTATTCATATGCTTGTTATGATTACAGCAACTCTCAGATCTGATTGAGGTTGAGGAAGTAATGGCACTGGTAGGGACTGAGCAGATAGCTGTATCTGTGTGTGTACAGGGGAGGGGAGGAGTCGTACCACAAAAGATAAGGTCAGATAATAAGAACTGCTGCATTGAGAAGTTTCATCATAATACAAACATCATAAAGTGTATTTAGACAACCCTAGACAGTCTAGGTCAGTCACTCAATATGACCTTGTGGTGCAGTCTCGATACACAGGAAGCATGAGTATTGAGGCTGTTTCCAGTATAAAGGGACAAACTGCTTTATAGCATTGTTTAACGCAGTGCAGGGATACTGTAAAATGACGATACTAAACGTTGTCCTCTGTATAATGTGCTGTACTTTGTATGACTGGCTGCACTGTGGGTCTGTTTATTTTGTCATGTTTCAGCAGAAGAGTGTGTGCTAACATGTACTATAGCTTCCTTATCGATAGGCAATAAGAATTCAGCTACAGCATGATCTTAAGGGCCACTATCATGTATGTAGCCTATGCTGACAGAATGTGGCATGATACATGGTGGCAGTTCCTTTTGGTTTCTAGTGTATCTAATACCTTGTTGTTTCCACCTTTAGGAAGTCCAGCGTTGTACAGCTGATATGAACATCACTGCAGAACATTCCAATCACCCAGATAACAAGCACAAAAACAGATACATCAACATTTTAGCATGTGAGTAATGAGCTTTAAACGATCTTCAACTGTGAAAATGACATCTTCATGCTGCATAGAAAGCCAGACAGTGAGAGCCAGAAGACCAAGAAAGGCTACCTGAGAGCTAGCATATCACGGGGTATACACACTGCAGGGCATTTCCTGCCCCTGGGGTCTACTTGAGAGCTAGCATATCATGAGGTATACGCAGTGTGGGACATTTCCTACCCCTGGGGTCTTTCATTGGACTACCGGAACTCAGACAGCTTAATAAAGTGACTAAGAGAAACCATCCTGGACTTTTGTATTTTCACATGAGGTGACATCATATCAGATCTTGGGAGACAAAGTATGAATGTATTGTGGCTATTCTGACATTATTTTTAACCAGTGAGAGGCAAGTCATTTTAATACAAATTTGGAGAACTGAATGAATAAGCCCATTCAGTTTCAAAACAGTTTAAAGTTATAACTACATGGGTATATGCTTTGAAAAATCATAGGGACCAATTTTATGGTTAACACATAGTGCAGTAGGACCACATTACACAGAATAGTTTGTCTAAGGACTTTAAATTGGAACACTTAAAGTTTGAATACTGATATAAAGATTTCTGAATAAAATGTTAATGAGATCATCTACATGCCATTTAAAGTATGCAGTTCACTGGGTATATTCAGGGATGTTGTCATAACCACAATATAATTTTCAAGTTTTTCTAGAAACAAGAAACTCCGTGGCTGTTAACTGACACCCTTCCCCCCTGAAATTAGTTATTTTCTCCTTCTCAGGATTTGTATTTTTCTCAACAGTCCCTGTGGATGGAATCCTACATGTGAAGCCTTTGTGTCTGGCTTCTCCCACTTAGCATCATTTCAGAGTTCATCCACATTGGACTATGCATCAGGGAATCCACTCACTTTTAATACTCCATAGCATGGATATATATTTTGCTTATTCCCTTCATCATTTGATAGGTGTTTGGGTCTTATCCAGTGTGGAGCTACTAAGAGCAATTATGGTAGAAATGTTCACAGACAAGGCTTCATGTAGATCTACTTTCTACTTTCTTGGATGCATTCGGATGGGTGGAGTCACTGGTTTATGGATGAGCCTGTGTTCAACACTTAGGAGAGTTGACAGGCTTTTCCCAAAGTGGCTATGCTGAGCTCCATTCTCACTGGCAGTGTAGGACAGGTCCAGTGGCTCCAGGTCTTTACAGAAGCATCCTGTTTTGTTTTGTGGGAGGAGTCTTAGTGCTGGCATTAGTGATGCACATTCCTTTGTGACTGCCTGAGTAGTCAGTAGGCTCGATATATTTCATATGTTCCTTGGCCATCTGTATACCTTCTTTTGGGAAAACTCTTCTCATCTTTTATTCTTCCACTTTTTCTTAGCTGAATTTTGTCTCTTTGAACTATATATATATATAATATATATATATATATATATATATATTATTCCCTGCATTTCTGCTCATTCTTTTCTTTATCTTTTCACTTTCTTAATGGTGCCCTCTAAAATCTTCAAAAGTCCATCAGTATTAACCTGCTTGGTGGTGGTGGTGGTGTTTTTAGAGTCCTATCTTAGAAAGCAAAGGCCAGACCAAGTTTACTCATGTAGTTTTTGTCTTTAAAGTTTTATAGTTTAGCACTTCTGTTTAGGTCTTCAATCCATTTTTGTTACATTTTTATGTATTCGGAGGTAGGAGCTATTCTTCATTTTGTTGCATGTGGATATATCTACTTGTACTGTGGCTTAAGATTTAAGGTTTTCTCCCATTGGATTGGATTAGCATGGTTATTGACAGTCATCTTACTGTAAGGTAATGAGTTGCTTCTGGATTCTGGATTCTATTTCTGGTGATGTCTGCCTTAGTTCTGTTGCCAGTGTTGTGCTGCTGTAATTAGTGGCAGCTTTGTGGAAAAGTTTGAAATTAGAAACTAAGATTCTCCTGTTCAGGCTCTTAGTCCCTTGCATTTTCATATGAATTTTAGCATCACCTAGAGTCTTACTACATAATATGGACCCAGGATTCCGATGAGGATTGTACTGAATGGAAGATGCATTTGAGAACCATTGCCATTTTAATATTGTCTTGGAGTTGTGAGGGTGGATGTCTTTCCACTTTGGTCTTCTTATTTCTTTCAATTGTGTTTACACTTGAATTGCACAAGCTTTTGCTTCTTTTGTGGATTTATTCCTGTCTTACTGTTTTTGGTTTCCTTTTTTTGTTTTTTTGGAGGGGTGTGTGTGTGTGTGTGTGTGTGTGTGTGTGTGTGTGTGTGTGTGTGTGCCTGCATGGATGTCTGTGTACCATGTGCATGCAGTATTCACAGAGGCCAGAAGAGGGCCTCAGATCCCCTTAGAACTGGAATCACAGACATTTGTTAGCCACCTTGTAGGTACTTGGGATGGAGCTCCAGTCTTCTGCAAGAGCAGTAAGTGCTCTCAACCACTGAGCCATCTCTTCACCCATCCCATTTATTCTTTTTGATGCTTATTGCAAATGAAAGTGTTCAGTGTAAAGAAGTTCAGTCAATTTTTATGTATTGACTATATTTCATGCAGCCCTGTTAGACCTCTTCATTCTAAGAGATAATTTTTGGGTTTAAATATATTAGATCATATCATGTATGAATAGAGACAGTTTTATTTGTCCTAATTTCTAAAAGAACAAGTTGCTTTTAGTAAGACTATTGGTTTCTTTCCTATGAACGAGTAAAGAGAAAGTGAAAAGGTGCAAAAAAAAAGTTCTTTCTCTTCTAGTCTCTACATGGATCAACTTTAATAGTTGCTAACAGAGATCATCGTCTCTGCTTTACAAGTTCAAAGAGTTGGTTTTTTGTGTTCTAGCCACTCATATTCTGTGCATATTGCCTATCACATTCCTCTATCCCTTTGTTCATGACTATAGCAAAGGGCACCAGAGAATTGTCACAGAGACCAGTAAGATCAGGTGTTGAGTGTGCCAAAGTCACAATGGCAAAAGCTCTGGGCCTTTCCAGGCCTCTGGGAAGATGGCTGGAATCCATCCTTACAGAGCAGTGAAGCACCCTGAAGACGTTGGTGTTCATAGAAAGTCCCTTATATAAAAAAACATTTTCACACTTTTTCATATAACATGGTTTGATCCTATTCTTTTTTCTCCCCAACTTTCCCCAACATCCTTACTCACACAACCTCATGAGTTCTTGTGTTCTTGTTGTGTGTGTTCTTGTTCTCCCTCCCTCCCTCCCTCCCTCCCTCCCTCCCTCCCTCCCTCTCTCTCTCTCTCTCTCTCAATTTATAGAACTAGGAAGGGGATGGAAGAATGGATAATCAAAGGTCCTTGAGTTTGCTTTCGAAATAGAAAAATGAAAATTTGGAGTATTATAGAGTTCAGGAGTTTTATAAGAACTAGTGAAGGCTACAATTTGTGCTCCTGGCACCCTCTCTGGGATATTGTGCAGTGGTGGAATGGCTTTGAAGCTGTACTCACTAGCTGCTCATCACAGTACTTGGTCACCTTGTGTTACAGATGCTGCCAGTTGTTGCTGTTTTAATTCTATTTTTGTGTTTGTCTTTTATTCTCTGCAGATGATCACAGTAGGGTGAAGTTAAGACCTTTACCAGGAAAAGACTCTAAGCACAGTGACTACATCAATGCAAACTATGTCGATGTAAGTCAGGAAGGTTCCTATACTTGTTTCAGGAATTTGAAGACTGTGATAGAGGTGGTTGAGTGTATTTTAGCACTACACAGAAAGGTCACTAACACCACTGCCTGTTGCATGTGGAAGGTACTTGAATTATTAACTGGTCTTCTGTGATACCACTTTGACTTTGTGTTGTGTCATCTTTGAAGGGTTACAACAAAGCAAAAGCCTACATTGCCACCCAGGGACCTTTAAAGTCTACATTTGAAGATTTCTGGAGGATGATCTGGGAACAAAATACAGGAATCATTATCATGATTACAAACCTGGTGGAAAAAGGAAGGGTAAGAACCTGTTACTTTACTATCTTTTCATTTTGTGAATGAAAGTGAATGAAGTGCCTGCTGTGGGGAAGGACACCGACCAGGTGTAATGAACAGATGAGTTCTCTCCATGTGGAATTGCTCGTGTTTTCTGAAAGAGTTAAGGCCTCACAAGTGCAAATGAATATGATCACATCAGTGTGTTTTAGGGGGGCAGTGAGACAAATGAATGCATCCTCTGGTGTGGAAGTTTTAGAGACAGTCACATTTGAGATGAGAAACAGGCTAGCTGGAGAAAGAATGTACAAGGATAGGAGACAGCAAAAGTTGGAAAGTTGGAGAACGCATGGTGTAA